>NW_023416357.1:4822500-5148999 GCF_014108235.1 Myotis myotis | reverse complement strand
CTCTCCTCTCCTCTCCTCCTCCCCTCCCCTCCCCTCTCCTGTTCTCTTCTCTCCTCTCCTCTCCTCTCCTCTCCTCTCCTCTCCTCTTCTCTCCTTTTCTCTTCTCTTCTCTTCTCTTCTCTTCTCTTCTCTTCTCTTCTCTTCTCTTCTCTTCTCTCCTCTTCTCTTCTCTTCTCTTTTTTTCTCTTCTCGCCTCTTCTCTCCTCTTCTCTCTCTTTGCAATATTTAGGGAATTAATTATTCCACAGAATATATACTACATATCCCATTACACATTATCTGTGTGCATATATGTGTGTGTGTATGGGTAAAAGTGCTGAATAGTGCAAGGAAGGAGCAGATGAAAATTTCCATTTTTGTGGTTCTTTGAAATTGGCAGCCTCTGCTGGCTGGGTTGGCTCTGGGAATCACCTACAGCCTGCCCTGGTCTGGAGTCAGCCAGCTGCTAAGGTGAAAGCCCTCCTTCCCTGAGCTCCGGGACACTGTTTCCCAGGGCTTCCCCAATCTCTGCTTCCCTGGGATGGCGCCTCACTAACCCTTTTAGTGGCTTTCCTGGGGTAGGTCCTCCCCCTGGGAGTTTCCAGTCCTCCAGACAGCACTGGAGAGCCGCCTGCAGAGGGTCACTGTGGTCTCACCGAGCGCTAGCTCATCAGGTCACCTGGCTGGATGTCAGACAGGGGTCCAAGGCTTGGCTTTGAGTTGAAGTGCCACTTGCTCCCCAGGGGATAGTAGGAACAGGAAATGTGTTCTTTTGGACCTCTGCACTTTGCCTTTAAGGGACTAGAGACCCCCTGGGTCTTCCATTGCCAATGCCAGCAAGGTTTAGCAGAGGACACACAGAGCATTGCAGCCAACAGACTGGGCTTCAAATGTTGGCTCCCAGACTTCGGTAAGTCACTTCTCTGAGCCTCACTTTTTCTGTCTGTAAAATGGGGAACAATACTGCCGTTCTTGCACTGTTGTTGGGAGAATGGAAGTAGTGTTTATGTAATGCCTGGTCAATGAAAAACTGCTATTATTAATATGAATGTAAGATTATAAGTAAGTGTGAAGCAGTTGCATGCTTTTTTGAGCACTCTCTCTCCTGTAGGGCTTATATCCATAGAAGAATGAGTAAAATCAACTCTGGTCTAAATATTCCCAAGGATGAGTGGTGGGTTCAGAAGGTAGTCGGGTCTGCTGCTTGACCTTTATCAAGCAGAGCACTCTGTTGCCAGCTGGTGAAATACGGCCAGACTTAGTTGTTTTCCTCAGTTCTCTGTTGGCCCATAAACTGGAATACACAACAGCTAGATCTTTGCCTATAGCTACAAGCAGCTGGGCATGGTGACTGGGAGGTCTCCTGGCTGCATCCATCCCCAGATGCACCAGAAACGGTCTCTGTAGAGAGAAATGTCTCCACTGCCGTCTTTTAAAGCTTGGCATAGATTTAGCCAATTCAGCTTCTTCTCTCTCCCTCCCTCTCTCCCTCCCTCCCTCCCTCTCTCCACCTCCTTCCCCCTCATCCTGGCCCCTCATTTGCAAAAAGTTGGATGACTGACATGGAAATATGGGAAAGAAATATCACAACCCTAAAAGGAAATGGGGCAGCCTGGCAGTACCCATTCCACAGATTGGTCGGTATGTTCTGCAGGGCGTTCTTGTATGCAAAGATGACAATATTGATCCCTATATCATCGAGCCTTTGAGCTATACTAAGCACTTTCCCACATCATAACCTCAATGATTTTTATGTCAACATTGCAGGGGATAAATGATCATTTAAAGCTTCACAGATAAAGAAACTGAGGCTGATAAAAATGTGCGTATTTTTCTAAGCCTCAGTTTGCATAGCTGGTAAAAGGCAAAAGCTGGGATCCAGGCCCAGGTCTGTATGATGTTGACACTCACCCCTTTTCCCGGTGCCGCCAAGCTCCCTATAGCAGAGAGTTGCGTCAGGGCAATAGATCCCAGTTCTTCTTCTAAAGAGCAGGAATGGCCAAATCTTCTGATGGTTTTAAGTGGCGTGAACATACATCCTGCATGTGATACGTACTTATAGGCAGCAACAATAAGATCACCTGTGGAATAATTTTCCTACTCTCCCACTCCTGCTGGGGCTCCAGATACTCAGCAAGCGAGGCTGTCTGGCTCTGGGCCATTGACTTCCTGAGCGATCCTTTTAAGGTAAAAAGAGCTATGGAATTTCCTTTTTTTCCCTACCTTTAGAAGGAGTACCATTTACATTCACCTCCCTGGGTTAAGCATGCATTCATTCATTCGACAGCTACTTGTTGAGTTCTGGGTAAGACAGACAAGGTGCTGGCTCTGGTGAAGCTTCTGTGCTAGAGAGAGTGACAAATGAGGGGCAGGGGATAAATATATAAATAAGATAACCTCAGATATTGATAAATGCCATGAAGGAAGTAGAGAGCCTGGGGACTAGACTGTACCAAGGCGTAGAGGCAACTTTATTAAGGAAGGCAGCTCGAGAAAATTTCCATTAGAACTTTATGTTCGCTCTTGAACTTACACTTGCCTGATAAGAGGGGCCCAGGCCATGAAGATCTGGGGAAAGGGCTGCCTTAGCAGAAGAAACCTCCAGGGAAAGATCTAGAAGTGTAATACATGAAGCACTAGCGCCTCAAATACAATAAAATGGCCCCCTAGAAATCCAGTTGAGTTCTATATGGGGGAGATTGTTGTTTCAAGGCCTATTATATTGTTCTAAGCTGTGCCGTGTACTTTATACTTATCTTACTTAATCTTCTCAACAATCTGATAAGTTAGCTATTTTTGTCATGACATAATAGTTGAAAAAATCAAGACTCAGAGATGATAAGCAGCTAGCCCACGGTTACAACACTAGTATTTTAATCTCAGAGTGTTTTGCTAACCTAGCATATGGTCTTTGAGATAACCTCTTCTAGGGGATAGTGAAAATATCAGAAGTATGTTAGGTAGCTAAATGTTAACAGTAATTTCTAGCTGATGTCCCAAGTTTGTTAGTGGCTGTTAATGTAAAAAGCAATCAAAGCTGTAAAGAATATTTGTGAGTTTATTTGAGCCAAACTGTTGACAATTGCCAGGAAGCAGAATCTCAGCGTACTGAGATAGTGCTCTGGAGAGTGGCGGGTTTTTACCTTGTTTTGTACATTACGATCGGAAGGGAAGATGTAAGTGGGTTACATGAACGCTGTTGGTGATAGACTAGGGAGGTGGGAGAAAACAAAATGGTGGGGGGAACCTCTGGGATTGGGTAAAAAGTAAAATGATAGCCCTAGCATGTTTGGCTCAGTGGATAGAGTGTTGGCCTATGGACTGAAGGGTCCCACCTTCGATTCCGGTCAAGGGCACATGCCCAGGTTGCAGTTCGATCCCCAGTAGGGGTCATGCAGGAGGCAGCCAACCAATGATTCTCTCTCATCATTGATGTTTCTATCCCTCTCTCCCTCTCCCTTCCTCTCTGAAATCAATAAAAATATTTTTTTTAAAAAAAGGAAAATGATAGACACATATGTCTTTGACTTAGGTGGGTGCAGGATAGTTAACAGTAAACAACTCAATAACAATGAGGGGACTTGTGGTCTCCGCAGAGCAGTGCCTGTGCTTTGAGAGGTCCAGAAAAAAGGAAAATGACTTTGACATTCCAACAACATGTTATCATAGATGCAAAAAGATAATAGGCCCAATTAATGTAAAGACTGACCTTTGTCAGGGAAGATACCAGCCGAGGACGTGACTAACCACCATCACTCCTTTTAGTTAAAGTTTTAATTTCAGATCAGCCTTTGTGGTTACTTTAGGTCTCTGAGTTTGCAAGACCACCTCGCAGGCCCTCCCTGAGTTAGTCACGTTAGCGTGTGGCCTCTTTTCGTCGACATGGGTCTCCGTCTGTACTATGTAATATGCAGCACTAGCCACGTGTGCTTAAAATGTGCCTGTCCAGATTGAGCTGTGCTGAAAGAGTAAAATACACCCTAGATTTCAAAGAACTAGACCCAAAAATATCTCATCAATTTTTATATTGATTATATGTTAGAATGATAATATCTTGAATATATTAGTTTAGATGAAATATATGAAAATTAATTTCATTTTATTTTTAATGTGGGTAATAGAAAATTTTAAACCATACTTGTGGCTCACATTATATCTCCATTGAACAATGCTGATATAGAAGAACGATTTGACAAAGATATGATACATTTTTCTTCCTTCTTCCTAACTTGACTGTTCCTCTGTTCTTGACTCAGACTCCAGCTCAAGTCTGTCCCCAAATCCAGTTACTTGGTGAAGCAGTAGACAAGAGGAAAGCAGTCCCCTCTACGCTCGCCCCAACCTCACTCTTCTGCTGGGCAGGTGGTAATTTGCAGCCACTTCATCATGTCCCCATCGGATTTGATGGACCCAGCCATGGGCAAGCTACGGCCCGCGGGCCGGATCCGGCCCGTTTGGCTGTTCTGTCCGGCCTGCGGAGCCGAAAGAGCGGAGGGTTCTCTTGCTCTCCCCTCCGCTCCTTCACCAGCAGCAGTGTTAACATGGCAACGTCGGGAAACACGGCCGCAGCTCCTTCTTCTGAGTCCAGTTTAAGAACCCATTGTGGCCCTCGAGTCAAAAAGTTTGTCCACCCCTGGTAGACCTAGTAGTTACATTCGTCATCACCCAACCTCTGACTCAGGCGAATCTCAAGACACTGTCGGATACCCTAGGACCAAAGGGTCATTTTGAATCTGGGTTTACAGTTTTAACTTTAAATCACTTCCCAGGACAGTGTGTCTGTTGTTCGAGGCATTTTGTCAAGTCAGACAAGGAGTCAGCCAGGGCTTCTCGTTTGTGTGCAAAGTCCTGGAATAAATCACTTCACTGTGGTGACAAATGTGTCTTCCTCCTCCCTGTTCTCTTGCTTAAAACGATTTGAACAAGATGCAGGGCCGGTTTCCAAGATGCAAGGCTGCTCCAAGGACATCACAGAAGGCCGTGCGGGGCTCTTTGTCCACCAGCTAAAGTGGCCCTGGCATATGTCAGTGAAGTAAAGATCTGATTTGCTCCTGCAGTTTTATTTCTTCCAAAGGAGAAAGCCAGTCAGATTTTGGTAGAGGGAGCCTCTGGCCTGGGGTATCAGAGGCCTGGATTCTACTTTAGTCTACTGGTGTGTGTGTGTGTGTGTGTGTGTGTGTGTGTGTGTGTGTGTCCCGCCCCCACTCCCCACAGTCCTGCAGTGATTCTGGAATTGATGAGCTATTGGCCCATCAGTGCTAGTGGGGAAATGTGCGATGAAATCGTGGGCGGTGGCTGTCCCTGACAACCTGAGGACTGGGGGCTTCCGCAGACACTCGCCTACGAGAGGAGTTTCCTTCCGGTGGCTGGGGCCAGAGTGCTGTATAAGATGCTCTGGGAAATATACAAGTAGCCCTTGTTCATTGCCACTTGGAATCTAAATCTGGAGGGGAAATGGCAGTAAGAAGCTGACAGGAATGAACTTTCATGTATCTACATCCACAGTAACATATTTTTTCAGCATCTTCTATGCCAAGAATTCAGTGCCAGACTCCATGGGGAAAATAAATGACGAATAAAGCCAGGTCTTTGGTTTGGAGAGCATGTTACCTAGTCGGGAAGGTAGGCATAAATGTAAGCCATCAGAAGCAATGTAGGATGACCGCCAAAGTTACATGGATGATACAGTTAGAGTCAGAGGTTCCCGAGGGCAGTGTGCCCTACGCCCTAAAGTACAATGAGAAAGACAAGGTGAGAGACGGCCATTGAAGGGTGTAAGGCTAAGCCAAAGACAAACGGAGACATGGAGACAGGAAGAGAGGGCTCTCCAAGTAAGGAGCGATGCACAGGCGGCAGAAGGAGGAAGTGTGTGTGGAGTGTTTGGTGATGCGGAGGAGAACCGCTGGAATCCTAGGGAAGCTTTGAAAAACTACTGATGCCCCCACCCTCTCTCCCAAGTCTTCATCGAGTCCATTTAGGAATGGGGCATGGGATCAGTGTTAGCGTTGCTTAGTTCCCCAGAGTGTTCTAATGCGAAGCCAAAGTTGAGAGTCACTGAACAAAAACACCATGATCTCTAGATCATAATCATGGGAAATAAAATTAAAAGGGCGATATTTTAAAAAGAAGTCAATGGACAGTCAGGGTGTGTGGTCTTCGCTTTGTGGAAATTTTATGTACACTTATATTTCTATGTAGTCTTTTTAATTCACAGATAATATTTGTAGCTATTCTATTGACTTGGGTGTGTGGCAAATGAGAGGTGTAGCCAGCTGCCCATATGCTGCGTGCTTTTGGGGTGCCCTGGAATTAACCTGAGCTAAGGATGGCGCAAGTGGTACCGCACAGCTGCTGTATTGACCAGGCTCTGTGTAATCTTGCAAAGGGCTTCATTATCATGCCCATTAGTGCCAACAATAGCTATTTTATTACAAACCGTGATCTCCCCACACTTCCCCCACTTTACAAATTAAGAAATGGTGTTTAATTACTTGCCTCGGGCCTTGAGCTTGCTGGCAAGAGAGATGAGAGTAGAATTCTCAGCCACTGAATTCCCCGTATCTGCTTTGGCTCCCAAAGAAAGTGTGCCAGTCTCCTGTTACAGAATACTCTGTACCTGGCAATGTTAGTCCTTCGATGAATGAATTAGTGTTATGGCCCAGTAGGTAAAAGATGACTAGACTGGCTGAGCTATCAACGCTGTGCTGAGTGTTAGCGTCCGTCTGCAGGCAGCCACAGGGGTCCCAGGAGCCTACCTGAGCTTCCCTCCACGTGAAAGCTCAGCCATGCACACCTACAGCTCATCCACTCCTGCCTTTGGGAAGTGAAGGCTCCCTAGCCCCAGAGCTCTGTAGCTATTGTGATTTTTCTTTTTTTCTTTTCTGGAGCTTCGATTCACCAAATAGTGACTTTTATTACATACGAGAGGGGGAGAGAGAGAGAGAGAGAGAGAGAGAGAGAGAGAGAGAGAGAGAGAGAGAGAGAAAAACCCAGCAGTTTTTACAGCTGCATTTTTAAAGAATTCTTGCCACTGTAGGTCTTGTTCTGGGTTTATTGCTAGTGGTGAGGCTGGGAGCTCTTTGTGAAAGCTAGTGGAGGGAAGCTAGAGTCCTGGCACTGCAGCCTCTTCAGGACAAGCAGATAGGTCAATTTTGTGCCATCCCAAATGGGTATTCTCTTTTTCTCTATCTTGCAATCTATTACTGATTGAAGAACAATTTCCAGTATCTTTATACCAAAACGCAAGCCTCAACACTGATTGCATGTGAGAATCATCTCAGGAGCTTTAACAATGCGCTGCCCAGGCCCCATCCGTAGAGCCCTTGCATCAAGATACTAAGACTGCGTCCTGGGCATCCTATTAACTTACTGTTCTTCAGGGAGCTGCATAGCGCTTTGGGACGAGCTGATCTTACTGCTCAGCTAAGACCCAAATCTTCATTACTTGTTTCTGTTTCTTGTTTTAGGTGGCATGGACCTTAGAGAACCATCCAAACCATATTTTTGTTGGGTAGCAGCACCATCATTGTCCTCTTTAGAAAGCATGATCTCGAATATAATATTAAGCTTTCTACCTGTCTAACTAGCGCCACACTCAGAGGGGCCCTGCAGAGCTTCGTGACTAAAATCATGCATGTGCAGTGTGGAAATCAGGTTGCCGGAAACTTGATAATTATGAGATTGAAAGATAAACATCAAGCTTCCCTACCTCCATGCATTACATTTCCCAGTTCCTATGTTGATCTTTAGTTAACCAACACTTGCTTTTCTGTCTCAGACATTTTAAAGTCAATTAACTTTGTTCCTGTTGACACCCTTATTAAAAATACAATTGAGGCCGTATTCTCCAGGGACTGTCATTGGGTAGAATTTACAAGGTGAATTGGCCCCAGAACTAACTCAGTTGTATAAAACCCTCTCCGTCCCAGTAAATGGGCCGGGTTGCAGAGGCTTCCAGCATCAGACTGGGCTTAGGGGAGTCATGAATTTTGGTTTGGAAAGGGCCAATTACAAGTCACCCTCAATACAGAAGAACCTGGGATATGGAAAATAACTCCAGAATCAATCTGAGAATAATTATCCAGGGTCCAGTTAAGTCGAAGCCTCCAATCTTTCTCAGAAAGTTGTATCACTACCAAGAAGCAGCCAAGTTTTTGTACCGACTTGGGAGGCAGGGGATGAGGTAACACTGAGCTTTTCTGGAGTCCTAAGATGACAGGATTAGAAGATGAGAAGCTGTTAAGGGAGGTTGCAGGGAGGAGATGGATGAAGGTCTGCTGTGAGCCATGCATGTTGGGCATTGGCCATGTCTATTCACTCCCCTGTTCTTTATGGAGGGTCTGCTCTGTGCCAGGGAGCCTTAGAGGAGCCGGAAATGGAGTGATGAAGCTATTGCTGTCGTGGAGTCTGTATGCCAATGAGAGCAAGTATCCTCATTGAAAAACAAACAAATCAAACTGAATGAGTTCGCGCTATAAAATAATGAAGTGAAGGGAAGGGAATAGAGTCTAAGAAAGGCTGCTTTCAACAGGCTTGCAGGAGTTGCTCTCTGAGGAGGTGGCGCTGGAGCCGGCACAAGATTGTAAAGAGAAGCCACGCGGAGATCAGGAAGAGAGAAGGCCAGACAGAGGGAACAGCAGGAGCAAAAGTCCTGAGCTTGGAAAAAGTTCGATATGTTTGGAAAACAGATAGAACAGTGCAGCTGGGCCTCAGGGAGAAAGGGTCAAAAGTCAGGCAGGAAAGCAGCCCGTAGGTGGTGGGATGGAGTTAGGACTTTAAGTGTTTTAAGGAAATTAATTTTAAGTAGGGGAGTTGTGTGTTTTACATTGCATTTTAGAGATGGCTTGGGGCTCTAGAAGGGATGGTAGATTAGAGGCAGAGGGAGAACTGGGAGGCTGAGCAGGACAGACTGCATGAGGATGGAGCCACAAAGGCGGTAGCATGGGGTAGAGTGTTGGAATCTGGAGCAAGTGTCAAGGTAGGGCCATCCTGGCGTTCAGACTGAAAGGGCCAGGAAAAGTGACAGCAGGCCTAGGCCTGTCTCAGACAAGTCTCCTGCCCCTTCCTGACTGCGGCCAAACTTGACTGGTTGTGAACCTGAGGTGTTGTTTGGAAACATGAGGGCCTTTGACCTTAACTTGTTTAAACAAAAAGTCCAAATTCCTTCCAAGACAACATAACTGCTGCCTGCTTTTAACCTCCTAACCATCAAAATGTTATCCTGTCTGATAAGACCATTCCTCTGGGTTTGGTTGTGTGTGTTGTTTATTACTGTGCTTTTTATAGGTGCTGAAAATGTCAGGTTCCCATTGCTAGTTGCTCTCTTCTCTGAGTATTTCAACACCTGGGCTGTATTTACTGAGTCCGCCATGGGCCAGATGTTCACACCTGGTGCCAGTTTCTCTAGATCAATGCGTCATAGTAGCAGGCTCTCAATGAGCACTCACTGTATTCCAGGCATTGTTTGAGAACTTCACATTTTCACCCGTTCAACCCTCCCAGCCACCCTTTGAGTGAGTACTCATTATTATTACTATTTCAAAAGTGAAGAAACTGAGGTAGATAAGAGGTTCTGTTGTTTGCTCAAGACCCCACAGCGGGCAAGGGGCAAAGCCAGGCTTTGACCTGCGGGGGACTGTGCCGTCCAGGCTCTGAGCCGCGAAGCTGCGCCCCTTCTCACCTGCCGCCTCTACACTCGCCTATGGAACCAAAGCTGCTATCTCCCTCGGTCACTGAACCGGCTCTCTTCAGATTTAGGTTTGTTTCTTCTGAAAACAAAACAAAAACAACCCAAGGCCCCACTGGGAGGCCGCTCCCCTGGCCAGGGCTTCCAGAAGTGGGCTGGAGGGGAAATGGCAGACCTTAGAGGCCCGGGGATGCGGCCCCTTTGCAGGAGGGCCCCACATCTAAGCCACCGGCCTCTGCCCAGGGGGCAGGATGAACCCCACCTGGGGAGCCGGCTGTACAAGGTCGCCCACAGCAGAGGGCTCTGGGTGAAATGCCCCCTCTTCTCCTCACCTCTCTTCTACCCATGACTAAAGGGCCTGTGTGGTGCCCACCTGCCTGTCCCTCCTAGAGGGCTGATGAAATCCAAGTTAGTCAATAGCTGTGCAGCGAATTCTAGCTGCTCGCCAGGGTCATTTGAGGCTGGCCCTTAGAAACCAATAGAAAGAGTCATTAATTCATTTGTTAGCATGTTTCTGCTTTAAAAATATTGAAGACTCTCTCCAGAGGTTTATCATGAGCAGTGAAAAAAGCCTGGAGAACACAACAGCTCAGGCTGTCTCTCTACCTTTCACTGCATATCTGCTTCCAGAAAAGTCTTCTCTCATAATCAGCACACCAGTAGCAGACCTCCTCCCCTGCCTAGTGGGAGTAACAGCAATGAACTGAACAGAATCGAGCTTTGTACAAAGACATTCATTATGGTTGCTTGAACTCCGTTAATGAATTCTTCAGCAATGATGGGAAAGGCAGGAATTGTGATGTTTCATCGCCTATGCTATAAGTTTTAACTTGTTATATATGTCAATTAAATAGCAGGCATTTTTTTCTGCAATTGCCATAGGGTAGTTTCTCTCAGCAATTGGAATGCCTTCATTGGAAATGTTGAATTCATCTCATCAACAATCTGTTCATTCCACTGTTTGCTTTTCAATAAAAATGCTATTTTTAAATGTCATACAGCACATGCCAGATATTTCCTATTCAAAACGACAAAAGAACCTCCAAATTCAAAATGACAAAGGAAAAAAAGGGCTGTAGTTATGGTTGCATGAGGCTCTCATCTTATTTACTAGCAAGTCAGGAAGACTGCAGTGTAACATCGCTTAACTGAGGAAAGTTTGAAAGCCATTTCACATCTTCCAATCGCCCCCAAGTAGCTCAGAATCCTACTACTAGGTTAATATAAAAAAAATGCATCTTCAAACCTTTATTGGACAGTTTTGACAAAATATTCAGCAGAAAGTGAGGGTGAATGGCTACCAAATATTGGTATGTCCTAAGTCCAAGTCATTCAAAGATCAGTGCAATGTGCTGGCAGCTGTGTGATCATAAGGTGGCCCCAACACCCCTTTGGGGTTTTGAACTAGCAGAGTTTTATTTTTCACTTAGCAAGCTTTCCTGATTTTACTTTTTGGGGGACATCACTGAAACCATACCACTATTCAGATCTGTGACTTTTTATTTATTTTTGTATGTGGTTTAAAATTCAAGGTACAAAAGAATATTCAATGAAAACATGCCTTCCTGGTGGGGAAGGCTGGGTGGGTGGGAAGAGATCACCAAAGGACTTTATACGTACATCTAGAGGTGTGATGCATGAAATTCATGCAAGGGGCTCAGTCCTCACAGCCCCGGCTTCGTCTGGAAGGTCGTCCGGACGGTTGTCCTGCTGTTCAGTCTAATTAACATATTAGCTCTTTATTATATAGGATATGCATAACCCGTGGACACAGACAATAGGATGGTGAAGTCATGGGGAGGGGTCAGGAGGAGGCTAGAAAGGGTCAATGGTGGGTAGGGGGAGGGAGGCATATGTAATACTTTCAACAATAAAGATCTACATATATAAAAGCCAAAGTGACCAAATGACCGAATGACCAGTTGCTGTGACACGCACTGACCACCAGGGGGCAGGCGCTCAATGCAGGAGCTGCCCCCTGATGGTCAATGCACTCCCATAGCCAACCTCCGGTGGCCAGCCAACCTCCTGAGGAACCTCCCCCCTGACGGGCCCCAATCGACGGCCAGGCTGAGGGACCCCACCCATGCATGAATTCGTGCACTGGGTCTCTAGTTTAAAAAATAAAGAAAACACATCTTCCCTTTCTTGTTCCACAGTCACTGATTGCCTGACCAGGCAATCACTCATGTTAGATAACCGGTTTGGCTCAATGGATAGAGTGTTGGCCTGTGGACTGAAGTGTCCCAGGTTTGATTTCAGTCAAGGGCACATGCCCGGGTTTCAGGCTCGATTCCCAGTAGGCAGCGTGCAGGAGGCAGCCAACAATGATTCTCTCTCATCATCATTGGTGTTTCCCTCTCTTTCCCTCTCCCTTCCTCTCTGAAAGCAATAAAAATATATATATTTTAAAATGCACCACATGTGTGAATATGCGCTAGATGTCCGTTTTTAATTATTTCACACCCAAGATGTTATGACTCTGTGAAGCCAGAACCTACATTCTAGTGCTGACCTCTTAGTCCTACTAACACTTGATTCTTATCGATCCTGTAGCCTCCTCTCTAAACTCAAGTGCATTGTTCAGTGTGGCTATTAAAGGATGAACAGCAGTCTTCAGAGAAGGGTCCATCTGCCAAAGATAGAGGAGGGGACGAAGTTACAGGAGATGCCCACCTCTGAGTGTCAGCGGGCACGTGCTTTCAGTGGCACATTTACAAACAATTCAGGTGGAGTTGTTAAGTGTTAGGGTGTAAGTCCTGGGATCTAAGCCCGCTTGGGCTGTCTTCTGCAGGGATTTAGGGGTGTCGGGTTCACTTTGGCTCCCAAAGCTGCCACGCACACCCATTTCAGAAGGCTGGAGATTGAATCTCCTTCCTGCATTCCCCGAGCCTCACTGCCGTTGCGGGTCTCTGAGTCTCAGCAGGAAAGGATGGATGACCTGAAGGATAGGTGGACTTGAAAGTCAGTCAATGGAGCTATTTGTTGACATTTGGGAGGAGCATGAGGGAAGGCAAAACCTGGGATCCAGGGAGAATTTTATTTCTTTTTCTTTATTAATTTAATTACTTTCAGGGGCATCAACAAATTCTATATTTTTGTGTCTTTTTTTTTTATTGTTGACACTATTAGAAATGTCCCTCATTCCACCACCTTTGTCTCCCTCCATCCAGCCCCCCAAACCCCTGCCTCCACTACATCGTTCTCTGTGTCCACGGGCTCTGCATATATGTATATATGTTCTTTGGCCAATCTCTTCCAGTCTCCCCAACCCCCGTTCCTTCTTAGATCTGTCATTCTGTTATTTTTTTTCTTTAAAAATATTCGGGATCAGTCATTGTGATGGGGATAACAACAGCAATGACTAAACGTTTTAACTACATCCTGTATGCTAAGCATTACTACTCTAAATTCTTTACATACATTAACTTGTTACCAACATAACAGCTCACCAGAAGCAGATCTGTCCCCATCTTACAAGGAGAAAAATGTGTTAGAGACACTGTAAAAGACTCACCTCAGGTCTAAACCTAAGATTTGACCCAGTGAATACCGGAGCTCAGGTGGTGGGCTTTGGAATTGAACCTAAAGAATGAAGCACTTATATAACAGACAGAGCCTTCAAAGTACAATGAATTTTAGAATGCACTCATTCTGCCCATGGCATTACCCCGTCACCTTTAGTTAACACCTTGTGTTAGTCATATGCTTACTATTGATCAACAGTACTACGTAGTAAACTGCTGGGAGGCAGGCTTATGACTGACTCACCTTTGTATACCCTACCTCAGAGCCTAACAATGTCATTCAAATTACAATATTCAGTAAGTGGGATAAACCTATCACAAAAGAATGTTTCAAATCATCACAGATTACAGTTGGTTAGAAACCAAATCCTTGTCAGCTTATATCATTTCTAACTAAATGACTGTCCATGTTGCTTAAAGAACTGGAATTTTGCCAATCACCTGTAAGGTCTAGACTCCAAGTCTGTAAGGCAGCAAACTGTCTTTGTGTTGGCCTATGTCACAGGTTGTCCACGTACTAATGACTGGTTATATGCGGATCTCCTGCAGAGGATCACATAAGGCCTAAGAAATAAGTTTGCCTCATTATTTCAACTCTCCTCCATTATCATTCAGAAAGAATTCCCTGTTGCCTCCACTTACCACACTACAATGTCCCCACATAAACCCCAAGTCCCTTTTCTGTTTCCACTCCCACTCCATTGTCGGCTTTCCTCTGTCAGATTTCTTCCTCTGAACTGAATGTTTGTAAGACTGTGTTAAAGAACTTGATAAACCATTCAGGCCACCATGATTCAAGAAATAAATAGTCCCAGCATTTGCATTTTCATAATAATGGATCAACTTGAAGTCTTTACTAGTGGAACTATCACTAACAGCTAGGCTGGGGTGGGGGGTGGGGGGGGAGAGGGAAGGTGAAGTCCTCCAATCACACCTTGCAGTAGCTCCTTCTGCTGCCTCCAAAGCCTTATTGGTGTCCCCCTGAGTTGGAAGGCCTCAATGCCAGAGCACTTACTCCTAAACATCAGTGGATTAAGGGGTCTTCCAAGAACTCAGAACTTGACCTCAGGTGGCAAGTCTTGTGTGCATCTTGCAAATGAGAATATTCATTGGAATCAGACTAAGCACAAATCTCAGCTCCAACGTTTCAGGGGTGAAACTGTGGAGCCAGTTAGGCACCTCTCCTGCCTTACCGTCTCAGCTGCATACAGAGGACATTAAAACATACATTCCAGGGCTGCTGGGGGAATGAGACAAGATAAGGTATGTAAAACACTTGGCACTGAGGAACACTCAGTTCAGCTCATGGGAGGCACTGGTATCACCTTCATCAAATAATTCAGGACTTATTGGGGAGACCTACAAATGTACAGTCAACAAGGCAAAATTCCAAGGGAATGGAGCAAATGTTGGGTCTGAGCTTAGCAGGAATAAATGAGCTTGTAGGACCCTAAAACTCCTCGTGTGAGCTGCTTAGTTCAACCATGTCCCTTCCTTTTCCCACTTCACCAGCAGACGAACATGGCACTGCTGGTTGGCAGCCCTTATCATAGACTTCACCTTCTCTGAATACAAAAGCAGCCTGTCCCTTCTTCCTGCCGCATGTGCTTCAAGGCTGTGCTACTGAAAAGTGTGCTAAACTTCTCTTGAGTGTCAGTCTCCTTTGTAAAAACAGATTTGATAAGACCTATGCTCAGGGCTGTTTGGAGGCTGGAGTAACAGGTGAGAAGCACCTCAGCCATAGTTGGCCTCACAGTGGGCTGGCTTGCTTCTCCCTTGACCCCATGCTTTGGGATGGCTTGAGCAGTGTGTCACATACGGAGGAAAGGCTCTGGAATGATGGATAGTTTGTGGATTGGGTGCTTTGTACACCCAGCCACAAATGGCGGACTTTGAAGGTCATTGCTCTCACCAAATACTTCACTGGAGAGCTAGGTTCTGAGCCTTTGGAACCCAAATCTGATAAGTATTCAGGAAACCTCCTCACGAGATGAAGCCAGTAGATTAGCCCAATAGACCTTCTCCATTTGCCCTACATTTGATGCCAGCAGGCAAATCAGAGCTGGCTGGATAGTGTGCAATTCTAAGAAATGAGGAGAGGGCAGAAACACCTGTTCTTCCTGTAGCAACGCCAAAGCAAATGGAAGCAGCTCCAAAATGTATCAGCACCATTGGCAAGCACGATGGGAAAGGCTGGAAAGGTGCTGCCCAACTCCCATTGCTGGTGAGAGCACTGCTGCCACCGGTCCCAGGGAGCTGCCAGCCTGGCCTCAGACTGAAAGGCCTGCATGGCCAGGGCCTGGGCTCGGCAGGAACTGGGCCCCCAGCACCGAGGATTGAGAACCAGCCTAACAAAGCGTGCTGTTTCCACTCGTGAGAGATGGATTGATAGGAGTTTTGTGATGCACTAACCCACCTCCAAGGCCAAACAATCACACAGGCAAAATGCCTGCCTGCCTTTGGCGTGGAAGGGGCCTCGACCTGGGCGGTTGTGCCGCTGGCGCTGGTGACACCAGAAGGAACTGTCGGGCTTAGATGCTTGTTACGATCCACGATTTCAGTTCGGTTCTTTCCATTTGCTTCTAATTCCATAAACATAATGGTGATTAGTGGTTTAAAGAGAAATTTCTCATTTGTGAACAAAGTGTGTGGTAAGAATCCAATAGCGAACATCTACCAGCGACTAAAATTGTAAGAACAACAGTAACACGGGCTCCCAATATCTTGTGTTTTGTTGTCATGGTGAGAATCAATAGTGTTCGGGGAACACTTTGAAGTCCAAGGCATGGTCAAAGGTAGTAACTTAAAAGGCTGTGGATTTCTTTTAAAAGAGAAATCACAGGTGGCTTAGGGAACTCTTCCAGTGGAATTTAAGCAATAGACAGTTATGGATTCTCACCAAAGTTATCAGGAGGCTGATTATGTAAGAGCTTGGCAAATACATGTTCAAACACAAAACAACTTCTCCCCACAGTGGCATTTTATGGAGACCTACTTTACAGGGTGGGCATTGGCTGGGACTTTTCCATGGATACTCGTTTGGAAGCAGACATTGAATTCAGTTAGGACATGATTGTTGTACATGTGGCAGGTAGCTGGGATTATTCCAGCGGCTACTCTTCAGTGGCGAAGCATTAAGCTTCTCTGGGAATCTTCCTTCTGTACAGGGAGAGGGATGCTGTGGAGAATTTCTTTTTGTGGGCGAATTTGCCCAGCAAATGGCAAACATTCAATAGGAGCGAAAGAATGAATGACACTGGTTATTGCTGATGACAATTGAAAATGAATGAAACACCTTAATGAATCTCATACTGAGACTTGGCACTGAGTCAAAGTCCTGTACTGGAAAGAGTTAAGTTATGATATCCCAATATTTAGATACATTGATTACTAACTCTGGCTTTCCCCCATCCGTTTTGACAGAAATTTTAAATTCTCTAGGGCAGCGGTTCTCAACCTGTGGGTCACGACCCCTTTGGGGGTCAAACACCCTTTCACAGTGGTCGCCTAAGACCATTGGAAAACACATATATAATTACATATTGTTTTTGTGATTAATCACTATGCTTTAATTATGTTCAATTTGTAACAATGAAAATACATCCTGCATATCAGATATTTACATGACGACTCATAACAGCAGCAAAATTACAGTTATGAAGTAGCAACGAAAATAATTTTATGGTTAGGGGTCACCACAACATGAGGAACTGTATTAAAGGGTCGCGGCATTAGGAAGGTTGAGAACCACTGCTCTAGGGGAAATTACTGTTTTAGAAAGTAAGAAATGGTCTTATTAGTGCAACCCCAAAATAGCAACTCCCTGCCTTCTAATTGATATCCATTTTTGAAATATGAATGAGACTGAAGTATGAACTCCATGTTTAACCATGGTCTCTATATTCTGAGCACAATTATCAGAAAAGAGATTCAGGCATTTGTCCCTGAGTGAAAATTTGTCCCAGAATATGGGTTTCATTGTGCAAAGTAGAAAGCAAAAAAGCCCAAACAATGGAACAGTCTCCCTAAGCTATTCTGTATATAACCAATTAGGTGGTGTAAGGGTTGTGATTATCAATGTCATGTCATAACACATGTATACAAATTAATTTCATACCAGGGAACTTCACTGGGGAAAAAGAAGTCACTACCACTGAAGACTATGAATTTGGTTTCTTTGTGGGTAAACACTGCTAATATAGCTGGTGTACAGGAAAGTGCAGCATTTTTATCTAGAAATTAGAAGCCCTATTCTTAGTTCCACCTAATGTTAGGACATCACTTCATGCTTCTGAATTTTATCTCCCAACAATTCCATGCTTCTTTGTTAATGGGGAGCCAAAATTGAACATAACAGAAACAGCTAAATAAAGTCAGAATTGAAAAACATCAAAAACAACTGAATAAAATAAAGATGGCGTTTTCTCACTATTTTCCTAATATTCATTACGACTTAACTTGATTACCAAACCCTAAAAGATGTGGCAATCAGATGACTGGTAAATATGTGTTTACCAGATTATTCATATGATTATCAGAAATTTCTGCCCTAGACAAAATTCTACACCTTCCCAGAGTTGTTATTCAGGAGAACTTATCATACTTCATGTGGACCTCAAATATGAATAATACATATTATAATAAGCCTATGTGTTCCTAATATATCATAGACAGCAAACTTTTTCTCTAAAGCATCAAATGGTAAATATTTTAGAATTTGCGAGAAATACAACCTTTTTCACAATTACTCAACTCTGCCCTGTCACACAAAAACAGCCAATGCATAAATATATATGAGTATGGCTATGTTCCAAAATTTTAATATTAAATATAGCCAATGGGCCAAATTTGGCCAATGGGTTACATTTTGTTGGCTCCTAGTCTAGACTTTTTTTAAATGCCACAGTATCCATCTGCTGTCATACATAAATTTAACTTACCCTAAATTCTGTTTAGCTTATTAATAGTTTAGTCCATGTTACATAATATATTGTGAATATGTTGTCACACCGTACATTAATTTATCTAAACATTGGTTTGACCTATTAATATTTAGACATTATTAATATTCTATTATGAGTCTGCTATCATGCTATATATGGAATTTTAAAAATCTTTGTTTACTCTATCAATATTTGTAGTGAATAGCCAACACAGTTTGAGGTAGCAAGCATTTTTAGCTCACTGTGTATTGGATCATGTAGCCAGTCCTTACCTCTCCCTGAATTCTTTCTAATCAAGGGGGTTTTACATAATATAGGGTAGGGAATAAGCCTATTTATTCTATCCCTATCTTCCTTAATACTAACCATGTCCTGTGATAGTTTTTACCTTTGCAAGCCGAATAGTTCTGATCTTCATGATTTGTCCTTAAATAACCCTCTGCCCCTCATCTCCTTGATCATTTTGTGCCTCCATCACTGAGTCTCTTCGGGCTTTGTGAGCCCTTGAAGTATAGCAACTAGACTGGAACACATTGTCCCACGTCGGCCCCATCATCACTTCCTAATGAGGCCTGGTAGTACTTTTTTAGTGCAGCAAGCAATAAAGTAAAAAGTGTGAAAGTAGGGAAGAAACTGAGAAAGCCCAGAGGGTTATGGGAAGAGCAAAATGAACTACATAAAAAAGAAGAAAAAAATGACTCTTGCAAAGCACTCTGAACTGACTACTAATGTATTCTATAATTCCTTTAAATCTCAGCTGTGACCACAGGTAAGCTGTCTGGAATGTTGAAAGAGTAAGAACAAAACCAACATCCTGCGTTGGCTAGGAGTGGTCCTGTGGTAATTTAGAATGAGGAGCTCTGGTAAGAGTTCGTCTCCGATGGGTGCCAACCATGCGAAGAGAAAATTTAGGACATAGTTTAGCACAGTTGGCTAACTAACTCTGGGACGAGCTCTGCTGCTCAGAGGACTACTCATCTGGGAAGATCTGCCTTTGAACTGAATTCTTTCCTCTGTCCTCTGGATCTGTGGGAAAAGTTCACCTGAATTTAGTGAGGTCAGTTACAAGGGGACTATGTTGTCATTGAAAGTCCTGTGCACAGGTTCCAATTAAAACTGAGAGCGATCCTACCAAATTCATTAATTTATCAAACCCCACAGACACTGTGCTAGGTACTAGGGAAATAATAGCGAGCAGAATGGTCTCTGCCCCTTGGGAACTTACAATATAATGAGGAAGTGGCTGCCAGTCAAATTCATGTACATTTGTACTATGGTTAAGACAACAAAGTAGAGGCATATTATTCTTCTGAGAAAGTATGATTGACCGAAGATCAAAATGGTAAGGATGTTTTCCCAGCAAAGGGAATAGCGCATGCAAAGGCACTGAGGCAAAGAGAACATGATAAAGGTGGGGAATAGAAGAAATGCGATGTGACTGAACCAAGTTGAAACAAAATATGAGAAAACGCTGGATAATGAGAGAGCGGGCAAGGGGGCCAGGTCATATAGGGTCTCAAGGAGCAATAGGAAACCTCTGGGGTGTTTGAAGAAGAGGGATACCAGGACCCATTTGGTACTTTTTTGTTTGTTTTTTAATATTTTTTCAGCAACTTACATATTTTTTCTTTTTTATTGAATTTATTGGGGGTGACACTGGTTAACAAAATTATACAGGTTTCAGGTGCACAATTTCACAACACATTATCTGTACACTGTATTGTTTGGTCACCACCCCAAGTCAAGTCTTCATCGCCATTTATCCTCTCATACCTTTCTCCATTTCCCCCACCCTCTTACCATGGAAATCACCACACTGTTGTCCATGTCCATGGTTTTTTCTCTTTTTTGCTTAATTCCTCCTCCTCCTACCCAGCTCCCCAACGCTGCCCCTCCCCCACCAACGGCTCTCAATCTATTACTCTGTCTCTGTTTTGCTTGTTAGTTCATTTTGTTCATTAGATTCCACATATGAGTGAGATCGTATGGTATTTGTCTATCTCTGACTAGCCTATTTCACTTAGCACAATGGTCTCCAGGTCCATCCATGCATCACCAAGAAGAAAGAACCACTCGAGCTACTCTGTGGAGAATATTGTGGGAGGGGAGTGTAAATGCCTTTGGGCTTAAAGGTTAGGACAATTGGTGAGAAATATGAGCAGCGCTGTTGAAGGATCTGCTTCATTGAAGGCTACGAGACTAACAAAAATTCGAGGGGGGCCTGTATTAGACATGGAAAAACCTCTCGTGATCAGGGCCAAAGCAAATGTTTGTTTGCAATGTTGAAAAAAAAGGCTGGACCCAACTGCAGTGTTGAATTTATTACTGGCTTGGGTGGTTTAAATAATGCAAGAGTCATTATTCATTACATAACGCGAAAGTGAGTGGTGAGTCTGTAAGTGCTGATGTGAAGGCAGCTGAAGAATTTTTGAAACTCTAGATGAGCTGATGGTGGAGGAAAATTACTTGCTGGAGTAAATTGTCAACATGGATGAAACCTTCCTGTTCTGGAAACGGATGCCTTGAAAGGACTTTCATCCATAACGAGGCCAAGTCAATGCCAGGTCTCAAGACTTTTAAAGGGCAGGGTAACAGTATTGCTGGGGGCAGAGTTTCAGGCTACAGATCTAAACCCTCTGTGATTGGCACCATGAGAAGCCCAGGGCCTTCAAGCACATCAATAAGCACACGCTGCTGGTGTCCTATAGGAGCAATGAGAAGTCATGGGTTGATTCAGCGCCTCTTCCGACATGCCCTCTAGGTCAGCAAAATGGAGAAGTACTGTTTGGAGAATAACCTATCTTTCAAGATGTTGCTTATTGTTGATAATGCTTTCAGACATCCTCCTGTTATTGATGATTTCCATCTCAGTATCAAAGTGGTGATTCTCCCTCCAAATACCACCTCTTTGATTCAACTAAGGGGTCAAAGAATTATAGCAGCTTTTAAGGCCTACTACCTGAGCAGGACCTTTTCCTAGGCCAGCGGTTCTCAACCTGTGGGTCGTGACCCCTTTGGGGGTCGAACGACCCTTTCACAGGGGTCACCTAAGACCATCGCAAAACACATATATAATTACATATTGTTTACAGTAGCAACATTGCAGTTATGAAGTAGCAACAAAAATAATTTTATGGTTGGGGGTCGCCACAACATGAGGAACTGTATTAAAGGGTCACGGCATGAGGCAGGTTGAGAACCGCTGTCCTAGGCTATTGCTAACAACTGAGGTAGATACTGAGAAGACACTGGAACTGCTCTGAGAGGGTTACCCCTATGCCTGCATCAGGAACCTTGCGTGGCTTTGTGATGACATTACCAAGCAGTGTATGAATGGCATATGGAAGACACTCCAGAGGTTCGTCTATGACTTCAAAGGATCTGCCAAGGATGAAAAAGTTGCAAAAATCAGCCAGACTGCAGTTGAGATGGCAAACACCTTGAACGCGGGTGCAAATGAGGATGACATCAAGGAACTCCTGTGGGAGGTTCCTGAGGAATTGACTAATGAGGAGTTGTTGGAACCAGGACAGGAATGCATAGCTGAAGAAGAGTCAAGAGAAAACGGCAGGAAAAGAGTAAGAACCCCAAGGAAACTCACAGTGGAGGGTTAGCAGAAGCTTCCGCAGCTCCCCCCAAGCTCCTTAAAAATTTTAAAACTTTGGACCACAGCACCCAATAGCTTCTATTAATAGAGAGGAATAGTCATGGCTCCTTATCTGCTTTCCAAGCAAATCTACGATTTAAAAAAAGAAACAAATGAAGCAGATAACCATGGACGTATTATCAAAAGACTCACGCCCCCTCAAGAAGAGCCTCTGGCAGGTCCTTCAGGAGCTAGTGCAGAACACGTTGTCATAGGAGAGGACAGCTCCCTGCGTGTTGTTGCCCCTGAAGACATTCCAGAGGGAAAGGATGTGGAGGTGGGAGACCCTGTGGAGGCCCAGACTTATATGTGTGTTTGTGTCCTAGTTTATAAAAAAGAAGCTTAAATAGTAATATATATATTAAAAAATGGAAGAAAATATTTAAAATAAGAATATAATTGAAGTCACGGGCATCTCTTTTTTTGCTACTTTGCATTTTGGTGATTCATAATTTCACTATGTCCTAATAAAGGCATATGTGGTATGGACTGTAAAATAAAAGTCCTATATAATAAAAGCCTAATATCCAAATCGACTGAACAGTGAAACGACCTGCGAAATGACCGGTAGCTATGATATGCACTGACCACCAGGGGGCAGATGCTTAACGTAGGAGCTGCCCCCAGCCTGCAGGCCCCAGCTGGCAGTGGCGGGGGATGGGGCTGGCAAGCAGGCAGTGCCAGGCCAGCCAAGGCGGGTGCCAGCAGGGGTCCTCTGATCACCCTGCCCATCACCCCGCAGCTTGACCCTGATCACCAGCCAGGCCTAGGGACCCTACCTGTGCACAAATTTTGTGCACCAGGCCTCTAGTAAGGATATAAATATAGAAAATATTTTTGTACAGCTGTACAATGTGTTTGCGTTTTAAGGTAAGGGTTATTACAAAAGAGTCAAATTTAAGGAAAAATAAAAGCTTTTAGTGAAAAGTTAAGTAAAGTTAAATTATTATTGGAGAAAATATACTTTTTATAAATTTAGTATGCAGTGTTTGACAGTCTGCAGAAGTGTACAGCATGTCCGAGGTCTTCACATTCACTCACCGCTCACTCAGTGACACCCAGAGCACCCAATAGCTTCCAGAGCACCCAGAGCACCACTTCCAGTCCCGCCAGCTCCATTCACAGTACGTGCCCTACACCGGGGTACCATGTTTTATCTCCTATATGGTATTTTTATGTGCCTTTCAATATTTAGATATGTTCAGATACACAGATATTTACTATTGTGTTACAATGGCCAATAGCATTCAGTATAGTAACATGCTGTACAGGTTTGCAGCCGAGGAGCAATAGTCTAGAGCAGCGGTCACCAACCTTTCAGACCTCACAGACCACCAGTGGTCCACGGACCACCGGTTGGCGACTGCTGGTCTAGACCATACACCCTAGGTGTGGAGTAGGCTGTATCATCTAGGTTTGTGTAAGTACACTCTGTGATGTTTGCACAGTGACACAGTCACCTAATGACACATTTCTCAGAACATATATCTGTTATTTAGCAACTCATGACTGTACACACACACACACACACACAGTCTCCCATCGGTAATTTGATTGAAAACCTATAGATCCATTGTGAAAAAAATGGCATTCTTTTAATATTGAATCAGTCCATCAAAAAGCACTGACCATCTCCTCACTTACTCTTTCTTGCTAAAATGTTATAGTTTTATTTATATAGGTCCTGCACATTTCTTGTGAGGACTATTCTTATGTATTTTATAGTTTGAGTTTTTCATTATATCTTTTCTGCAATGTTGCTGGAATATAGGAAAATTACTAATGTATGTGTGTTTTATTTTCTGACTTACTCGTTACAATTAAATGTAAGTTGATTGTAAGAGTATGTATCTATAAAAATGATGGCTGTAAATAATGTTATTTTTCTTCTAATAGTTGCATCTAAATTTTATTTATAGCATTGATTGTAACTTTACTAAGTAATAATAATGAGCATCCTGTCTTAAACATCAGTCTTAAGAAGAATGCCTCTTTGTCTAACATTTTTCAGAGTATATGCTGTCAGAGCTAATAAACTTGGGAAATGCTACAAATGAAATCCTCCCTCCCAGGGATTCATAATTCATATTACTACATTAAGAGTCCGAGCTCTGCAGTAAGAAAACTAATTCAACTGAGTTCAACCCAGAATTTCTAAAGTGCATTTGACCACAGAAGTATTCTTCCTCTCATTTGGAAATTTACATCAGTTATGGCAATCAAGATTATATTAATTTGATCTTACTTTCTTCAGGATTTTGTGAATTCTTATATCTACCTTTTGTCATGCTGTGGTTTGATTTTACTATTATTTTTCCAATAATTTAGAAGGCAATCGACTCCTTTTTTATTTCTACAAGTGATTGTGCATAAGATTTTTCAGAATACTTCTACCTGTGTTTTATACTTGCCAAAGTCAGTGACATGACCACTCACTTTTCTAATCAAGTTCAGAATGAAATGGCATGTTTGAATAACTCCATCGCAAGTGAAAATTTTAATCCATCTTTACTTCCAATTCTTTTCTCCTTGTTTATAAAAATGACGACATTTTTTATTCAGGTTGCTGTCAGTAACTATTTTATATTACGTAACTTCTCTCTCATAAATTGTTTATCTATTCAGCAATGTAATCAGAGTCACAATACATCCCTAGGCAGTTCTATGATTATCTGGCTTCTGTTCCATAGCTATTGTCCTTTTATACCATAAATATCTTATTTTTGACTTCTTATTTTCATTCCTTTCTAAGGCATCTAAAGGATAGTTTCAAGAAGTATCATGAATAGGGCAAGTAGTCATATATATTTTTTAATTCCTGGGTTAGCTTGGAACAAATTTCTTTTGGCTTTCCACATAAAGGATGATTTGTCTGGGTATAAAATGTTTGTCTCACCATCCTTTTTGCCTTTCATATTTAGTCATGTAGTGGAAAAATCTGAGATCATCCATATTTTTGTTTCTTAGTAATCTGTTTTTCTTCCTGGATTTTTGTAGCTTTTACTTTGTAATTCAAATATTTTACCATAACGTATCTAGGTATGAGCTCTTTTTACTCGTTTTGCATAGTGCTTGCTGAACCATTTCCAGTTCCAGAGTCAGATATTCTATTAGCACTGGGAAGATTTTTTTAAAATTTATTTTATAATTTTGAATATTTCTTTGGTTATATGTGTTATGCCTTTTTAGAGATATTAGTTACAATAGAGATTAAGTGTATACTTTGATCAGTTTTGCCCAATGTAGATATCTAAGTAGTCTATTAATACCCCTATTAAGATATAGAACATTTTCATCACTCCAGAAAATTCCTTCATGCCCCTTCCCTGGCAGTCCCTATAGCAGAAGCAACCACTGATCTGACTTCTATCACCTTAGGTTAGTTCTGCCTGTGCTGAATATCATAGAAATGAAATCATACAGTGTTGTGTACAAGACTTCTTTCACTTATATTTTTTGAGATTTGTCCATGTTATTGTTTGTATCCGTCATTCACTTTACTTATTGCTGAGTAACATTCCATTATATGACTACACTGCAATTTGTTTATTGATTTCCCTGTTTGTGGATACCTGAGCTATTTCCAGTCAGGAGCTATTATGAATAAAACTGCTATTGGCATTCTTGTGAGGTCTGTTATGGACATATTCTTTTATCTTTTGGGTAATTACCTAGGCATGGGATTTTGAGGTCAAATGGTGAGAATACATTTAACTGTTAAGAAACTGCCAACAGTTTTTCGAAGTGGTTGTTCCATTTTCCACTCCTGCTGGCAATTGAGGAGTTTCAGTTGCTCTGTATCCCCCACCAACCTTTTAGCTGTTCTAGTGGGTGTGTAGTGCTGTCTCATTGTGACCAAAAGTCTCTTTTTTATGAGTACACATTAACAGTAATTTTAATCTGTTCCCTATTTTGTGGATCTGGCATGTTTTATCTCATTTATTCCTTGTAGGAAGTACTGGGTAGATCTTCTATATTTTAGAGCAGGGATGGGGAACTTTTTCTGCCAAGGACCATTTGGATATTGATAACATCATTCGAGGGCCATACAACATTATCAACTTAAAAATTAGCCTGCTGTGTTTGGTCAAACATTTAATTAACTCGCCCCTAACGTCTTGGCAGGGCCAGACCCAATGATTTCTCAGGCCTTGTACGGCCCGCGGGCCAGATGTTCCCCACCCCTCTTTTAGAGAGTGTCTGATTCTGTCTCCTGTAGCATCAGTTTTACTTCCTACTGCCCTCGGTGGACATACCATATGAATACTTTTCATTTTTGGCTTCCCTATAACCTCTTCATATCTCACCCGGCACCTTTTTCATTCCATCCTTTTCTCTCATAATGGTTACCTGTCTTTTTTCACAGTCTCTTGTTTCTACATCAGTTGAGGATGTGAAACAGTTTTCTAAAATTATCTTTCCGATGGTCTTTCGGTCCCCTTGTTATGCATTTTTTCCCACTGTCTATGCTATTTATTTTTCATGCTTACTCATCCGGGAATGAAAATCAATCTGCTTGGACCCAATGTTTGTGAACACATAGCATGCACAGTGTGTTCCTAGCCCTGTTCAATATGTACTAGGCTATAGGTTCTTTGATCTGCAGCTGGAGGGCAGAATGTCATGTCCTGGCTCCATATCAGCTTCTGACGGGAAGGGGGCTGCTGCAGCTCTGCGCTCTGATTTGGGCCCCTCTCCTCCCCACTGCCTGCTCTGCTAACTAGAGAACACAAAGGCTCATCGTCTTCTGACGCCTTCGGCCAGGACTCTCCCTTTCTCCCCGGAGCCTTTTCCGGTTGGATGTGTGTTCCAGGGTTTAGTATGCTACTCTTCAGTCTTGTAACATCAAAACTCTATTGTTTTCCACTGAGATTTTTATACAAATATAGAAGGGATCGCCCACTGGGTTGAAAATTATTTCGTTCAGCAGAGGGATAGCTAAATAGTTTTCTGGAAAGGAATGATTTGTCTCCCTACCTTCTTTGAAGCCAACAGCTTCCTTTTGTTTTCAACAGCAAATCATATTTTGGTTAATAATTATAGTTCTCAATTCAGTGTCATGAGCCGTGTTAATCCTGATATTTTTTTCAAGTTTCTGGCTGTGGATAACTGTAGGTCTTGGTTTGGGCTATCGTCTAGCGTTTTCTTCCTCTTCCCTGTCACCCCGTGTCTTTATAAGTAGTCAAAATGGGGACTTCTTTATAAAAATCTAATAAATGATTTTTTAAATCCTTTCAAGTTTTAAGATTTTTATTATGCTATATGTTTCCCCCATGAATCTTAGCTAAACGCAGCTAATGAGTCCAAGTTTGTATGAACAACTAACATGTTTCTCAATTTTACGTACATAAATAAATGCAAGTGCTGTCTTGCCAGTGAAACCCTTTTACAGATGACTAAACGTCCTGGGGGAAAAGGACATTTCCTTTTCCTGGGGAAGGAAAAAGATTAGGAACAGAGAAAGCGAGCTAGTTAATCACATTTTTGTTATTCTTAAAAGGTGGTCCGTGTATGCCTTGAAAGATGTGGCATTGTTGAGTTTGTGTGCCACCTGAATTCAAGTTACCTAATCTTTAGAAAGTGGACATGAGGGATGTGTAAGACATGGGTTATTCAAAGCCTTCCTCCTATCTCCACCATTGTCATGTGTGGAACTGGAATTTGTGACATTTCTCATATTGTTTAAAAGTCTTTTGAATCTCATACAAATTCATTTTTTTTTCTCTTTTAAGATTATGTCTACCAGGAAAGTATTTGACTCTGACGTTATATATTATTGTTCCATGTGGGTAATAAGATTGGCAAGTTGAGAGTCTTTGAAGAAAAACACTATAAATCCCAGAAAATAAGACTGCGCCTTCAGGGTCGCTTTAAAGGCACGCTTTAGGCACTCTCTGCTTTGTACAATGAAAATCCCAAACTCCACTCCCTTAGGAAATGGGCCTACCCTAGTTGTAAGATTCGAAACGTAGCTAAACATTCCATCATCATGTATAAGTATGTATCATATACTCTCAGCCCAGCATACTTTTCTAATCCACAAGACTACAAAGTTAAATTCCAGTTGTGTTTCACGCAATTATCCTTTGAAATACATATCCCTCAAAGGATCATGAAAACACTGTTCCATGAAACAATATTTATAAGAAACACATGAATTTTCTTAAAACCACTGATAAGTGCTGTGCTGTTCTCTTTATGACCCCCCCAAAAATCAGTTTTGACTTTCTCAATCTTGACTAAGGATACCCAAGACAAAGATTCAAGGAGAAAAATACCAACCCCCTGCCCAAAATATTTAGTAGAACAATGCTGAGCTTTTGGTAAAGACTCAATTTCCATGTTTGTCCAATAGATGAAAAGAGGAACTTGGTTATTAGAAATTATATTCATTCAGGAAGTCTGTCCCACTGTAGTTTGCTTGCTCCATATGAATCATTGCTCTTTTTACACAGATGTTTGACAGGTTATTAGCAAAATTGTGTTAGTCTAACGCAGAGCCCCTGCAGATCTGTATTAACAACTACTGTACCATCATTTGGTAGTTTCCTGCTCCCCCTACTCCATAAGTGGTGGAAAATACTTCCGACCACAAATGGGCCGGATGGTGTTAGACCCAAAGTTTTGGCATCACAAGATGCTAATAGCTCCTTGTGAGAATTTCAGACACAGCGTAATGATTCCTGGCCATGTCAGGAGCTCACGAAATCTCAGTTCCTTATCTCTTTTCTTCCCTCCAGTGGGTCTTGACACATACTCAGCAAAATATCCTGCTCAGCAAGTCATCTTCTGTGGACACTGTCACCTCTGGCATAACCACATATTTGATGGTATCTTAAGGATTTCTTAACCGTATTTTGCCAAGAGCCCATTTCTAGAGCACAGGGACCCAGTCAGTTTCCTACTGCCTGTAGAAAAGGGCAGCTTAGTCTTTCTGAAAAGATCACTCTCAGACAGGAAGCATTCGAAGCTTCATGTTCACAAGGTTGCTGGTAGTTGATGCTCCTTCCAAAGCCAGATGAAAGATGTGGTTGGTTCAAGTTCTCTCCTCTCTCAAGTGTCCTTTTGGAGCAGGATCAACCAGATCACAGGATCTACCATGACGAACCCATCAGGGATTTATAACATGTTTCTGAACCAGGACAAGAAAGGGGTCATTAGACGACACCCCCAATTTGATTGTCAGAGGATTCAAGCTCCATTAACAGGAATTTTCACTGACTTTTTAGGGACACATAAAATAATTGCTACTTGAATGTTTTTCCAGGCTTTCAGAGGATTATAGGAATGGCCTGAGGCTATGCTGCATTCTGTCTTCAGTCAGAGCTTCGGAGTTAGCATGCTTTGTATTGTCAGTTTACTTTCAAACAGATGCCCTCACGTATTTTTCTAAGATAGAAAGGAGCCACATTGTGATCACCATTCTTAAGAGATTTATCTAAAATGTATTCGTTTAGTCTCTCAATTGTTTGCAAATAGCTGAAAACTCCTTAGTTTCGGGGAGGGGGGAAATATGACATTTGGATAATTTTCTGTGGAGAAATTGTATCTTTTGTTTTGGTACCCTAAAATGCATTGTTCTTGGCCCAAGGTTCCCCTTCCTTACACATGGCTAATATTTAAGAAGCATGTGTTAAATTGAGCTGTTATACTAGAACTTTCCCCATCTCCTGGGCCAGAACAAAAGGAGACTATGCATAACTCGCATCTGAATCAGGTACAAGTCCAAGTGTCCCAGTCACAGGGCTAATTTCAGATGTTGTGATGCTACTAGTAGTACCATGATGGAAGTACATTGGTGACTAAACAGGACTTCCCTCCATTATTCAGCTCTCATGTGGGTCAGATGATACATTTCTCAGAATCATTTGCCAAACTAGATCTGGCTCCTGTTGCCTTAGGGAGGCTGTGTAGGCAGAGGTAACCGCTTGATGGAAAGGAGAATTGGGTTTTTTCCTGTTGCAGTGTTGAGCAGGAGTGATAATGAACCGCTAAACCTTGCTAGAGAGCCACACAAAAAAAAACCCAAAGTCCTCTACTTAGACATGAGCTCTATTGAGGAATCCATTTCTTTCTGCTTTGGCTTTTCTTACATAAGAAATCTCACTCAAGGATTAAGTACATATTTTGGAGGGTCACGGTTTTGCAAGAGACTGGGTCACATTCTCCCAAGTCAATGATTTCCCTAGGAACTGAGTGTCTTCTTGGAACTGCTGAAGTTCCTGAACATCTTGGCAGAGACTAAATCAAGTAGATAGCCCGCTCCCTAGGAACTGTGTGTCCCAAGCTGCACAGACTGTCTCTTGCTATACTCATTTGCAGTACGTCAGTCTTTCTCCAAGCTACTAACTTAGGCAAGCACATGCCAGTGCCAGCCACCTTCTCTGGCACTGCTGAGATAAGCCCCCCAAATTGGCCAATGCCAGCTCTGGTGACAGTTCCACCTCTTTTTTTTTTTGTCCAGCTGGTTACCACTTCCTCACTTCCACCTTACGCCCTTGCCCCAGAGCAGTGCTTGGTGCTAGCTGTGTCCTCTCACTGTGGATTCTCCAGATGCACCAGGAAAGTGAGTGACTGAATTCGTATGTGTTTGATGCAGCTTCTGTGAGTCACAGGAGAGGGAGCCAAGATTTAGTCACTCTTATGAGATAGAAGGCTCTTCAGCAACTTTTTTTGTCCAAACATGGGAGTAGAGACAGAGAAGGTTTCCAGGAGTGCCTTTCTGCCCACGCCTGGACACTGCCTGGCCTCTGTGGAGTACTTACAGGGGTTTATTTTTCATCCCATTGTCACAGCAGCTCCAGGAAATACAGATTCCTAGCCTCATTTTTCAAAGGTTAGGAGACTAAGGCAAAACCGTGAAGTGGCAGGCCTGTGGCCACGTGGCCCATAAGCAGCTGGGACTCTGGCCTTATGGCAGATACCTTGCCCAGGTGATCTTTCTTCTACCCCATGACTGCCTTCCTGGTTCCATGGAGGACATCAAAGCCTGGAAGGATGAATTACAACAATAATAAAGTTAATAATTGAGAGTCGACCTATGAACCAGAAGGTCACGGTTCGATTCCCGATCAGGGCACATGTCCGGGTTGTCAGCTCGATCCCCAGTATGGGGCATGCAGAAGGCAGCCAATCAATGATTCTCTCTCATCGTTGATGTTTCTCTCTCTCTCCCTCAATCTGAAATCAATAAAAATATATTTGGGGGAAAAAGATATTTAAGAAATAATAATTGAATGTTTAGCATTTGCTATGCACTAGATACCATACTGAAAACTTTATATGCATTATTCCTTCTACTCTTCATACTTTCTGAGGGCTGTCATGTCTCCATTTAAAGAAGAAACTGGAATTCAGAGAGCATGAGCGACTTGCTCATGGTTACGCAGATTGGTAGACCGAATCCATCTCTAGACCTGAGTGTTGAGCATGGAATGTGCTGGTGCCCTACAGCTCATGGGGAGGAAAAGCCGGGCCTTGTGCACAGTCTTGAGCAAGAAGGATCAAAGGTCCGAGTTTGAGTTCTGAGTCTGCTCCTGTTCACCTGTGCAGTCACAGGTGAGTCTGTTAACCTTTCATACTGTTGGTTCCTCATTATAAAATGAGGCTGGTACCATTTGGCCTGAAAGCTCACAGGAGAGGACCCAGTCAGACCAGACATGCTTAGGGTCTCCCAAAACTGGAGAGCTCCATACAAAGGCAAGGCACCGTTCTTCATGTTAGAATTAGATCCCCAGCCCTACGTCATGACACCTCGCAGCAGTGCCCAGAAGTTCTGGTCTCTTCCCTTGCTCCCATCCTCCGGCCACAGCTGCCGGAGCAACTGGGTTAGGAAGAGATTTGTTCATGGAGAATGTACCCTGCAAGTATCTCCCTTTCCTTATCATGTAAAAACTCAGGTGAAAACAAGCTCCCCTTTCCAAGGAGTATCTTTCTGAGCACCCGCTCACCGGCTATTGGGCAAAGTGGTTGTCACTCAGTAAACGAGATCAGTAGCTGCCCTGAGAGAGAGTGACTAACAAACAACCTTCCCTCACCCTGGAGTAAACAGGACTTTTAGAGGGAAGGTTCTGGGGCAGCTTGTGGCCAAGACAGAATTGATTTGCCCTTGTGTCAGAGGTCATCACTATCATGAGAATTGGCATTTACCAACTGCCTCATATAGGACAGGTCCATTCATTATATTATTTCCAACCCTCACAATAGCCCTGTGAGGTGGTTTCATTCCCATTTTACGAAGGGAGAAACTGAGGTTCATGGAAAACTGCCCAGGACCTCAGAGCTAGTAACTGCCACCCTGGTCTTCCTGCCATGTCATCTGTTCCCTGTCATCAGCCACCAGTTTCAGAGTGCCGTTGGCCCTCCTGGGCTCCCGTCCTCTCTGTCAATCATCCAACCAGAACCACTCAGAGCATGGAGGACGCAGGCAGGACAGAAGTCCTGCAGCTCTAAAGCTCACACCCACAATTTGGGCGGGACCTGGGCTGGGACTAACCCTCTGTCCCTGCTTTTTTTGGGGGGATAATTTATTAAAGCCTTATTTTCTTTTCTGTCACTCAGTCCTGGGTTTCTGTTTAGTTGTGATGATAGATATAATATTTTTGGAACTTTTGATCCCGTGGAGGAAAGATTTAGAATTCAGGGGGGATAAGGAAGCTATAAAATGTAGTGGGACTTGAAATGCATCAAATGTGCTTTTTCAGTCTCATTTACAGGCTCTCAGTCAACTGATTTTGGGATACTAAGGTCGGTGATGTAGTCACTGCATTGCTCATGTAATCGCCAGATTTTATTTAGAGAACCATAAAGGGCAAAATGGAAAGGGTACGAATATATTGTTCTTTTTCATTTCCAATTTTTGAAAGAAAGTTTTTTGGAAAACTCTTTTTCACTTCCCTGAATATCACTTCCTTTAGGATAAATATATAGCTATAAAAATGATACCTTGCAAACTTTTCTTTATCATGACCTTAATCGAAGGAGAGTGAATAAATTACTGCTCCACAGCCCCTCCTTTTAGAAAATAGTTTCCAACCAGACATGTTGTCTATCTCACCACCATAACCACCTTCATATCTGGACAGGAAATGCCCACCAACTACACAGCCTGGCCCCAGGGGAGAAAAGAAAGAAGGTTCGCATGGAATTCTGTCCCTGGGCTGATCTTGTGTTTCTCCTGTGGCGTTTCTTTATGCGTAAATAATGCCTGTTTACTTGCTGACTCTATGAGACTCTAACCTTTGGGTGAGTTCAAGGAGGAGAGGGGGTTAAAGCCACATTTCTATGCATTTTCCTTATGTTTCTGCTTCTGTGGAAAAGCCACCCAGTTCTAGCACTGACACTCCCTGCCCAGGAACCCAGCTTTCTTCGTGTCCCGCCTGTGGGCCCACCGTCAGCACGGGCAGGTGACATACTCAGCTCCAGCTCCTGTCATCTCTGCTGTTGTTATTGTGGTGCTTGCTACTAGGAACGAAGACTTCCAGGGCAGGTCAGCTGGCTGCAGGGAGCTTTCAGGCTGTGTCCTTAGCAGTCACCTGACTAGCAGGCTACCTGTGAGAGTGTCTGCAGTTCACTGAGGACACCGCCTTCCCAGCTGCTGTAAACAAGTCCAAGTGACCCATCTCATTACTCAAACCAGGTAGGCGTAACTCACATACTTTCCAGCGAAGAAGGAGCGGGGAGGAAAGAGAGAACAAAGCCCGAGAGGTGGAAGTTAGTTACAAAAATAAAGCAGGAAACCAACAAATATTTCTTTCAACAGCCCAATTTATTTAGAGATTTAGGTATCTGCTACCTAATCACAAATACAATACAGTGCAATGCAATGCAAAAAATAAAAAATAAATAAGTTAAATAGCCAGTTTACTCTATAGCACAGAAAGGAAATTAGAGTCAAGAATTCACACTCGTGTCTTTAAGAAAGGAGACAAGCAAGGTTAAAGACACCAATGACCTTTTGCTGAAATAAAGAATCCTGTGAGCGAGCTGCCAAAAAAAACACACATTTTGTCCAATGCCAAGGAGACTCATTGAACCCATTGAAGGTTATCAGCTTTGCAGCTTCACTGAGGACTGAAGGCATGTTTCAGAGTCAAGGGCATGACATAATAAAGTGTTCTGTTTGTTTACTTGAGCAGGCGTTGACGTTGAGTTTACTAAGCAATCCTCTGCTAGGGCCTGGGGCCAGCCCCAGTTGAGCAGGAAAAGAGAATCCGTCTTTGGGGCAAGGTTTTCTCAACCTTCCTGCTCTCAGAGATGTCCACAGGAGATAGCATTTGTCAAATCCCTGAAGGAGGGATGGGCTCCCTAGAATACTGCTCTGCCATTGTGGAATCCAAAGAGAGGCTGAAGGATGGTGTCAGAGGGATGAAGGGCTGGCTAGAGAAGTGGCCATCAGCATCTACAATGCAATACCTCCCCCATCAACAGGGCAGGTGTCAGTGGCTGCATTTCCCCCTCACCCGCCCAGGCATCGCACCTTCAGCTTGCCAGTCTCATCCTCATGCCATTGCATGTCCCAGGAGGGCCCTCGGGCACTGATGCAGATCCAAGGTGGCCAACCCAAGTGGGGAGGGAACCCAGAACCCGGAACCTGGCCTTCTGAGAGCTTTGCTCCATCCACAGAGTGACCAAGGATGCATGCTCCGAGCAGCACTCACAGTAACGGAGCCTGCCCCCAGGGTCTCAGCCACAGGGTGAGAACTCTCTCTTGGGAATGGAGCTAACTTACTTGGCTGGTTTATCTTCAGCCTCCACCCAGACTCACCCCTGTAGGTCCTTCTCTCTAGCCACAAAGCCTGATGGGAATGGTGAGGGACCGGCAGTTGTGGTTGAGAGTAAAGGGCCATAGAAATTGAGCTGCTGAGTGGTGGCGTCTATGTAAACTCAGCAAGAGTGACATTCGGTTGAGCATTAGTCATTTACCTGAGCCCTATGGCGCCAGTCACTCTCAGATCTGAGCAATGAGTGGACCTACCCACGGGGAAGCCCGGCAGTTGGATAAACCTGGGGAAGCAGCCAGAAGAGGAGGGATAGGCCCTGTGGCTGATTAATGTTCAAAGTTAGAATAAACAAAAACAAAAAGTGCCTGTAGCGTCAAACTTCCACTGAGCCTGTGAATCTCTCCAGGTCAAGGGTAGAGCTGGCCTTACCCTCTTCCTTTCCCATTTGTCTTTTCAGTTCTCCTTATGGCTAAGGTTCTTAGCAAACTGATTTATCTTAGTTTTAAAAGAAAAAGTTGGGATCAGAGGAAAGCAGTTCCAGGGACCTACATGCCCCACCACTGAGACCCATTTCCTCAGGGGAGGTGTCGATTGGCCTTCTCTGAGTCCGTTTGCCATCAGGCTGGCGCATCCTGCCAGTGGCTCTGGGTTGCTCCCCAGGCTCCCACGCAGGAGTCCTCAGACTCCCTTTGCATGCTTCTCTCACATGGAGGCCTGGGAAGCCTCCGTAGGAACAATTCTCTTGAGAAGGCAAGCCCTGTTAACTAGGGTTTGGGTTTGCTTTTGCTCCCTGAGGCCCCAAGCTACCCTCTGCCCCATATAGTTGTCACCCTTGTCCTTATCCCCAGGGGATAAGATACCCAGTGGATGTCTGAAATCGCAGATAATACCAAAACCCTACATATACTATGTTTTTTCCTATACATACACAACTATAATGAAATTTAATTTATAAATTAGGCACAATAAGAAATTAACAACAGTAACTAATAATAGAAGATAATTTTAAAAATATGCTGTATGCCCTAACCGGTTTGGCTCAGTGGATAGAGCGTCAGCCTGCGGACTAAAAGGTCCCAGGTTTGATTCCGGTCAAGGGCATGTACCTTGGTTGCAGGCACATCCCCAGTAGGGGGTGTGCAGGAGGCAGCTGATCGATGTTTCTCTCTCATCAATGTTTCTAACTCTCTATTCCTCTCCCTTCCTCTCTGTAAAAATCAATAAAATATATTTTTTAAAATATGCTGTAATAAAAGTTATATGAATGTGGTCTCTCTCTCAAAGTATCATATTATATGGTACTGACCTTCCTTCTTCTGATGATGTGAAGTGATAAAATGCCTAGGTGATGAATCGAAGTGAGTTGAATGACCTAGGTGTTGTGACGTAGTGTTCCGCTGCTTCTTTTTTTTTTTTTTTTTAGAAGTTAATCCAGGTTGGAGGCCTGGCTTTCTTTTTTTTTTTTTTTTTTTTTATTGATTTTTTACAGAGAGGGAGAGAGATAGAGAGTCAGAAACATCGATCAGCCGCCTCCTGCACATCCCCCACTGGGGATGTGCCCGCAACCCAGGTACATGCCCTTGACCGGAATTGAACCTGGGACCTTTCAGCCCGCAGGCCGACGCTCTATCCACTGAGCCAAACCGGTTTCGGCTCCGCTGCTTCTGACCCTCTGACCGAACATCCAAAGGAGCGTCATCTGCTTCCAGTGATCCTGGAGCATCAGCCAGTGTCAGGAGCAGACAGTGTGGGTGGGTGGAGATCCTCAATAGTTGAATTGTTTATTTCTGAAACATTTTCAGACCGCAGTTGACCATGAGTAACTGAAACCACGGAGAGCGAACCCGAGGGGAAGGGGGAACACTGTTCTGTTCCTTGTTCCTTCTAACCCCCTGCGGCTAGTGTTCCTCCCTCCCACTCAGACTCCTTACCTTGAGGCGGAATGGGCCAGGGCCAACCAGCTGCACATTTCAGAGAGTGGTTTTGTAAGAGCCCCCAAGGAGGGCAGTCCTGGGCAACCCCCTCAGAGGGACAGGGCCACTTCTCCTGAAGGCCACGCAGTAGCTTCGCTGGCGGCCAGAGCCGCGGACAGTCAGACGCAATGGGCATCTCTGCTCTGCTAACCCATCTGCCTGCTTTCCCACTTCCCCGCCAGGATGCAAAGGATTGTATTTATCGTCACACTCCTCTGCCATGTTTCTTGCAGAAAACTTGGAGTCATTCTCCCAGAGGTGTGACCTTTTACTATGTCCTGGGAATGCTCTTATGTGAGTAGGGGGCGGGGGAGGGGAGGAAGTAGAAGAGAAAGCAGTGCCTCTCAGCTGCCACTCCCACACCCAGGTGTGATAATCCTCAACGAACCAGAGGAGGAGGGGCTGTGATTTCCAGGATGAGAGCGTTGGCACAGGCAGTTTGAGGTGATCCTGAAGCTGTAGCTTGAAGGCCATACAGCCTCTTGTCCACCAAACATTACTGAGTCCCAGCTACATGCCAGGGTTCTAGAGCTACGAAATGGGTGAAACCGCTACTGCAAAGCCTGCGAGCTGAGAATCTAAGGCAAGACCCTCACGGCCAGTGAGGGTTCTGTGCTCAGGGCAGATGTCCCCTGGCCCCTGCTAGCCCCCCCACCCCCCGCCTCCCTGGTCCCTGTCGAGGACTGACGGCTCTCTTTGCTGGTTTCTCCCTGGGGGTGGAGAGAGGTTTAAGGAGCAAGCTTCCAGGAGGTGCTTCTCCGCAGGCAAGTCACGCTTGGGAGAATTCCTTCTTGGGAGAATTCCTTCGAGTCTCGATTGGGCTGACACATCCCCAAATGTGCTTGCTCTGACATACACCCCTTCCCCTATGCATGTTTAGTTTCTGAGCAGACAGACAGCCTGTGGCTCTATAAGACAATAGGACAATTCTTTTATTGCCTTTGCTTTTCCTCTAAGTTCCTCTCTTCACTGTCTTTCCATTTATCCTGCCTCACTCTTGTCACCTCCCAGAAACTTTAGTGGCTCCTCCCCGCCTGCAGACTGAGCTCAGCCTTCACAGGTGACCTGACATGCAGGATCAGCACAGGACTGCTGACATGGCATCAGAATGAACCGGCTCTTGGTCTTTTCAACACCTGTCATTCACAGGAGTTGATCAACTGCTTTTTCTGGAAACTTGAGAATTCGTATTGTCTTTCAGAATCAACTGTACTTTTTGCTTAGAGCCTGCTAAAGACTAAGGTCCCATCCCTACCCCCAACCAAACCCAATAGACATATGTGAGCAAGTACATGAGCAAGCCTTCCCCGACCCCCACCTCTGACCCTTGGAACCAGCTGGAAAAATGTATGTCCTGTGTTTCTCAGCAGGGGATTGCCTTGCTTGCCCTGTTCCCATAACTGAACAGCGATAACAATTCTCCATGCATTAATGAACAACTCAATTATTAACAGCGAGCTGTACTTTTCCCCGGTTGTAAAAAGATGAATGGTTAGAGTCCCAACGTCCTCCTGGTCAGTGCAGGAATGTAGACGGGATGTGGTCTCAGGCCACTTGCCTCTAAGACTTATAACAAAAAGTTGGCAGGCGCTCCCTGGGAGTGTGAGTGGGGTTACAGATGGCAGGAGGACCACCGGTGAGAGACTTTGGTGACGTTCACTTTTCTGTGTCACCTCTGAATCTTTCATCTTTCTCTTCTGGGACTTGGAATGGGTGGGGGGCAGGGAGTGTGATTAGGATGTCAGTTGTTGCACAAAGGTCTTAGGGAAAGGTCTGTGCTTTAACAAGAGATGAGCAAGGAGAAGGCAGGTTAATGTATAGACCAGCAGGAAGGCCCACACTGGACCCTGCGTGTTCCAGGGAGAAAGTGTGGGCCTGGTGTGGGAGTGAAGGTGGAAAGGCCAGCACGATGAGACACCAGCATTGTCGCATGGAAGACCAGTCCCGGGTGGTGGGAAGGGGGAAGCTGGAGTCAGGGAGGCACTGCATGGATGGGAGATTGGGACGGTCTCCAGACCTCACTGCAAAGCAGAAAGGCCGAGAGAGAGAGAGAGAGAGAGAGAGAGAGAGAGAGAGAGAGAGAGAGAGAGCCACACGATGCACTGGGAGAGAGCTGGGGCTCACGCCAGGGGGAGCTCTGGGAGACCTGGGCTGAGGTTTCCATTTGTTCGTTTGTTTAATTTGAACAAATTTCATTTTTTAGAGCAGTCTTAGGTTTACGGAAAAAGTATACAGAAAGTACAGTGTTCCCTTATCCTTTTCCCCTGCACACAGATCCCTCTGATATTACCTCTTGCATTAGTGTGGTGCATTTATTACAATGATGGGCCAATTTGGGTATATTAGTATTTACTCAAGTCCATAGTTTACATAGGTTTCACTCTTTGTGTTGCACCATGCAGTGGGTTTTCACAAATGTAGGAAATCATGTGTCCACAATTACAGTATTATACAGAATAGTTTCACTCCCCTAAACATCCTGTTTCACCTATTCATCACTCACACCTTTCCCCCAAGCCCCTGGCAGCCATTGATCTTTTCAAAGTCTCTATAACAGTTTTGTCTTTCCACAATGCCATGGAGTTGGGATCTTACAGAGTGTAGCCTTTTCAAATTGGTTTCTTTCACTTAGCAATATATTTGTAAGTTTCCTCCGTGTCTTTTCATAGCTTGGTAGCTCATTTCTTTTCAGTACCGAATAATATCCCATTGTATGGATGTACCACAGTTGGTTAATTTATTTGGGCAGACTTTTCAATGAGATAAAATGCAGAAATGATGGGAAGGGCAGGTGAAGACAAAGCAGCAAGGGCCACAGGATGTGATTAGAAGCAAGAGGAGGAAGGTTTGGAGAAGTGGGAAGGAGCACAGGCCTGAACTGACCTAAGGCAGAGTTCCTGGGAGCCGTGCTCAGTGGAAGAGGCCAGATCCTCTCCAACCTCTCCCAGGCCTTCCCTGCTCTGATAGAAACTTCACGATGGCGGGAACCACGTCAGCTTCATTCTGAGAGCCCGACACATGGCAGACATCCAGTAAATGTTTGTTGAACCCACACATCCAAGACCTTTTCTAAGGAGCAAGTTTGAGGACCTGAAATGGCTGAGGCCGGTCCCAGCTGCTCACTGGGTTGAGACCCTCTGTGCCATTGGGTGGGGCAAAGCTCACCTGGGATGTTCCCCTCCTCAACCAAGATTGCCTCTCTCTTGCTACCATCTGCACCTGCCTTGTGAGACGTTATGGAGACAGAACCAGAGGCAAGCTTTAGGGAGAGAGGAAAATCAAGGGAGAGTCCAGCCAACCTACCACCCCAGGTAAAAAGGCACTCTTCCTACAGGAGAGAATCTGGCTCTCCATGCCCTAGATTTTTTTATTGACGTTTAGAGAGAGGAAGGGCGAGAGAGAAACATCAATGTGAGAGCAAAACATGGATCAGCTGCCTCCTGCACCCCTGACTAGGGATTGAAATGGCAGCCCTTCCGTGCACAGGATGGTGCCCACCCACCTGAGCCACATCGGCCAGGGCTCCACGTGCTCATTTTTCAACCCAGTTTCCAAGGCAGCAAAATTAGCCCAAACCATCTCCGTGGAACAGGAGGAGCAAGCAGGGTGCCCCAGGTGCTGAGAAAGAGCCGAGAGGGGAGAAAGTCGGGGCCGCAGCCGTGACAGGCCTGTGTGGGAGCTGCTGGTGCCCGGCTGGGCCCATGCAGCTAACAGTCTGGGTGGAAGGGGCCAGCTCTCAGGAGAGCTGTAAAGTCAGCTCAAAACAGCACAGCCAAAGCGACTCCCTAGTTAGAATCTATGGCTGGGTGGTGCTCCCCCTGGCAAAGAGCTTGCTGCCCAGATCTGTGTCCTGAGCAAGGTCGCTGTTTAAAAGCAGGTCCTCTCCAAGATGACTGGTGTCCCTCGGAGTGATGGAAAGTGGGAGTGCGCCTGCTATGATGCTGAAGATCTGTTCAGATCCTCCCCATGTTCCCATGTGCTGACGTAAGATGAGGATAGAGAGCTCCTAAGCACTTCTTATCTGAGGGAAAGAATGCGGTGGCTGTTGTGAGCAGTGGGGCCTCCCAGAGACACACATTTCACTCCTTGTCCCGACTCTTACACAACTAGAGCAGCCAAGGGTCACGGTGGCGGTTAATTAGGCGCAGAGGGTAGAAGTGGGGCACTAGGTGGGGCAAGGAACAGCTGCCTTCCCACCTGCAGCAGGAGGGCGTGTCCATGGGGAGGAGGCCCCGCACTGGCACTGAGTGTGCCAAGGTGCCGGCCTCAGAGCTCCTCCCGCCACAGGGCAGCAGAAGCAGCCCAAACACCGCCATGTCGGCAGAAATGCAAGCCGGGGAGAGGCAGGCTCCAGTCCCAGCACGGACTCAGCCCTGGGGACAGCTGGCCTCTCCTAACGCATCAGCATCTGGCCGCCTCTACAGTGCCTGGCCGGTCTCCGGGCGTTTCTTACACATGTGGCCCCAAGAGAACGACCACGGAGTTATCTATATCCAGAGACTTCTATGAGAAAAGGGGGTGTCGGTGTCTCACCTCAGTCTGTTCTCTAGGGGCATCTGCTGTTGGGGTGCCCACAGCACAGAATTTTTGTCTGATTTTCTTGCCCATTTGCATTTGCCTTCACGGGGAGGACACGTGGAAATAGCGGAGAGAAAACGAAGAGATGGTGTCAGCTCCATCACTCTGTCCGGGGAATAGGAGTCACTCACCACACAAATCCCTTCTCTCTCTTCTTCCCATTCACACTTTTTCTCCCAAGCTTTCTCCTTCTGTCAGTCTACACCCTTCCTTTCCACCCACCCCATGTTGCTCACAGACATTGGAGCACATTTAAACGTCCGCCCATAACATAGGAGGGCAGGGCTGAGAAGGGCATGCGCAGTGGTGCTAGCTCCCATAAGGAGCCCTGAGTTGCTGGGCGTCTAACAGCATAGACACACAAGACAGAGCCCAAAGCCATGTCCTTACTATTTATAATGTTAAACTATGGCTCGTGCATTCTCTCCACAAATGTTGATTGAGCACCAATTCTGTAACAAGTAGGCTGTGACAGCATATAGATAGAGGAGGTATAGTCCTTTCCCCAAGAAGCTTCTGGATGACACGGATGACTATTAGTTGTGATACCTAGTGGGATGAAGTCTCCAGGGCACCAGGTCTGCATGAGAAGGCCTGGAACCCATTTGGCTGATGGGAGAAGAGCACATAAGGAGTTGATGCTGGAACTGAGTCCTGATGGTCTATCTTGGAGGAGCAGGGCCTGCATGGTGCGCTCCTGGCAGAAGGGGCCCAGGCAGGAGCAACGGCACCAAGGAAGCAGGTGGTAACTGGGAAATGAGGGTTCAGTGGCTGGGCCAGGGGAGAGGTGAGGCCTGAGGCAGGAAGGTGAAGCCAACTCACCATGGACTGTGAGGGCAGTAGCAACGCTGAGGCTACCGGAAACTATGGCAGGACCGTGGACAGGAGAGGTGTATAATCAGATTTGCATTTATGGAGGAAGGTTCTGGCTGAAATGTGGAAAATAGTCTGTAGTTTTCAAGGGAACGAGACAGGAGGCAGGGAGAACACTTTGGAGGCTGTTACAATTACATCGACTAATAGTGATGTTCCTCAGGAGACTGCCCACACCTGTCTACCTGAGACCTCCTGTCACAGGGAAAGCAAGCTGGCGACAAAGGGTTTCAATGAATTCATTTGCTAGTTGTGTCATTTTTGCGCTGTCGGTGATTATACTGGCTGTGTCAGTCCCCATTGTGTAATATCACTAATGTGTAAACGTTTCCTCTTGAGAAAAGCTAGCCTCCAGAACTGTGAGACAATTACTGCTGCTTACCACTTGGTACTGGAACTTTGTTATGGCTGCCCCCGCAAGCACTATAATTATCCTACACTACATGTGGAAACTGAGGCACATAGAGAGCAAGCACTTCCTCAGTGTACACAGCCAACCAGTGGTGGGCAGTTTGTTCCAGGATCTGTCTTCTTAACTATAGTATTTAAATACAACTTTGCTTTGTCCAAATAATCAAATGCTTTTGCTTTGAAACAAAGCTTCATTTGGGCACAGTCCTATAGTGAAGAGAAAGGAATAAATGAACTCTTTCCCTAGTGAGGCCATAGTCCAGCCCATCTTATTCTGCCACCCGGTGCTAGAACAGGGGTCTTAACAATTGAGTCTCTGCTTATAATCAAAGAGGAAACTTCCTCCCAACAGAGCCTATGAGGATGTGCCAGGCAGCTGGGTCCCTGAGCCTGGAAATGGGCATATCCTGGGCAAATTCGGCTCCTCCTACAGTTAAGAAGACAGAGTCTAGAACAAACTGCCCACCACTTGTTAGCCGTTTGTTGTCATGGAAGCACTTCCTCTCTCTGTGCTTCAGTTTCCACATGTCATGTAAGATAATTATATGGCCCACCTGTACTCATTTGTTGGGGTTGCCATGGAAAGTACCACAAATGGAGAGTCTTGAGCAGTAGAAGCATGTTGTCTCACCACTCGAGGGCTAGTAGTCAAGATCAAGGTGTTGGCAGGGTTGGTCCCCACTGGGGGCTGTGAAGAAGAAGCTGTTCCATGCCCGTCTTCTAGCTCCTGCAGGCTTGCTGGCTGTCTTTGGCATTTGTTGGCTCATAGGTGCATCACCCTGATCCCTCCTTTCATCTTCACGTGGCCTCTCCCTGCACATAGATATGTCCAAATTTCCCTTTTAATAAGGACACCAGTCCTATTGCATTAGGGTCTGCCTGCTGACTTCACTCTGACTTGATTACCTCTGCAAAGACCCTGTCCCCAAGGGAGGTCCCCTTCTGCAGTACTGGGAGTTAGGTCTTCAACGTGAATTTTGGACGGACACAGTTTAACCTATAAAAACACATAAGTAGAGTTTTCAATGAGAATTAAGTGAATTAGCTCCTGTTAACAGTGCCTCGCACTTAGAAGCACTCAATAATGGTAGATTTTGCTAGATAGACGTAAAAGGAGCTCAGGTTAGTGGATGTCAGGGTTCAAAATGTAGCCGGTTTGCCCAGGATAGCCTTCCTTCTTATTTATGGCTTGTGTAGTGTCTCGTTGGCCAGGACTTTTCCCATAGCAGCTGTTTGGGGTAACATTCCTGGCTGGCTAAAAGGTGAGGTCTGTGATTTGTCTCCCCCTTCCTCCAAGCTGTGTATTCTGTACAACACAACTAGCCCTTTCATTTAGAGAGGAGCCAGCAAGGGTCCTGTCCTTCTGATGAGCTCACGAAAGCAAGCTTCCCACTGTCAGTGGCTCACCTACCTGGGTCTTAGAAATGAAGCTATTCAAGCATGTTTGAGATGGGCTGACCCAGGCTGCCGGGGGGAGCAGCTGACGTGCAGAAAGTGTTTGCTCAGTTCCCTTTAGAATCAGCCCTCTAAAAAATAAATAAGGTGTGTTGACCTTCTGTATGGATGGCTAAACAAAGCAGGTGGCCCAAAATGAATTCCAGGTAAAGAAGAGTAAGAGGAAATCTCAGAAAGCAAGCAAGCTGCTGAGAACAGCCTGAGCTGAATCTGGTGGGCCCAGTGGCCTGTTTGGAGTGTTCTGGGCGCCATAAGGCTCTTCTTCTTAGCCAGTGCCCTGGCAGCTGTTGGTGGCTGCCCCAGGTGATTGTAGCAGTAGGGGACTGAGGAGGCAGCATGTGCCTGGGAGAGGGGGTAGCTGACACAGCAGACCCAAGTCAAGCTAAGCAGCCAAGGAGAAAATGATTGGAGATATATCATTTCAGTTGAGGAAGATTCCAGACATATGGTTGTCCACAGACAGGTTGTGAGGAAGTGGCCTTTGTCGCTGATTGACGTCCTATAACCCTTATCCCTGGCCAACTTCCTCACCTCCAAGGCCAAGACAAGGTTACCCTCTCACAGGTGAACAGGAAGGCTTCTGTGCTCAGACTTGGAGGCTAGCTGCCTGCCCTGATTCTGCTGCCTCAAACTGCCACCTGGACAAGTGGTTCAACCTTTCTGGGCTCGGTTTCCTCATCTATTTTTAGGATGGAGGTGGAGTCTGGAAGCCATGGACTCTTCATGCTAAAAGGAGTGTAAGGAATCCAGTCCAATCTACTTGGTAGTTAAGGAACCTAAGGATGAGAAGTTAAGTGACTTATTTCCAGTCATTGAGTTAGTAAGGGGACCCATTCATTAACTATACTGATCCCTCTGTCCCGAGTGTAAGGGTGCTTACATGTACCCCTCATAACCTTCTGAAGCAAACATTCTTAAACCCATGTTACAGATAAGGGAACTGGCTCGTCCAAGATCTCCAGCTCCTGAGTAGGAGAGCCAGGATCTGGACTGTTAGTTTGGTGTTCTTCCTACTGTATGCAAGCTGCCTCAATGACTCTCAGAAAATATCAGCCACACGACACCTTGGGTCCCACATTTTAAGCTGGTATCAACCTCGGCAAGAGCAAGGGGTTAATTCTTGAGAGCAGACAGGTCCTTCACAGGGGTGATAACAGGCCAGCCAGGGTACTTATTCTAAGTAGCTACAGAAATGTCATTTTCATCTTTACAGTGTAAACAAGTTTTCAGTGAGATTTTAATTAAGAAAGTTTTGTATATCTGACATTAGAAATAAACTGTTTAATCAAGGGTGGAGCAGAACGAGTTAGCCAGGTACATGCTACAGTAGGCGGGGCAGCAGCTGCCTCTCTGATCCACAGTGAGGTTTTTACACTGGCTTTCCTGCCCTCTCCCTGTCTGCCCATACTTACAGCGCCAGGTGCATGGGATCAACTGGAACACAGGTTTCCCAATAGGCACCAGCCCCTCTCAGGGTCTTAGAGGAGAGCCTCTTCCTGGGTAAACTGAGACCTCCATTAAGGCATCAATGCCTCTTCTGGGTGAAGAAGAGACAGCCTCTAAGATCTCTCCAGGATTAGTGTAGATTAAGTCTAGTCTGATGTTCAGCTGCACCAGCCAGCATTGGAGCACGTCCTAGTGAACATCAAGTCAGTGTCATGGTGGGGAGAATCACAAGGTGAGGTTATTTGTAGTAGTTACACCAGCACTACCCAGTAGAAGTAGAATGCACTGATGTGGTTGGGGAAACTTTCATCCTGCCCCTTGTATTCTGAAAAGAAACAGATAGCAGCAAAATATAATCCCGAATCCCCTCCTTCCCCCACCCAGCCTCTCACGACGGGAACCAAGAGGCTAGTCTTAGAGCAACAAGGACACCTGCTCCAAGCGGAGACAACAGCGCGCACTCCTTGCAGGGCCTCCAGCACTAGTTCCCAGCAGCATGTTTGTAGAGGTAGACATCTGCCTCCCTCCAGGGTGACAGCCCCTACGAGGAGTCCCAGAATGAATTATTAACCACTGAGCAAATTCACAGGGAGCCGGGACTAGGTCGTGCTGTAGAGCTCGTGTGTGTTCCAGAGCATGTTTCCATGTGGACTTCGCCCCGTTTTGTTTCTCTTCTGGGCCCAGGACAGAGAGGCAGACACACTCACACACAATTTCAGTTAGATGGTACCCCAGCCTACACCCTCAGGGAACTCACTGGGGAGATTGTTCTAGAAGAGTGGACTTTCCTATTTGGCTTCTCAATCACACAGGTGTTTGGGGAGAATGAAATCACACTATCTTAGAAGGAACTGGGTAGTCTGGCCTGACTTGGGGAATATTTAAAGGGAACTTCATTCATTGAATGAATGAATGAATAAATAAATGAATGAATAAATAAATAAATAACACTAAATGATAGTAAACTCTTGGGAGATTGGATTTACTGGCTACATATACCCACCATGAAATTAACACGCCCTGGAATTTAGGTTGGAAGGGATGTGGGAATTCATCTTGTTCCTTCTCAGGGTATGGACGAGGCCTCTGAGGTTAAAAGAGGGTCCAGTTGAAAAGGGAACCGCCATGCACTGTTGGTGGGAATGCAGGTTGATGCCACCTCTATGGAAACAGCATAGAAGATCCTTGAAATGATAAAAATGGACCTGCATTAGGACCCAGTGATTCCACTTCCGGGGATTTATCCGAAGAAACCCAAAACACCAGTTCGAAAGGAGATGTTCACCGCTGTGTTCATTGCAGCGCTGTTTCCAATAGCCAAACTATAGAAGCAGCCCAAGTGCTCATTTATTGATGAAAAGCTGCGCTACATATATGCGATGGACTATTACTTGGCCGTAAAATAGAATGAAGCCTCACCATTGGTGACAGCATGGATGGACCTAGAAGGTATTATGCTTAGTGAAGTCAGTCAGAGAAGATCAAATACCATATGATTTCATGTATATGCAGTATATAGAGCAAAATAAATGAACAAAATAGAAACAGACTCGTAGATACAGAGGACAGCTTCACGGTTGCCGAGGGGTAGAGGCGCTGGGTGAAAAAGATGAAGGGATTAAAAGTACAAATTGTTAGTCACAAAACAGTCAAAGGGCTGTAGAATACAGCATAGGCATGTAGCCAATAATGTCGTAATAACTATGGGTGGTGCAGGTGGGCATGATGGGGCTCAAGGAGCCATGCGTCATTCCTTTGGTTCTTTGAGCTTCCCAGGCTCTCACCACTGCTATGTGGACAGCTGATGTGAGGAAGGAGAGAAAGATGCCGAATGTTCCTTTCAGGGCACCTTGTGCAGCTCTCGAGCTTGTGCCCGCTCATTCGTCCACATGAACTAGATCACTAGGGAAACAGCAGAGGTCTCCTGCTGTTTTCCAATCCCGGGGGTTAAACCACTTTGTTCCTAAGTGAAAGAAGGTAGCTCTGTCCTACCCCTGAGTGATCAGTTGCCTATGATAGGATGAGCCAGATTTTCAGGATCCTAATCAATAACATGATGACACCGCAGACGACCCTCGATGGTCTCTCTGGAAACTAGATGGTGCAAAAGCAAGCATTTAAATTGGTTCCTTTCTCCCTGGATTGTCTATTACACCAACATTAATAAAAAATGTTAAGAACTATTATGCCTCATTAGTGTGCTCCGGGGCATGATTCAGCGCTCCAGTAATATGCGCCCATCACCCATCTCCCAGGACTCTCCCAACTGGCGGAGCCAGGCCTGTCCTCACATTTTGGGTGAAACACGAGCTGCCATCAAGTGTAAGCTGGAGGTTGTTTCTCCTGATTACTTTGTTTCACTTTCCTTTGTTGTTTATGACACTAGTAGTGAAATCTATCGGCCTGGAAATCTGTCCACTATCTAGAACGTTCCATCATTTACTGAGGGGAAAATATTTCCGGCAACAATAACATTTCAGTCGAAGAGGCACCCTTTGGCCAGCTAACTGTGGGACTTCAACACAGACAGAATCAACGCTGCAGTTTGTTAAGGTTAACAATTATGAGTTGTTCTTTATTCAGACGAGCACATATATAGATAGTGGTGAAATTCAGCAAGGTTCTCTCACAAGGGTTTTGTTTACAGACTGATCTGTAAAGAATGTCCACAAAAACCCCTTGGAGTGAGATCATGTGCCAGCATTTTAGGTTTTCCCAAGTGAGAAAAGATATTATCTAAAAATTCAGTGGATGGTGGTAGAATGTGGGTCAGAAGTGGCGTGACATTTTCAGTGTCCCTCAACCACGCATGGTGCTCATCAACTCTCCCTAATAGCAGTGGGAGAACTTCAAACAGCTACCGGTCTCCAAGGAAAACCTCCAGAAGGAAAAACCTGGAGAAACATTTAAATGTGTGTGGATACAGAAAGAGAGCAACACAGGCAACTTCTGCCTTCTGTTTGCATGCCTGGAGTCGGTGTCATTGCCACGGTCTCTTTTCCTAACAGCCTTTCTGCTTAAGGGGGCTTTAGCATCTGTCCCCCTGAATTATAAAAAATGAATTTACTGAATTGAATCACTTTACCTTCCACGCTACTCCTTACTTCACAAAAGAAATTGCACTTAATCTGGAAACGAGTTCTGATGTTATGAGAACTGGATACTGCAAATTGGTGTCATTAAACTTATTAAGAGAGGGGAAAGGACCCTCTCAGAAGAATAACACATTCTGAGTGGCATCTCTCTCTTAATAAGCCTCTGCCAAGAAATGCTTCTGAGCTTACTAATTACATTAAATGATTACAAATGGGTATGAGCGCGCAACACTTCTCCCCACAACCTTTCTGAAACTGATGCTGCCAACCTATTTCTTTTCTCGCTGTTGCTTCACCAACTGGAAGGCATGGCTCACCCTTCTGTCAGACCGAGCTGGACTCTAACCCTGGCTAATTAGTGTCCGGCAGGGCCAGAATTATTCAGTATGACTGTGATAAATGTTAGCCCCCAGTGAGGTCACACCTTGTTAAGTAAATGAAACGGCCCGTGGAACACCGCTGTGGAAGTCGTGGGCAGAGGTGGGCTAGCTGTTGGACATTCAATTGCACATCCCACTAAACTGTGAGGACAAATTTTCACTCCTATGGAGCCCCGAAAATTGGCCATTTTAGCACTTACCTGAATGTGCTGCTCATTACTTTTTTCCAAAGACATACTAAGCAATAATATACTTTAAATACCTACTACCAGTATATGCCACTGCTCTCAAAAACACTTTCAGTTTTGAGTCGAAGAGGTAGAAGATACAGACCCTCAGAAAAAATGAAACAACTGCACAGAATGATATGCCATCAGCATCAAATGGAGGAGCATCGAGGAGTGGGTATGAGGTCACTGTGGCCGCCCAGGCTAACGTGGGCCCTCCCTAAGCACCTCCAATGACATAACGTCATTTATCTGGTCTTTTGCATGTTGTTCCAACACACTGGGCTGGAAGCTCCATCCAGGCAGGGCTCCTGTCTCAGCTGTTACCATATCTGTCTCATCCACCTGGCCTGTCACTAGCAATCTGTAAAATACTGCCACATGCATGAAGCTGCGTAGAGAAAGTACGTATTGAAAAGGTGGGCACACTTTTCACACACATGGATGTTTAATGGCAGACTGCACAGGTGAGCCAAAAGCAAGGATTAGCTTGGCTGAAATAGCATTTCATTCTCTCCACAAACATTTGCCAATTCCTCACCATGTTCTCGCTGCTGTGTGGGCGTTCAGGGTACAGAGGTGAAGAAGCACCATTCCTGTGGGCAGAGGAGAGATGTGGAGACCAGCCTGAATGGCAGGAGGTGGGAGGCAGCGGGCTGGAATTGGAAATGTTGGGAGGGGTGAGCTGTGAGGAGCAGACTGTGAGGAGCTGTGAGGCGTAGAGATCATCAGGTGTGAAGGGCCCTGAGACCTTTGCCCTGAGGACAGTGCAAACTAGCAAGAGAATTTAAATTAAGGAAAGTCGAAAAGCCATTGCAAAGGTCCCAGAAGTTTCTATGACATCATTGTCCGAATATGGTTCATAACTGGTTGCACATACTTTAAAAACTGCCATCTTAAAACTCTAAGAAGAGTGAGATATGTATTCACAGTCAGAATTTCCAGGGTTGGATTATATTTGTATTTTCATTGTTTAATTTTTACTTAATCACTACATGAATATCATTAACAGTACTTTGTAATTTTTTGATAAATATAACTCAATTCTTTAAACAAATTTTTATAAAGGCTTTGGTGTTAAAATGTGGTTTTACTATATTCCCAGGCAGAAATCTTTTCTAGCAGACCTCATTTCCATTTCATAATATAGTTCAGCAGGATAATGGGACTTAGTCAAACTCAGCACTGAGGAAACTTAGCTAGAGTTCATCTGCTCCATTAAATTTATGTAGAGTCAGACAGTGTAATAACTCATGTCAGGAAGTCCCCCACCTTCTCTGCGATGTTTCCTGTGGAACATCCGGGAACATGTTGCATTCTGTGTACGCAGCCAGATTTTACCGATGTGCATTCTGGTTGCAAGGTAGTTTCTTCCCAGCTCACATAGCTACCTCCAGGCTCCACGGATAGTGCAGACCCCAACTAAGGGCATGATGCTGCCTCCTGATGTGAGTGAGGTGTTTATGACACGCAGGAGCCAGGCTTCTAAGGGCAAGTGGGAAAACAAGGAAGACCTCCGTGTAGGAATCCCCCTTGCTATCCTCTTTCCTGAAGGCCTGGTTTGCAACTGAGTGGCAAAGTTTCAGATTCAAAAAGGTCAACTTTGGAACAATATAAAGACAAATAATTCAAATAAAAAATAGGCAAAGGATTCAAATGGGCATGTTCTCAAAGAAAGATACCCAAATGGCCACTAAACACAGGAAAAGAGGCTCAGTTTAATTACTCACTAGAGAAATACAAATTAAACCACAATGAGATACCCCTTCTCACCCACTAGGATGGCTATAATGAAATGACAGGCAGTAACAAGAGTTGGTGAGGGTGTGAAGAATTTAGAGGCCTCAGACTCTGCTGATGGATGTGTAAAATGGTGCAAACACTTCAGAAGACAGTGTGGTGGTTCTCAAAAAGTTAAATATAAAGTTGCCACATGACTTAGCAATTCCAATACTAAGCATATGCCCCCAAAATTGAAAAAATTAAAAAAAAATACTTAAACAAATACTTATACATGAATATTCATAGCAGCATTATTCACACTATCCAAAAAAAGAGGAACAACCCAGGAACAGGTAAATGGGCAAATAAAATATAATAATCCACTGCGATGTTATTCAGTCATAGAAGGAACGAAGTACTGATACATACTGTGCTGTCGATGAATCTCAAAAACATTAAGCAAAGTGAAAGGATCCAATCACAAAAGACCATGTATTGATGGTTTCATTTATATCAAATGTCCAGAATAGGTAAATCCATAGAGATGAAAAGTGGACTAGTGGTTGCAGGTAAGATGGGAAGTTACAGAGTTTCCTTTGATGGTGATAAAAAGGTTCTGAAATTGACTATGGTGACGGATGTTCAACCTTGAAAACATATTGAAGAAAAACACTGAACTGAATATTTAAAAAGGTGAATTTTATGGTATGTGAATTATTTGTTGATTTAAATATTTTAAAGGAAGTTTAAAAAAAGATTAAATTTGGAATTGTTGATTATGTAGTGAAATTAGTCCTTGGTTTGAGGGAAAGCCATGAAAAAAGTTCACCTTGGAAAAGTTATAAGAAAAGAGATGGATGAATCAAAGAAGGTCGGGAGAGAACTAGACTTAAGTTGAGATTTCTGAAAACAACCTCATAATGGACATGGGGGCCAGGTGTACATGTGTATATTTGTATATATGTTAGACCTTATATATTATAACATACTAGAGGCCCAGTGCACGAAATTCATGCACGGGTACAGTCCCTAGGCCTGGCCTGCGATCAGGGCCATCTTCCCCAGCTGCCCGCAGCTGGGCCCGTCCCCGCCGCCACCCCCCGGCCCCCCGGTTCCCGTTTGCCATTGGGTGATCGGTGCCTGACAGTGGGGGGAAGGGACTGAGAGGTCGGCTGTTCCCACCCGCTTGCTGGCCCTGCCCCTGCAGTGGGTTGCCATCAGGCAATCAGAGCCTGCCTGCCTGGGAAAGGGACCAAGAGGTGGTCAGTGTGCCTCATAGTGACTGGTCCAGCGGTCACTCTGATCGTTCTGGTCGTTCTGCCCTTAGGGTCAATTTGCATATTACTCTTTTATCAGATAGGATAAATGTACATATATCCAAATGGGAAAATTCTCAAAGAATATACCACCAAATAGTAACAGTAATTGTCTCTAGTTAGTGGGATTTCAGGTGATTTAAATTATTTTCTTCCTTTTGCTCCTCAGTATTCTCTTACATTGTGTGCAGTGTCCATATAATAGTTGAAGAAAAATAAGGAAGTGGGTATGGAAGGAGTTGCTTGGGAAAGTTTACTCTGATCAGACAAAGAGAGTAGTGGCAGTTTTTGAGGTCGCACTTATAAATGAGGTCCTGTTTGGGGAAATTGTGTTCATACTGGGAGACAATCATATTGGATGTGCATCACTGGCACAAAAGGTTGACACCACACAGCCTCTGAAATGCTGCTGCCTAGAAGATGGGTCCTTAGAAACTCTGAAGGCAAAGCATACAAAAGCCTTTTCTCTTCCTTAACAGGTTCTCCCTCAGGTTGAGGCATCCACATGTACAGGCTACATAAGTCTCTAGGGTGCTGGGCCTATCGCAGCTCTATCTACTGTCTGTCACCTATCATCTATCTTCATTGGACTATGTCTGCAAGGCTCTTGACACCTAAAAGTAATGAAAATGCATTTGCTAAGTCACGAGGAATTCTTAAATCACTTAAGATTATACCACAACCAGGCCCTGCACCTGAGCAAATATATCACATATCATTGACTAAGTCATACCCTTCTTGACTCTCCGAGCTTGCAGTCTAGTCAGACAGGAGCCAGGAAGGGCTACTCCAGGTAGGACACGTCCCATAGGCTGTGGGTGCCCTGGGTGTGGCTCTAACCCATAATTTCCAGTCTGAAGCTGGAGGGCAGAGATGAGTCCCATCCTGAAGAGTTCTCAAGGCTAAAGTCAAAGTGGCTGGTTCCAAAACAGGCCATGGAAACAAGGGCCTGGTCAGGCAATTGGAGACAAGACATGGAGCCCAAACACAGTGGCTTGGATGTGGGCAGAGGAAAGGGGGGCACTGGAAATCGAGGGGGAAGAAAGGGAGGGGTGGCGGATGAGGCAAAATGGCACCATCTCCACATTTGTGATCGTCTCAGGCTAGATGCTCACAGCAGCGGGGTTTGTAAGAGGGAAATGGGGAAAACACTAGCTGCCCATCCACAGAAATAAACAAATTAATTGTGGGGCTTTCAACTGATCCAATGTTCAGCATAAAAAATTAATAAACCACAGTGGCATGCTGTCAACAGAGAAAGTGAAGAACAACAAAAACTACCTTTAAAGGGAATGCATGTTAATAGTAATTTCTTTCTCAGTTTGTTTGCTGAAGCATTAATCGGGCTGTCTTGCAATTGAATGAGACATGTCTTTTAAAGGGATAAGAGGCAGAAAGTTTTCAGTTGCCAAAAATAAGAGAGAAACTGGGAAGAATTTAACTTCTGAACTGGAAGGCCACTCCTGCCAGAGGCCTTTGAGGAGGGCAAGGTTCTGCCTTTTGTTTCCCAGATTTTTTCCTTTAAATAAAAGACCACAGACTTCAGGCCAGTCTTGCCACTTTAGCTCATGAATGATTCGGCCAAACCCGTTAGAACTGAGCTGAGCAGGGTCCAGCAGACCTGCTTTGGCTTTTTCTCTTTGCCAGGATGAGTCTCCCTGGAGAACAGCATCAGGGCTGAAGAGGGAAAAAAGCAGCTGATGGGTGGATCTTGTGCCCAAAATAACTCCATTTTCTCTGTCTGCCATCCTACCATCATGGTGAAGGTTCTCTAGATTGTAAGAGACTCATACAAAAGTGAGCCCACCATTTAACGGTATTGAATTTCATCAGACAACATATATGTGGATGTCCCAGGAGAACAAGAGCGTGGTAACTTAAATCACAGATGGGATGGAGAGAGGGATAGCAGAAGGTTAGAATACGGGCAAAAGGGGGGAAAAGTGTGGAGTCAATGGGTAGAATAAGACATGCTTGGCCAACCAATTGGGGTTAAGGCTCATTTTCTTGGAGGCCATATTAAGCAACAAACAAACAAAAGAAAAAGAAAGGGGGGAGAGAGAGAGAGAGAGAGAGAGAGAGAGAGAGAGAGAGAGAGAGAGAGATTCTAAATCTCACAGCAAAAGAATCATAAACTTTCTTCTTACCCACAAAGTTAAAGCAAACATAAATTTATTACATTTTTCATGGAACCATTTCCTGAACCAGAACACATTTCTGCTTAGATAAAAATATTAACACTTTCCTTGGAACAAATCAAGTTCTCTTTGTCACCCTGGAAGAGAAAGTACATCTGGTGATAAAAATGGACACCAAGGCCCCACTCTTTCCCAGGAGCTACTAGTGTGAGGAGGGGGACCTCACCTACTCCAGGAACTGGGCAGAGATCGGGGCTGTCTCCACAGCACAGGAAACGGCAGTCTGAGAAGGGCTTGACCATGAACCTCAACTCCGGAGGGAGAGTTATGGAGAAAGGGTCACCTTGAAGGAAGCAGTGACCTTCAGTCAGCCCAAGGTGACCTCACAGCAAGGCAGCAAGGCACTCCTGCACTCCCCCCTTCCTTGGCCTCCTGCCCAGGCTTCCTGGGGGCCTAGTTTGCTCATCCCGGAAGTCAGAAGGCAGGAGAAGCTGTGGCTGCAATCCACGTGGTTCTGCAGGAAGCAGATGGGGAGGAGCGGTGGGGAAAGGGACACAGGCAGACAGCAGGCCTCCCAGCTCAGTCCCTCAGGTTGCACGCGTTGTAGCGGAGACTGAATGTGTACCCTGCTTTGACCATTGAAGACACCTCTGAGGTGCCAGATGCTAGAGTTTGGAATCACCCCTGTTCACACAGGAGTGAAAGAGAGAAAGTAAGGCAACTCTTCTAAGATCCCCTCACACCTTGCTTGCTCTTCCCACTCTCATGGCAACAATTCTTTAAAATAACTAATCATTTCAATTACGAGCTGTCACAGTGGAGATGGGGTGGAGGAAACTGCCAAGAGACACAGAGACGAGGCATACGGAGCAGGGCCTGAGTCCTTGCGGGCCAGCGTGGGCAGAGCGCTGCCTTCCTGGCCTCCCCGTCTTCATCGGGGATGTGACACCACAGCACCAGCTGGTCGCTGAGACCCTCTTAGCTCTGACTGTCTTTCATTCGAGGAGCATTGTATTCTGAAACTACAGTCCTCAAAGGGCTGTGTATGTAGTTACATGCTTAGTGTTCCCGCAGAGTCTCACAGGATAGGAATCCGGTGTAATTCACTTTCATGCTGCTTTTGCATTCCTGCTTATTTTAAATGGAAACATATTTATATGCACGCGTTTAAAACCTGGAGGGAAAATGCGGAAAATGCACCCTAGAGCCCAGCCAGCGCCCCTTAAAGACGAAGTGGGTCCAGTGACTTCAGGCTACTCGAGCTTTGTGGTTTGTTTTTGGAGCTAATCTTGGAAAGAAGGTCTCCGGTGACCTATCAGAAAGGCAAACTGAGATTGAGGCTTACCAAATAGTGATTCTCAGATATATTTTATGCCTTGCTTAAGTTGTAACCAGAACTTCTTTCACCACCACCGTTGGCAAGCCTTTTGTGACTGAGAAGGAGAGAGGGTTGGCAGTTCTTGTGCCACAGGTAAGAAGTGCATGCCCAGCACTTTCCTTTATGCACAAGACTTGCTGGGTGGCAGCCCTGCATCGCGTCCACAGGAGCCCATGATGAGGTGCTAACCATGGCAGCTGAAGTTTTGGAAAATTGGCTTTAAACAGCAGTACCTGGAAAACGCGAACTTTCCGTTCTCCACAAGACTTTTGGAACGGGACGAGGGACATCAGTGTTTTCAGACTCACAAGGAACAAACGCATCACTTGCGAAATGATCCTCTGTGCACGTCTGATTTTCCAACATGGACCCGGGCTGTGGAATGTGCTGGCTCTGGCCGGGCCTGCATTAGCCAAACCAAGGGGACAGTTGGGGCGTTTACCTAGAAAATCCCATGTCAGCACCGTCCCCTCAGAAAAGCAAAAGAAGCGTGCTTGCCTCCTGAAGGTAGGAGCCTCACTGATGGGACAGGATTCATGCGTCCGCTGGGACTTACCCCACAACCAGGTATTTTCAGGACCAGGCATTTGGCAAGCTAGATGCCAGTCGGCCAGTTCCTTCACTTTGCTTCTGCAGTTATGGCCATGGCTTTAGAAATAAAGTCCTGTGGATGTAGAGCTGTGATTTTAGGGATTGGAATGTCTCTTAAGGATGTAGTGTTGTGTGCCTTTGTAGAACGATGATCCTGTAGAAGGCCCTTCCCTGGCACTAACCTGTGGTCATGATGAGTGAACATCCAAACATCCAGCCCATCCCTCTGTGACCAGCATTAGGCCTTTGTGAGAGCAAATAATCTTAGAATTTGGAAAAAGCTCTATAATAAGGGACAAGAAGAGGGAAGCCATGCTCTATGGGAGTTAAATCACTTTCTAGGGTCACACAGGTAGCTGGGCATGAAGCCATTGTACCATTTTGCCTCATGCTGGCTGGCAAGGAATAGCAATAAATTCATAGCCTTGGAAGAAAGAGGTAAGCAAACAATTTTTGTAATGAGCCAGATTATTTTTGGCTTTGCAGGCCATAGGGTCTCCGTCGCAACTACCCAAATCTGTAATTACAGAATGAAAGCAGCCACCAACAGTATGTAATGGACTAGGCATGGCTGCATTCCAATAAAACTTTATTGATGAACACTGAAATATGAACTGCACATACTTTTTACATATCACAAAATATGACGCCATTTTAGGTTTTTTTCAACTATGTAAGAGTGTGAGGACCATTCTTTGATCACAGTGGGCTGGATTTGGCTCAGTAATTTGCTAATCCCTGTGTAGAGTAACACATCACAGCCCAGGAGAGAATTTAGTCTACATCCTGGGCACACCCATTCCTCTGGCTCCTCACCCAGAACCTCAGATCTCACTCTCTGTTCCTCTGCACAGGCGCTGTCCCATTAGACTGAAATTAGGTCACTTTCACATTTCATCTCTAAAGTGACTAATTTAATCCAAGTTGTTGAGGGTATAACCAAAGTCACAGGGGACTAAAGGGGAGAAAAGGACCAAAGGGGAGTATTCTGACACAGACCCAGCCACAAGTGCCAGATATGTCATTATTGAGTGTTGATGGCTTGAGTGGCAGTTAATAACGGGCAAACAGGAGTATAAATGTTGCATGTTAACATGGGTTTAGTGGGGAATACAGGAAGTGCCCCAAACTCCTTGCTAAGATCACAGACTGCGTGTTTACAATGAAAGGAAATACTTGGGTTTGTAAATAAATAACAACCTCAAGAAATTGGCCACATTGCGGGTCAGCGAGACCTCTGGAGGCCCATTTCTTGGACAGGCCTGGATTGTTTGCTCACTTAACAGAGCAGCCAAACATTCCCTTCAAAAGTAAGGGCCTTCTCTCTGGGTGACACTGTTTATCTGTGTCAGTAGGGTGGCCCTCTCGGAACACTCCAGTTTTTTCTGGGTTGAAAACAAGCAGCTGCAGATCTTTGTTTTTTCTGACTTGGATGAAGGCGATAGGTCTGAGCTAAGGAAAAGTACATTTTATTCTTTTTCCTTTCTTGTCTGGCATGTACTTAGAAGAAAAGAGTGGACCATGACGGTTTCTGGAAGCCAAGAGAAGGTTGCACGATGCCAAAGCATTTAGTTGCAAAGTAGTATCTTTTGGCTTCAGCCTCCACAGAATAAAGGACTATAGATGCTTTAATCCAGATGCTATAATCCAGATGCTTCCATGGGGTGTGAGGCCCTGAGGACCACTAACTCATGTTGCTCTTGCAATGTCGTCAATCATGATACCTCACTAGAGTCACTTATACTAGCATAATGTTGCCTATTCAAATATATATTGTTATCCAAACCTTTTGGTTGCAAGTGACAGACACTTAACTCAAACTGACCCAAGCAAAATGAACTACATAAAAAAACAAATACCATTAGTTCAAAAATCTGAAAAAAACTATGGGTTGATTTTCAAACGTGATTATATCCAATATTCAAGCAGCAAACACCATCTCTTCTTCCCTTTCACTCTGTTATCTCTGCTTTTATCTCTGTTGGCTTTGTGCTCTGACAAGAGCATATACAAGAAACAACCAATGAATGCATAAATCAATCAATGTTTCTTTCTCTCTCTCTCTCTCTCAAATCAATCAATAAATAATAACAAAATTAACAACAACAAAACATAGATGAGACTGTGTGTACTCGGAGAGGAAGCATGGGGGTTGGGGAACCACAGACTCCTACGAGGAAAATGAGGTGTTTGGATGAATGAGAGCCCAAGATCCTGTCCAGTGTGGACATGCTGTGATCCTACTTTTTTGATCTGTATTCTGAGCTTACATTGCATGTGGCATAAGCAACCCCTAAGAGCCACCAAACTATACTCTGTTAAGGGGAAAAGGAGAAGTCCTCTTCCAGATAAGACATCTCATCAACCAGGAAGTGGTTAGTCACACTGGAAATGGTGGCATCTGTATTTCAGCATTTGAAGTGTCCATGAACACCTCCCCACCCCTAAATCTGATGTCTTGCATAGGAAGTCAAGAAGATAATTGTGTTGATACAAATTTGGACTGCCAGTGAGTTCTGCCCCACAACCTGTTAAGAGGTACCTATTTCAGATTCACGATATTGCCCTTGCCTCAGTTGTATAAACTTCCATTTACGAAAGAATAAAGGAATTAATGCCTTTGGCTTTCTGAAGAAAGTTGGGTCAGAGCCATTTTAGATATCGTTTCTTTTACACCAAAAACCTCAGCCAATATATCATTGCCCCTGGATAATTGTATTTTTTTTCCATATTGTCTATCTGGGAGTGTGGTGACTACATTTTATTTTAAGTTTTTGTTCCAGGCAGAGGACACAGAAGGCTCGCAATATATATTTGTAGAATTAATAAATTAATGTAATTCCTGGAACCCAGGCAGGGAGGCAAATTTTCTCAAAACTGTTAGGAAGATTGCTTTTGCTCTATACCATAATAAACAAGTCTGGCATTGGGAGGACTTGACAACTTCTGAAATAAAATCTGTTCTCCTTCAAATCCAGAGATTTATGACTTCCAAAGTTTAGCCCAAAGGGCTGTGATTCAAAACAAAAGCTTTCAAGGACAATTCACAACAGAAAACAGACTGACAGCTATGAGAAGGGAAGGGGTTGGGGGCTAAATGAAAAAGGTGAAGGGATTAAGCAGTGCAGATTGGTAGTTGCCGAATATCCACAGAAATGTAGATTACAGCATAGGGAATATAGTCAATAATAGTGAGAACAGAAGTGCCATTATATAACAAGCAAACGGAGGAAGTGATTTGCAAGCCAATTATTCACACACACACAGAGCCAGTGTTGCAGAGAATAAGTAAATACATAAATAAGTGAGTAAAATATAGGGAGGACAGTGTAAGACTAAGTTAACTCTGAAGTTAAAAATCTGTTGTGAAGTCTTTCCAGGTCAAACAGCAGGTAAACAGAGGAGCTGCGATTTCATTCCCAGGTCTTGCCAATACCAAGTCCCATTGTACTTGCCAATACCTTCGCTTGTCCCTGTTCAATTGTGTGGTACTCAGCAAATGTGCACATTGCCCTAGCGTGTGGGCCCTTCTAGACTTCTCTCCATCCTGTCTCATTACTATGAGTAAGGCAAGGATCCATTAAATGATCAGTTATATAATTGACTTCGGCCTATAGTTGGTTCCTTACTCTGGATTGGTTTGCTCCTTTGTTGGAATATATACTTTGCCCTCTCTGAAAACTAACAGTATACGTTTTATATTTTCTCTAGGACACATATCTCCCAACACATTATGAATAATAAAAATTAGCCCCCAAAGTTTAATTAAGAAGCGATGAAATAGACCTTATTCAGACAATATATTCATGCAATACTTGCCCTGGTGTGCATTCAGAGTGTCCATTTGTCCCTAGAGCTGTGGAACCTCAAAATTAAGCTAATTACCAGTATTATTGCTATGCGCAATATTGGCAATTTTCTTCTATACTTATCTATTCTGGTATCCACACTTCTAAACATAATGTGATGTGAGCTCCTAAGTTCTAGTGGTTTTGTTAAAATGGCTTTTTGCTAGTAATTTGAAGGGGATGAGCAATATTTACTCAGGAAGTCTCCCAACTTGCATGGCAATATCTGAAACTCACATCTAACATAGCAATGGCTTAGATACCACCTATTTCTGCAATATCAATCATCCACAATATGAGCTTCCTGGTTGTCCCCACAGCATTTTATCATGTGTAAATATGTTTAAATGAACCATTTGTTTCCTTGAGGCTCAGAAGGATACGGTTTTCAGAATAAATCTTGCCTGGAGGAAACAATGAAAATTGCTGTGCGCCAGTAAATTAAGTTTAATAACCTTGTGTACGTGAATGAGGTACTGGGGATGTGGCTTCTAACTAAGCAGAATGGACCACACGGATGAAGCCTGTATAACTTGCCCAGAATGGTGGTGCCATATGTGGCACTATAACCAAAAATCTGAACTTATTATATTTTATCTTACTTTGTTATGCTCACAAATACTGTGGGTCAGGAAATTAGATGCAACATAGCGGTGATGTCTTGTATCTGCTGTGTAATGTCTGGGGGCTCAGCTGGGGAGCACTCGGATGGCTCAGGGGTTGAAATCATCTGGAAGCTTCCTCACTCACATGTTTGGTGCCTGCCTAGGATGACTCAGATGAGCTGGGACTCTTGACAAGAGCACTGACATGTGAACTCTCTGTTCAGCTTGCTGGCTGGATTCTGAGAAGGAGCAAGCAGAGAGCTAGCGTTCCAACAGAGCAATGCTCCAAGACAACTTCCTGGCTTTTCCTCATCTTGTATCAGCTGTCACTTCTGCCCCCAGATCCAAGGGGAGAGGAAACAGAGGCCGCCTCTTGCTGGGAGTACGGCAGGTTCACACTGAAGAAGAGCATGTTGGATGGACGATATATGCACCGTCTTAATCATGGTGGACTGTACCCATGCATTGGCTTTCGACAACATTGCTCATACACGTCTGATTTGCATCCAGGCAATTCTCCAGAGCAGGGTTCTCCTGTTGGCTGAGTAATGCAAGCTGCTGCTTCAACTCATGATTCCACAGCTGCGGCTGCAGGGAAAAGGGGCATCAATGGTCGTGCACCAGCCACCACCTGGAAGGGACAGAAGTCACTTCACTCACATTGCGTGGCTCACGGAGCCGTACCTCAACTCAGTGGAGCAAGCAAGTGTGGCCTTTCCGCGCGCCCAGAAAGAAAAGAGCTAGAAATGTTGGCCAATGGCAATAATTTACCACAGCCTCACAGATAACGTCTGACACCCTGTAATTCCTTTCAGTGCTGATTTGAACTTTGCCCAGTCAGTTCATTCATTCCATCATCCATCTGACAAATGTTTTAGATGCCTACTATGGGGAACACATCAGACGTAGCTCGTTCCTAGAGGGATTTAACTGCCCCCAAGAGGCATATAATTTTACTCCAGCAAACCAGTTAAAACTTTGTATTGCTTTGTCGTTACTCCTGTGAGTGAGTGGGGGAATGTCGTTCTCAGAGTCCACATTATCATATCCCCTCAACGCATATAAAATAAGACTCTTCTCTATCCTTACTTCCCATGGTCGTTGATTTTCTCATTTTCATACACTACTGTCCATCAGAACCATTTTTCTTTCACTACTCATTATCTATCTTCTCCTTCGAAGGCCTTAATTTCAAGACAGGCTATTGAGGATGCAGCTATATTTTCAGAAAATACAGATGGTATCTGTTCATCGGACACTTCCATAGCAATAAATCTATGATATACTGGTACTAAACGGCTTCAATCCCATTTCAAGTTATCACGCATCATTAGTCTGACAGTATGATTCCATTTGTTGTTACTTTAAAGGACATTTGGATATCAAGGCTACAAACACTTGATAGTCTGGCCAGAAGGGTTCTGTTTTGCAAAAGCAGAGCTGATAGATACATTTCAACAATGAAAGGAACAAAAACCAGCAGGAGTTCTGTTTGGAGCCAGTTCAGTTTTTGGTCTTCAATTAGAAAATTGTGTTTCTGATGGAAAACTGTAGACCAGTCCTCACTCCCCACTGAGAAAGAATGAAGAGGGAGGGACGAGCTCTGTGATAGACTGAAGCCAGGACATTGTGTTTTTGGCCGTACAGCTGCTGCCCTGGGTTAGTTTGGGGAGGTCGAAAATCAGTCTTACCCTTAGCTTTTCCGCGCACCAAATTATACTATGGAATTTTCCACCAAAGTTTCTAAATTATTGAGCACATAGGGGGATTTCTTACTTCAAGGCAAATATAGGAAATATAAACAATGGAAATCATTAGAAGTACACATGAAAACTTTTTTAGAATCTTCAAGATATATTTAAAGTAATATGTAGATGGCAAAATTATAAATCAGGATCGCTAAAGCTTTTCAGCAGAGACCCCTCACTTTTGAAATGTACCCACAATTGAACCCTTGTCAGAAATTGTGTAAGAAACTTAGTTTCTGCTAGTCTATTCCAGTATCATATGTGTACACTGGGTGAAAAGTGGATATTTATAAGATTATTATCATAGGTTTCAATTTGCTAAAACTATAATGCTTCATTGGGCCTTCCAAACTAGGTCAACCAGTTAGCCCTCAGATGTAGCATGTTGTATTTGGCTAAGACAAACGGAATAAACAGATATTATCAAAACAGATACAAGCAAAACTAACAATAGGTTTTCTGACCTATTTGCCTGTACCTTTTAATGAAATCTCACGTCTTTTAAGGTCAGTCAGATGTAAACTAAAGAGGATGATGATTAGGCTCAAAGGAAGGTACTAAACAGCTCAACGCTGTTTGAATTCCAAGAATTTTAGTTACATCATGGTAGAAAAAGAAAACTAACTTCACTTTTAAAGCTGTACTTTTTACGGTCATCTTCTTGGATTCTTCTTAAACTTTTGAAGGCTCACCAGTCCTCAAAAATTGAAGAATCTCTGTATATGTGTGTATATTTATGTATATGTCTTGTAGCTTTAAAATTCTACATGTATGTATACTTTGAAAATCCCCAAACATGCATGCCACCTGCAATTTCTTTTGTTTTTCAACCTTAAATACAAATAATAACATTTTTAAATTTGAAACTAGGAATTCCTTTGTTAGCAATATCAAATTTTTTAAAAGTTAAGTTTAAAAGTCATCTCTTTTAAAATCAAGGCTTAAACTAAATGGCTTCTAAGAGCTCTCCCTTCCCTGCGAGAAGGAAGGGAACTAGTATTCACTGAGCGTGTACTGTGTGCCCTGTTGCTCACCTATAGTATCTTATTTCTCACAACAACCCTCTCTAGTAAATGCTGCTGTTTTTCTCTTGCTAATGAAAAAGCCAAACCCCCTAAAGATTGCCCAAGTTCACATGACCAATCATCAGTGAAGCAGGAATTCCACTCCAAATCTGTCCAGAATCAAAGCACACTCTCTCCCATCCTGGCCCGTCCTTGGCTCATGTGGTAATTTTGCTGTAAGCAGTGGCTAGCTACCCCACAGCACATTGAGCCTTTTTTGTTTTGTTTTTTTTCTCAAGAGAGGCTAGGAGCCAAACCTTCTGCTGCTTTTATTGGAATCACAGAAAGTATCACTAATTCTCAAAAATCCATACCCTGGAAGTTCAATAAAAATGGAATGATTGGAATATTATTAGTATGAATGGGATGGTTGATCCACATCTCAAGGTTGATTACACAAAGTGAAGTTGAAACCATTGAAACTATTTTCTAGATAATTAAGATCAAAAGAACGACTGTTAAGGAAAAGATAGCTTGAAATATTTAAGAAAGTGGGTGGTAAAATTATTCAAATTAGTTTTATATATACTTAGAGAATTTAACCAACATACCTTTCCAAGTTCATTCTTTTAAAAATGAGTGGAAATTTAAACCTGTGATTAATTCTGCCTTGTATTCTTATCTGTACTGTAACAAAAAATACATTTTACATATGTTCTCATAAAGTTTTCAAAAGAAGTTTTCTTCTAACTCTACCATAATGTAAATTCAGTGATAATTTTGTTATCCAGCTGGTTTCATTAGAGACACCATATATATTTGACAAATCTTTGGTTTTGGTTTTTCTTTACACCACTTTTCATTGCTCTTTTTTGAGCATTACAAGATATTTGTCCAAGTATAGACCAAGACTCCGTTTCAGGAAGTTCAGTAGTGCTTTTGAATTTCTTCTTAATTGTGATTCTTCTGAGTTGCGGTTATTCTTAATTTGCCTCTACTAATTTGCAATTTATCCTTTATCTTTGGCCCTGATTTTTACAAAACCTTATTTCTCAACTAACCCTGAGTACATCAGACAGTCGCAGCTTTTAGCTCTCATGAGTCCCATCACCACTGAGCCTCAATTAAACTCGACCTCCCAAGACATAACTCCTCTGATCGTCAACATCTGCTTTGAGTGGAAAATGGTTGAACTGTCTCTGCATTTCATTGCCACAAAAGAAATCTGCTTTTTAAAATGGTGACTTAATGATTCCTGAAATGGGGATGGTAGCCGACTCCTGTGACCCTGAGAAGGACAGTGTTGTTTCCAGAAAGGAGGAGCGAAGCGATGCTGTGGCTGAGGTGCAGTTGGGAGCAAACTGTCTGTCTCCAAGAGAGCTGAGCGCTACTCTACAGGGAGCAGGACCCAGCACCAACCACTGAGCAGTCCTTTTCTAGCTGTGACTGTCCTCCATGAGCTCTTTGCTGTACTTTCTAGCTGGGTTCGTGTAAGAAATTGTGAAGCAGAAAACTATCTGAGGAATCGGTGACCCGTGGCGGCACAAAAGGACTGGCCTTTAATGGCTTCACAGATGGAGTAATGTTGGAAGCAGTGGCTGGGGCTCACTTCAGCATCCCACTCTTCTCCCAGCATCCATCCCAGTCTGGGTACTAGGGAGCTGAGGGATAGGAGTAGGGTGTGTGTGTGTGTGTGTGTGTGTGTGTGTGTGTGTGTGTGTGTGTGTGGTGAGGTGAGGTGACTGGAGGTTCTTTTCTGTTCCCAGGCCAGTTGGATACCTCCACTTGTCTTCCTTTATTCTATTATAACTCCTTTCCAACAGAGTAGAGGAACTCTTACTTCAAAATGGTTTAGGGAGACTAAATAAGTTCATAACCTGGATTTGCTAAAAAAATAAAAATAAATTAAAAAAAAAAAAAAGAAGGAGAAGAAGGAGGAGGAGGAGGAGGAGGAGGAGGAGGAGGAGGAGGAGGAGAAGGAGAAGAAGAAGAAGAAGAAGAAGAAGAAGAAGAAGAAGAAGAAGAAGAAGAAGAAGAAGAAGAAGAAGAGGAGGAGGAGGAGGAGGAGGAGGAGGAGGAGGAGGAGGAGGAGGAGGAGGAGGAGGAGGAGGAGGAGGAGGAGGAGGAGGAGGGAGGAGGAGGAGGAGGAGGAGGAGGAGGAGAGGAGGAGGAGGAGGAGGAGGAGGAGGAGGAGGAGGAGGAGGAGAGGAGGAGGAGGAGGAGGAGGAGGAGGAGGAGGAGAGAGGAGGAGGAGGAGGAGGAGGAGGAGGAGGAGGAGGAGGAGGAGGAGGAGGAGGAGGAGTTGTTAATGAGGCAGTTGCTCTGGAAGAAGCACTGCTCTCAGAGAAACACTCGGGTTGCCTTTCACTCAAAGTCTGTGTGTTCTGAGGCCTCATCCTCTCTTGAGAGAGGAATTAACTTTCCACATTTTAAACCATTGACAGCATGTGTGCCTGACGTATTCTCAGGAGGAGTTATAATGATAGATCACTAATGGGAGAGGCAAACTGGATAACCTAGAAGAGATGAGTAAATTCCTAAAATCATACAACCTACCAATAATAAATCATGCCCAGCTGGCGTGACTCAGTGGTTGAGCGTAGAACTATGAACCAGGAGGTCATGGTTTGATTCCCAATCAGGGCACATGGCCAGGTTTCAGGCTTGATCCCCAGTGTGGGGCGTGCAGGCGGTAGCCGATCAATGATTCTCTCTCATCATTGATGTTTTTCTCTCTCTCCCTCTCCCTTCCTCTCTGAAATCAGTAAAAATATATTGTAAAAAAGATATAACCACACACATATATGGTCAGTTAATTTATGACAAAGGAGCCAAGAATACACAATGAGTAAAAGATGGTCTCTTCAAAAATGACATTAGGAAAAATGGGTATCAACATGCAAAAGGATGAAATTTGGATCCTCGTCGTACAGCATACACAAAAATCAGTTCAAATGGATTAAAGATGAAATGGAAGACCTGAAACTAAGGTGGTGTACACTTACAATTTTTAAGAGGTTAGATCTCATGTTGTATTCTTAAACAATAAAAAAAAATTTAAATAATGGGTATGTTGTGGTGGGGGCTTAACTGTTTATTTTCCTATCTCAACTCCAATTGCCTTAGTCACTGATACATAGAAATGAAGGCTGTTTTGTTTTTTTTTACATTGGCTTTATTGGGGTGACATTGGTTAACAAAATTATATAGGTTTCAGGTTACAATTCTATAATTTTTTACACAGTTTTATGAAGAAGAAGTTTCTCAGCAAAGAGAAGGGAATTTTTCTTTGTAGTGTTAAGCTTTTATGTATTATTTTATTCAGTCAGCAAACATTTGCTGGGGGCCTGCCATAAACCAGCACTCAGCAGTTTTGGAGATACAAGTGCGAATTCAGATCCCTGTCTTCAAGATGCTCGTCATGCACAAGGCCAACACACTCTTTTAAGTAGCGGCTTTGGCGTGTACAAAGTGGAGTAGGTGCATAGAGGAGGCGAAGGAATGCTCAAGGAGGCTCACAAACCCCTCTAATGTAGGGGGATCACAAAACGGCTCTCCCAGGGTGCAATGGGTAGGAACAGGCACCCTCCAGATCCATCCAGCCCAAGGCTCTGTAGAGCGGGGACTTCTTCCCTGATCAGGAAGGAAGGCGGTTGACACAGATTAAGCGTCGTCCACTTTTTCTTGCCAGGATTCTATCAAACAAAGGAGCAGCCTGTGAAAAGCAACATTTCTCTTCTTGTCTTTGTTTTCTTCATTAAATCACTCTCAGGGCAACTGCATGCTCCAGCAATAGGTGTCAGAACACAACAGGCAGGTGTGTCTATGCCGTCAGAGTCTGCTCTGTTACCAGCATCATGTTTACGAAATCAGTTTTCTGTGCCTGCTGGGTCAGGCTGCTGTGAGAACTGGTTCTCCACAGGTCATCGCATTGCCTCCGGGGTCATTTGACAGGACTGGCTTTTTATCAGGGGCACAAAGGCGAGGAGCACTATATACCTTCTCCTGACATATGCATCACCTGTCTCGCCATGCTGGTAAATAATATGCAGATGGTAACTTCAGAGATGTGGCGTTCCCGCTGCTCTTTTTCACTCCTGGAACTCTGTCTATGTTGCAAAAATCAAAGGCAGGATTACCTCAAAATTTGATTTTATGTTCCTCCTGTTCTCACTTTCTGGTGCCCACGCAACACATACAGTACATTCTCCTCTGTTTTAACCTATGTTTTCAGGTAGCACAGCCCCCTGTGCTCATACTCTTACTGTAGAATGTTGTAGAATTACTCAATGAAGACTCATGCCTTTGTTGATTCTCAGATACATATTAATTGCCTACTGTGTTCCTGGCATGATGCAAAATCTTAAACATAGAACGAACAATGGGAAAGATGGCAGCATCTGAATTAGGGACTGTTTTTATTTTATTTCTTTTCAAACTTTTGCAAAATCTGTGGCATCATCTAAAGACAAAAGAGAACATGAACGGGATGCCTCAAATAGGAATGGATTAATAATGAGTAACAGACTCGAAAGCTCTCTAGAACACATGGTTTCAATTAACATGAGTAAACTGATGATCTGGAAAAAGAGCTTGATTGAACCCCTGGATTTTGGGAAGAAAGCCCTGTTTATAGATTGCATATTGAAAGCAGATGCTTGGATCACTTTTCCTAGAAATAAGTGACATTAGTGTGTTTTACTGAGAGTGGCCCTTAATTTGTGTGTATTTAAGCTGTCATAATGTTTTAGTCCTTTACAGCCAGTATTTCTTTCATTTACTCATTTAGTAAACATTTATTGACCTGTTACCCTGGATCAGTCAGTCGTCACTGTCAGGTACTGGGAATTAAGGGTCCTGTCCTCCTGGAGCTTACCTTTGGATGAGAGGACAATTAAAACAAATGAACAGACATTCCAAAATCCCCAGTGGATGCCTGAGATCACAGATAGTATTGAACCCTTTATATACCATGTTTTCCCTGGACATACATACCTATGACAAAGTTTAATTTATAAGTTAGGCATATGTAGGAGATTAACAGCAATAATTAATAACAGTACACTATAATAAAAGTAATGTGAATGTTTTATCTGTCTCGTGAAATATCTTATTGGACTGTACTCACCCTTCTTCTGTGATGTTGTGTTGACAGTAGGGAACTAAAAATCACAAAGTGTCACAGTGGATAAGGGGGGATTGCTATATACCAGATATTAGAACTTATACTATGAAGGAAACAAATGATGTGCATACAGACACAGGTGTGTGTGTGTGTGTGTGTGTGTGTGTGTGTGTGTGTGTAAAAGAGTACAAAAGTGACGGGTTGGAGCCTATCATGCAAATAGGACAAGAAAAGAATTTCAGGCAGAAAACAGAATATTTGCTTACTGTTTCCAAAAGAGCTATCTTTTGGACAAAAGCAGTATACAATTATCTAAATCAGGGGTTGGCAAATCCCCCCTGTCATCTGTTTCTATAAATAAAATGTTGTCCTGCTTTTGTAGATAAAGTGTTTTGGGAACACAGGAAGGCCTGTCCTTTGGTGTATTTTCTGTAGCAGTTTTCACACGACAATGGGAGAGTGTAGGGAGCGGCTATAGGGTCAAGCCTTGGACTGACCTGTGGCAGAGCCACATAAAATTCCCAGCTTAAAGGGAAGAGCCCTCCTAGCACAATTAAGCTTGACCTCATAGTCCTCCCTTATTCTCCTAGGTAGCTAATGGGCTGTGGGAAGTGCGCAAGTGCTGCCAAAACAAGGCTTGAGTAACGAAATAGATTTGAAACTTGCAAGAACATTGTAAACATGTTGACCACTCCCCTTGTTTTGCTTTGTGTGATCTGACTATAAAACAAAGCTTCAGCATACAGGTTGGGTCACTGTTTCCTCATCCAGGCACAGTGATCCCACCTGGTCCCAACTGTATTCTCTTGCCTGTCTTCTTTAATCCTTCCCCCACTCCTCCTCAGGTTCACCCTTGGCCATGCTGGACGTGGTTCAGTAGAGCACTGTGGTTGCGTCAAAGCTGCTGTGGCCTGCAAAGCTGAAAATATCTACTTTCTGGCTCTTTACAGAAAAAGTTTCCCAGTCCATGATCCAAATCACCAGGCTGAATAATCATTACATCTGTGGGCCTTTTAATTCTGTGTCTTTAGCCCTGTGAGGTCAAGCCAAAGTTTGTAGAAACTCTGCTAAAATGTACCTGGTGATGATAGTTGATAATTGTTGAGTGAAACTATGTTCCCAACACTCTGTGAAGCACTTTACATGAACTGTATTATCCTTAATGCTCACAATAGCCCTATTCAGTGGGTGCTGTTATCACTTCAGCTTATAGGTGAGGAAACTGAGACACAGAGAAGTTAAGTAACTTACTTGATGTCACCCAGCAAGTAAGTGGTGGCATCAAGGGTCAAAAGCACACAGCCTGGGTGGGAAACACTATCCTAAACTGCCCTCATCACTCAACACTCTGCAGCTCCTCCACCACAACAGACCCGCTGCTTCCAACTGCTTGTCTATTCCCAACTTGCACAAGTAAACAAACATCTTGCCACAAGAATTTAGAACTTGCTTTGGAGCCAGATGTTACAGTTATCCCTTGCTTAGCATTCAGGATTCAAGGCATGCTTCCAAGTCATTTTCTCTCAAGCTTCATTGAGAAGCATTTGGGTAAATATTTTATGCTTTCAGGAATGGCCCTGGCCACACTGGAAATCCAAGCTATTTCTATAATTACCCAAATGTGCTCACTATTCAATGTACTACATTATTCTGCAACCTTCTCCCTTGTTTTTGGCTAGAAGATGAGACTCTTGAGCCAATACCACCCTTCCTTTTCTCTCCGTGTCCTGAGCATGCAACAGACCTTCAGTATCTCCCCCCCCCCCTCCCGGATTGCTGGACAATCTCCACTTAAATCCCAGATGTACTGGGGACGACAAGTTTAAACTCACCTGAAAAGTCTGTTTCAGAAAGTTCAAGTTCTCTGATGTTCGCTCTTAGCAGCTCTGTCCGATAAACTGTATGTGCTAATCTGCATGAAGGATGTTGGTGTTTCTAGATTTGATTTGATTTTTTGCAAGCCTGTTCACTTCTGAGGTGATTTCTCACAGGTTGGAATAACTTCCCAAAGTCACTTGTACTTCAACATTTACACACCCATGAAAACACTAGAGAATTGCCATTTTTTCCGTGTTCAAGTATAGGGTTTGAATAGTTACTGAATAACCACACTGTGCTGAACAGTACCTAATCGCACAGATGGGCCTTGTCCCTGTCATCATGGAACGGCAGGGATAAGGACCAGTAAAGAGAAAATAAATATACACCATAGTGAGTGTTATAATGAACAAAGTCCATGGCGCCTACCTAGGAGGTGGGTGGAGGTCATGGTCAAGGAAAACTCCCTGACGGGTAGATTTAGAAGGGAAAATTTGTCAGACTTGGAGTACAGGAGGGAGAGGATTGGAAATTAAGGAGTTGAGCTCACATCTGGTTTTATCGTCAGCATTTTGTTGACTTCTTAGCCATTTCTTGGTATATGTTTCTACACACATCCAAAATTGATAGTCATCGACTCAAATTAACACACTTCCTGTAATTTTTCATGTATGTTATTGTGTTTCAAGACAGCAAAAGAATCAATCCAGCCTCACTTTGCTAGTAACCAGGTGTGAGATTTTGGACAAATCACTGAATTTTGCTCAACCTCAGTCTTTTCATCTTCACAAGGATACTGAACAAAATAATTTCTCTGGTTTCTTCCACCTCTGAAATTCTACCCTGTTAAACCCTGTCCTTCTCATCATGCTTTCCTAACCTCCCTGGCTTTGTGCAGAATTTCCCAACTTTGAACCTGACGGTGGCATATCCGTTAGAATTGTATTATACTATGTGTCACACCAAATCTCACTGACCAGGAACTGAAGCAAATTGGGGGTTTTCTTGTTCTCAGGTCTGAAGGAGTCCAGCTTTAGGCAATCTATGGAGAAGCCAGGCAATGACTTCAGGGGCCCAAGCTCCTTCCATCTTCCTTCTTAGTCACCTGTGCTCCCAAGGCAGCTGGCCCATCTCCAGCTTCAAGTCTGTGTCCTAGGCCAGAAGAAGGGACAGCAGAAAGGGCAAAGGGCAAGGTCTAGCTGGATAAACTCTCTTTGAAAGAGCTTTTCCAGAAGTTCTTAGTAGCATTTGCTTAACTCTCATTGGTCAGAACTGTCACATGGCCACCCCTAGGTGTAGGGGAGTGCTCTTTTCTTTGGTTGGGTACATGGATGCACTAAACGATGCATTTATAAGAAAGGGAGAAGGAATATTGGATAGGCAGGTTGGATTCTTTTGTTACTCAGATGTAATATCAAAATAGTTTGAAACAGGTCTCGCATAACCACTGACCAATCAGTGCAGCTGCTCAGCACACTGTAGCAATACATCCCAGTCAATGGGGTGTTTTTCTGCTTGGCAGGACAGTCGTTACATGCAGCTTTTATCCTTCTTCCCCCCATGTAATACGGCTTAGGTTCATCAAGGGCAGGACCATACTTTGCAGATATTCTTTCCAGTCCCCAGGAAAGCGACATTAATATAGAATAAGTGTTCACTTTTGTTGAAAGGAGTTGAATGATTCATATTATAATCCAAGGATGATACACCCAGGCAAAGAAGCGTTCATGTTATTACCTATTCTGTTTCCTCGGGACTGAATGACCCCTCTGAATGGTGACTGTATAATCCTGAATGCCACAGTACAATTGATTAAAAAACTGGGAGATGGAGATGGGCTTTGAAAGTTGTTCAAATCATTTACAATTATTCAAAGGGATTATTATAGACTTTTAAAAAAAAGTATTGCCCGAAGTAAAAAGCTTCAGGCATAATAGAGGTTCAGAAGCCCTTTCTCTTCATTTATGAAATTGAATAGATCTAACCAAAAGGCTCCCCCCACACCCTTTAGTGTACGGCATTAAATAAAATCAGTTCCATAGAGAGTTGCATCTGGTCTTTCCAGCCTAGAAGACACCTAATAATGTATTACTTCTTTTCACTAAAATCTCAAGTAACCATAATGCTCAATATTAACTAAAAAATTCATGTAGCAATCTTGATTCTTTTTTTTAAAGCTATATGTTTAATGTCTATCATTGGATTTTTATTAATTCAATTTTTTTCAAAGTGCTATTTTTCTCTGCTTTATTCATTTTTAAATGATGTTTCAGTGGTTATATTTTTTTTCATTTGCTCTAATTCTCCAGTTTATTCTCCATTCCATGTGCTTCTGGAAATGCAGTACAAGTGTATCCAAAATTATTTGGAGAATTATTGGGATACCAAGAAAAAATATATGTAATATCCTATTCCAAATTGGTTTTGGCAAGACCTATCTTTGAAATCATCATATCCATTGAAACATCTCTTAAGTGCAAATTATTCTATGGTGTAATAGAGGTTAGAATATAATGGGTGTTTTGTTTCCTTACTTTATCTGTAACCTCTTGTCTTGGTCCTCCAGAGAAATCTCTCTCTTTTTTTATGTTCTTACTTGGATAACTTCCTTTATTAATTAAGTATGATGGGGCATCTTCTTTAACCATACATCTTCAAGTCTAACATGAACTCTTTCTTTACTTATTTCATTATCTTTGAAATTGGGATATATCTTTAAATTTTGGGCCTATCCTGATTTAAGTGGAAGATTTTTGGGGCAGTAAGTAAAATAATGATAGCAAATAAAACAATTAATAGCTTCTCAGATGCACTGAAATGAAGGAACCTCCAACAGTAACAGTGAACTTTTAAGAATTTCTGAATGCATCCTGCTCTGAACTATATAATTGTTTTTGACTGGAGCCATACCATATCCTAAACAGAACGAGGTTTAAGTTTTAGAAAATAGGAGTACACTGGCTCATTTTTTGTCAGCCAGGGAATTAGTCCATTCCGGATATTTTAATTCTCAACTGAATGGTTTAAGATGTTCCCATTCCCACCACCACTCACTCACCAGCAACACTTTTAAATTAACCTTGGAAACAAGTGAGTAAACAGAAGCACAGTCATCATTCTGCCAAGTTCAACTACCCCTAAGAACGCCTACGTCCGATAGTCAGCAAACAACCAGATTGCAAACCAGAAGTGGCAGCGTTGGCATGTGCTACTTGTTTGCTACTCCCCAAGGGTCATTAGCTGTGCTGCCCCAAGATGTGAGGGACAGAAACAGTTCAAGGGCCAGAGACAAAACAGCATTTAGATGGTCCCCAAGTGGCTGAGGAAACAGGAAATCTAAAACAGATTTTCCTCCTAAGGTTCCCGTCTGAACAGTCTTCAGGATTACACAGTGTAAAATAGGAACACTTTTGGCTACTAATCCTTAATAATCCTAAACCTTGGATACTAAAACCCGAAGATAATTATTCTTTTATATTTCTCGGTATAAAGGTGTTCTTGATTTCGATGACCATAATCATAACAACCTTCTAGTTTAATTAAAAGAGTGTGTTCCTTCCTCACAGTATTAGAGGCTTCAAATGCTTAAAGAACCTTTTCATAAATACCCCCTCATGGGGACTTACAGATCAGGACAAAGGGAACATTTTAAGAATGTTCTTAATATTGCAATTAACCGGGAATTATTTTTTAAAACCATTCCTTATGAATTCTGGACAATATCTTTTCATGTCTTGGAGGTTGTTGTTTTATTGTCCTTTTAAGTAGGATTGCAACCCAGCTTGTAGATCCTACAAGCTTCTTGGGGAGGGTGGATTTCACGCTTGTGGTCTCTGACCCAAAGTAGGCAGAAAGCCATTTTGTTCAGGTTCATTTATCCCCACGGTCGCCCCAGTCAAGATGACCGCTGGCCAGTTTGTGCCGACTCACACCCATGCTTGCTGTCTGGTGGACTGGAGCAACCACGCTGCCTTTAAGCGATCCCAATTTGGCACTGTTGCGCTTGCAACATTCAGCTCTAAACTCTCTCCTTCCCTCGTCAGTCAAGGACACCCGGACTTTGGTTCTTTGGAAGTTATAGTAGGACATTTTATTCATTTTGCACTCATTCCCAAGAGGATTTGAAGTTACATAATTTCAATATGACTCTGCTGTCCTGTGACCTCAGCGAGTTATAACAATAATAGAGCCTCCAGCGTTCCCCAGTGTTTCACTGTTTCAAAGCACTTCCATGCACCTCCTTTTGTTAAGGTTACTCGCCTCGGAGAATGCCAGTTGCCCCATGTGCTTCTGTGAAAGCCAGCAGGTGGAAGAACGCTTGGGGGAAATGGGACGCTGGACAAATGCAAGGGTCACCCTGTGAGTCTGTCGACTGGTAGGACTAGAGTGTCAATGTGTTGGCCCAAGTTTGGTTTCAGGTCTGGCCTCAGAGAAGTTCCCATTCAGGATATTTGTCAAGAATGAGAGGTTAGAAATGCCAGCACCAGGAGGTCAGGCTGGTAGTCTACCAAGAATTCATACAGGAAGCGTGTTGGAAAGACAGAAATGGAGGACTTTGGCCTGAATTGGCCTTGAAAGGGGACCTTGAATTCTCCCCGCTGAAGACTGAAGGAATATCTAAACTCTGGCGTACAGCTGAACTGTAAGCCTCCAGTCTCCAAGAATCAGAGCAATTCTGAGTTGAAAGTCCCCTTACTGGTCTCCCCTGACCAAGTCGCTAACCCCTCTAGGGTTTCCTAGGGTCTCTGCTTGAGCACCCACAGAAACAAGAAGCTTGTTTCCTACTGGAGTTGCCCATTTCATCGTTGGGGCATAATAATCATCAAAAAGTTATTCTTCCTCTTGAGTCTAAGGCCTTCAGCCTTATAACATGACCCATTTGTGGGCAAGTGGAATGGACAGCAAGGCACTTATCTACCCTTTTATTGAACTCGAATTTGCTCTCATGTCATTTCCTCCAGTGAGAGGATTTCTCTACGTGTGCCTTTGGATACACTTTCTTAATGATCATAACTTTGAATGGTTTTAGAGACAGCACACAAAGCCCCTGCGAGTTGCATATCTGCCTTTCTACTCTCAACTTCTCCATGTCTTCTGTATCTCTGATATCTCTTCTTCTTCTGCACCTAACTCTCTTGTGATACTCCTAAAAATTAAGCATGAACTCACACACAGAGGCAGAGGATTCTATGTGAAAAGAGCAGAGAAACTTGGTTCAAGCCTGGAGAAATTTCCACCGCTAAAGCTTCATAATAAGTATTTACCCAATAGGGGTGGAAGAGAATAATGGGAGAATATAAGTGAAGAGTCATTATAAATTGTAGTGTGCTATAAATCCACTGCGTACTTTACCATTAAGTTCTACAAGGCCTTGAGCTCCTTGTTTTATGCTAGAGGACACTAAACAGAGAAGAAAAGTGACATGTCCCAGGACCACAGGATCCATTGGCAGCAGAGCCAGGAATGGAACCCAGATCTTCCAACTCACAATCCCTTCTTCCCTTTACTGCCTCTGTGTTGAACAGTGAATTCAATAAGATCATCCATGCACAGACCCTAAATAGTACCCAACAAACATGAGGAGCTCTATAACTAGTGGCTGAAGAAATGTCTGAGCAAACGAATGAATGAACGAACCACTAGTACCTTTTTCCAATGACATTTTATAGTTTCCCTCTAAATGTCACTTACGTTGTAATCATTTTTAATTAGGTCTCTTAAGGAGTGTGGTTCTCAAGATGTACTTGTAAAGATTAAATGAGACAATGCATTAAAGTGCTTAAAAATAGTGTCTGGCAGTCAATAAATGTTAACTATTATCTTTCTCTGTTTTCCAGCCATTTCTAAAAATAAGACTATGCTGATGCTGTAAGAACTCACTAATCTGAAAATCACTTTGCAATTTACTAATGAAAGGAATTATGGGATTGCAAAAGCATTATGACTAGTTGTCAGTTTCTATCCTGTGCCTTTAACTGGCCATCCATGCCTACCCCTTGTTGTTGGCACCCCAACAGCCACAAAGTCCTGGATTCTTTCACTTCTTCCTCTGGGCTTGTGTTTACTCAGCCCCTGACCTTGGGGTTCTGTCTCCCATTCCCAGCATGTTGGACCTGACAATTTAGTATTTTGCTCTATACTATTTATGCCTTAGCATTCTTGCTCCCTCTCTGTCAATCTCAATCTCAACCTCAGTCAAGATTTTTGGATTTCCCTGTGGTTCCCTTCATTCCCGGTGTATTCCTTCTGAACAAGGCCTATTCCTGTCACCCAACTTGGTGTGTTTGCCTCACACATGTCTGATATGAGGCCAGACATGCTCCATATTATAGCATTTGTTATAAATATTGACTTTTGATACTTGGGGCTCAGAGATCGTCTTAGTCACTTCATATTTCAGTATTTCAGGCATGGAAAAGGATGATTTTTTCTTCTTTATTTTTGTGTTAACTCGACTGGTTCTTTACAGCCCTTCCACCTGTTGGCTCTGGTCTCCCAGTTTGAAGAGTGATTCCTGAGGGCTCTATTGGCTCATTTTTCCTTCTAGAGCTCCATACACACAGTTACAAATCGCCGTACATGATCTGTGCCTGTTGCCAAAATGCTTGAAACTTCCTTCTGAATCTCTGAATGTATCTGACAATTTGTCAAGACTAAAGGCTAACCTTGGGCTAATGTCAGTGAACAAGAAAGAACTTTGGCAAATTTACCAATTAATATTATGCCTGAAGTTCTGGTGTGGACAAGAAATATTTATTATCTTTTTATTCTCTGTGTCTTCTGATGAATTACCATTTGATATATTCTCAATGTTAGTGGTATATGTACTCTCACTATCCCATCCAGAATGCAAGTTCCTTCAGAGAATGGACTTGAACTATTCATATTTATAGCACCTAAAACAGTATTTGGCAAATTGCAGGCAAGCAATCAGTGTTTGTTGAACACTGAATGAGTGAATGAATGAATGAATGAATGAAAGCAGGATAGAGTTGAGCCTTTGGCATAAAGAGATCCCAGTTTGAGTTTCAGTTATGCCACTTCCAAGCTATGAGACTTCTCTGAATTTTAATTTCTTCATCAATAAAATGGGGATAATAATAGGACTTAGCTCATAGGTTTTGGGAGAGAATTAAATAAGATAACACATGTAAAGTTCTTAGCACAGTGACTGGCTTATTTTCAGAACTTAATAAAAGTTGACATTTATGTCTAGTCTTTGCAGTGGATATCCTCAAATATTGAAGCTTATTAGAGGTAATTGAACTAATTTAATATGACCTGTAGCGGTGACTGTATTAAAGACAAATTAGTTTAATTCAGCTATCAGCAAGATCTTACTTAAAGAGCCACATTGAAAAAAAGAAATGTATGTATTGGTCGCACCACCATGCCTAATACACTTTACTAGGCTTCTAGGGGTGGGCAGGATAGGATAGATATGACGCAGTCCCTTCCCTCTGGGAACATAAGCTCCAGAGGACTTACTATATCCGCAGTACTTGCTGAGTACACATGAAGGTGAGGCATTGTTGCCTCCCGCATCATCTGATTTACTCCCTGTGCTTCGCAGAAAATTATCCTACAATCCTTGGTGTCTCTTTGAACCCTTACCATGACAAGAAACCCACTGCTTCTCAAACTGCTTGCTCTATTTGGGAAAAGTAGGCACCATTAGAAAGATCTCTCTAGAATTAGCACAAATCTACCTCCCTATGATTTCTGCACATTGACCCAACTTCTGCCTTCCAAATACGCCCAGAATAAATCCATTTTCCCCCTATGTACCAGAGGTCAGCAAAGTAAGGTCTGCAAGCCAAATCTAGCCCACCATTTATTTTTGTAAATAAAGGTTACTGGGACACAGTCACGCCCATTCATTTAAATATTGTTTGTGGACAGTTGCAATAGACGCGATTGCATAGAGAACTTATTGAATAGAGAACTTATGGACCACAAAGTTGAAAATATTGACTCTTTGACCCTGGAAGAAATGTTTTTGGCCTCTGCTGTACATGACAGGCCTTGACACCCTTAAAGACAGCTGGCATGTCTTCTCTTTAAGTAGGAAACTCAGAATTGAGCCTAGAACTCTAAATGGGAGCTAGTGGAGGCCGAATGGAGTAGCACTATCACCTCCCTTGTTCTGGACACCATACTCCCATGATGTGGCTGTTACCCACAAGGGCTCACTGCCTTATGTATAGAAGCCAATACTATGGCACCGGCTTTTGAGGAAAGCAAAAGCTTTATTGTAAAGTCAACCTGAGAAGAGACAGGAAGCAGCAGTCAAATTTGTCTCTCTGATGGTGGGTTTGGGGCGAGTTTTAAGGGGTTTGGGGGAACAGGCTGGTATGCGACTGCGCTGGCGGAGCAGATGTCCATTGGAGGGAATTTTAGAATTTGACCCTTTACAGTCCGATATGGCAAGTAGGGCTTCAGCCCAGATCTTCCCGGACCCTTTGCTTTGGGAAGGGTTCCAGCATTCAAGTGCCTGTCCTGTCCCAGCCCCTTGGCGCCTTGGCAGGGAGAAAGTTTGGTTCTGGGTGTAATTGGCAGCGTTCTGCCCTCTGCACATGCTCCAGCTACATAACTTGCAGTTTTGTTCTGTTGTCGCTGAAAAACAGCTCAATATATTGTAAGAAACAGGATAGGGCCGGTTTCGGTTGCTTCTGCCGTGACAAGGTCAGTAGTCATGTTGATCTTTGATGGATACATAATACTTGGTTGTACAAAGGACTAAGTCTCTGAGATTGTCCTGACCCCTCCCCAATATCCCCCCCCCACCCCTGAGCTTCTGCTAAATCCCCCCTCCCCACCTGTGGTGGCGGTGCCCAGTGTTGGAAACTATGTACAAAGCTGCATCGCCGCAGCCCAGAGCAGTCGGGAGCAATTCCCGACAAAGCTAAAAGGTGTGCCAGGCATTTCTTAGATGCCGAAGGACAGATGAATGAATGAAGTGAGCCCAAGGCCTGCCGCCCCATAAGTGCTTGTTGAACTGCAGAAATGAGCGGAAGGCCCGTGACCTCCCTGATGTTGTCCTGCCCCAGAGCTCTCGGTGCTGGGCTCTGCGTTCCAGATTCCCACCCAGTGCAGCCCCATCCTGCGCCCTCCTCCCCACCTGCAACCTTCCCCAGGCTCGGCTGACCCCTATGGTACCCCACAAGAGCATACAAAGGGCCTGGATGTTACTTAGGAAGGAACAGGGCAGAGCAGAGTTGTTCTGAACGGAACTAGGACATTATCAAAGAGAGGGCGTTAGGCCCTGAAATAATTCCCAGAATCTAAAATACATTCTCAGATGTTCAGAGTGTTAAAAATGAAACATTCTGCATCGCTCCAGTCTATGGTAAAAATAAATAAATAAAAATTGGTGGCTTCTGAGAAAGCTGCCCCAGACATTCATGTTGTAAGCTCTGGATTCAATAGACACCCCATTACCACATGCCTCGGGGCTGCCCGCTTTATGCTCAAATGACCCTCATCATCTCATCGCTTTTATTGCAAAGCTATCTGGGCTCTCCATTCATTATGGCAGTGGCGGGACTATTGGGAGCAGGGAGTGTGTGAGAGGGACATCGCAACGACATGAAGCCGCTGGTAGCTCTCCACAGCTTCCTACCTGCCACCTCCCCCTCCATCAGTTGAGTCAGCTCACCGGGAATATAGAGACTATTCAACGCTCAATTCTTCAAGGGGCATACTCTCTAGGAGCCTGCATCTAGAAGACTTAGAAATTACTTGAAAGCACTGTTTGGCCTGCTGCTCTAGTTAGATAGTTTGTTTTTGCATGCAACGTGCAAGACAGAATTCAGCGCTAAATTAGGCATCTTCTTAGGAAAACATGCTGAAATATTTAAGGATTATTACAAAATGATTCAGAAAAAAATAAAAATGGATGTATGACGCAAAGAAAAAGAATGATAAATCAGATGTGACAAAATATTAACAGGGTGTCTGGGTGAAGGGTACATGGGATTTTTTTACTCTTCTTGCCGCTTTCCTGTAAGTTTGAGTGACTTCATGATGATGTTGCAAGGAAAGTAATCCCCAAACCCTGAAGCTGCGGTGCCTGTCCCTGGAGCGCGGCGCCTGTCCCTGGAGCGCGGCGCCTGTCCCTGGAGCGCGGCGCCTGTCCCTGGAGCGTGGCGCCTGCAGTCCCGCTGGGCTGCAGGGGAGTCAGAACCGCGTCTCCTCTTCGGTCATCTTTGGGCTACAATGAGCCATTTCCTCTTTCAGCTGAAAAACTCTTGTCTTCATAGAGGCGAGCCTTGCACCTGAACCGGGAGGTAAGGGGACTTGACCGCATGGCCCTCCCTCCCACCCACTGACAGACGAGCTCTAGATCTTCCCTGTCAGCCATCGGCAAGGAGAATCACGGTCTAGCCCTGAGGCCCATGAGTCCCAGGCATAGTCTGCTGGCTGAGCTCTCACAAGCTGTTGGTCTCTTCTTCGCACCTACAACATCCGATTGCCACTGTGGAGCTGGGGTTGGCAGAGAAGTACTTCACTCACACATTGCCCTTCGCACCAGCTTGCACACCAGGCCCAGCTGACAACCAGGTCATGATGGATTAGGACTCCATTTTATAGTGGGAGAGACAGAGCCTCGGGGCTTGCCTCTATATATACTACAGTAAAATGGGATTTAGACACCCCCACCCCCAGACCAACTTGACATGTGTAACATGTACAAAAAGAGAGAGAGAGAGAGAGAGAGAGAGAGAGAGGAGAGAGAGGATGCACACCCTCTCTTTCAGAGGAACTTACAGGCTCATGAAGATATGAGAATGACTAGATCATTTCAGTCTAGCCAAAATTATGCTAGGATTTCCTGAGGCTGCCCTAGGTATTTTCTAGTCTTCCAACCTTGAAAAAGTGGTAGCCCTTTGGGGGCCCTCTGACACTTCAGTGTCAGGAACCAAGCCTGAGCTTTTCCTCTGAGTCAGAGTTCTCAGCTTCAGCACTGTTGACATTCTGTGCCGGATCATTCTTTAACCTAGGGCTGTATTATACACTGTAGGATGTTTAGCAGTATCTCTGGTCTCTATCCACTAAACGCCAGTAGGACACTAACCCACCCAACTTGTAACAACCAACAATATCCTCAGGCATTGCCTAAGATTCCAGAAAGGACAAGAATTCCCTCCTAGTGGTGACAGTAAAATGTTTTCAGACATTGCAAATGTCTCCCCCAGTGGGGAAGGTGGGGAGCTCAAACAGCATTGGCACAACTGGACCATGTGGCCTAATAGCCCTGCCCAGGAGCACTTCAGCAACACTGCAACCAGTGAATCAACCCAGCTGGCTTCTCTGCGTTTTTTCCTCCTTCTGAGCTTCTGCCCCTGGATGCCAAATGTCTCCTGAGATTTGCTTGAAGGAAAGATAAACAAGAGAGAAGAGGGTAACACTGACTCCTTGGGCAGTCCTTCCCTTTGTGAGGTCGAAGAGACCCAGAGAGGCACTGTGTAGCCTCAACTGTGTTGCAAAGCGCCGGAGGGATTTGGCCGCCATATTTTCTTTGTCTGTGTACTTATTTATAGACCACAGTATTGCACAAAAGGCTTGAGACTTAATCTCCAATTTATTTCCTAAAATTGGATGGTTTTTATAAACAAATAGGCATGTGGCTTAACTGGAAATTTCTTCTTCCATTCCTCAGAGTAAAGAGTGGGTGAGGTGATGGTAGCAGATTTTTCCACAGTACCAACAGGCAAACCAAGGCCCCAAGAGTAAATCCCGACCAAAGCTCTTGGGTTGGTATCCACTTTTCCTGCTCATCTCACCTGGGCCTCTTATGCCCCAGTTGACCCCCTTTCCCAGCACATACCCCCCCCCCGCCGCCCCCCCCCCCCCCCCGCATTATCCTCCACCCTTTAGTTTGTAAGGCTGCATCTGATGCCTGTGGGTATCTGTGAAAACACAGGCGAGAACCTGAGGACAGTTGCATAGGCATCCAAGACAAGCAGAAACACAGGTCAGAATTGCGGTGAAAAGAACATCTAGAAAGCAATGTTCATAAAATAATTCAGAAGAAGAAAAAAAATCCCTAAAATTAGGGGAGATTAGAATTGAGTGGAGATACAATTCCTGTCTGAGACTCTGCCCAAAGTGCTACAGTCCATTCTGTGGCCTTCAGTCTGGTTTCTGGGCTCTGGGACTGAACTGTTAACCCTTCAATCTTGTCCTAATGGTAACAATTACTCCCTAATGACCTCTCCCTGGTACCTCCTCCCCAGGGTGGATCAGAATGCCACTCTGACTGGCACATCAGGTTCTTTTGTAAGAGCTTGGCATCCTTTGGGCTCTTCCCATTCTGATCCTCCCCTCTCCAGCCCCTCCTACCTCCACTTCCCAGGCTCATTTGTAACCTCAGCTCTCCCCACACTGCAAGAGGCTGGGAGGAACCTACAGCATCCCTGGGCACTGGGGAAGATGTGCCTATCCAGACAGTATGCTTTGAAGTGAGTTTAAAACTCTAGGCCCAGAATCTTTTCACCAACCATGCTTGCCTACCAGAGTCCTTCAGATTCCTATCATTTGAGGCTCTGCTTTGTCTAAAGTCTTGCATTGCTCAAAATCTTTGAGCTTATCTAAGAGAGATACGGCAATAATTAATGGATAGGAATTTGCTCTTGGGTAGGCATGTTGGTACATATCTAAGAAGAGGGCCTTGGAATTGGGACACAGGGCAGGTTCGTTCTGATTGCAGTGGAGAGACTGAATGATTGAGGTGTTGAATTCCAGACCTGTGCTGTCCGATACACTAGCCACATGTGGCAATTTTAATATAAATTCATTGCAATTAAAGAATATTAAAAATTCAGTTTCTCAATCACACAGGCCACATTTCAAAAGTTCAATAGCCACATGTGGTTTTGGCTACCATATTGGACAGAGCATAGATAGAATATTTGCATTTTCAAAGAAAGTTCTACTGTACAGTGCTCCTGAGACTGAGGCTGGTACTGGCATTGGAGAGTTCTGGAAAGCAGGGGAACCTAAAATCGCCAGCTCCTTAGGGAAGGATAGAGACGAGAATTCCAAAGAGAATGTGAAACAAGACCAAAGGCAAACTTTGTATGCTCTGCCAAGGGTCCCGTGCTGAGCAAGCATGCATCCGCCTGCCACAGAGCTCTTTGTGTTGACGATGTGAAGTAAAGAGTGAGAGGGGTTGGCTTTGGGCCCTCTTTCCTCCCCTGTCTGGTCTATGAGCCACATGGCGCCTTGGGAAGCAAGAGACCCTATCCTGAGTGTGGAGCTGAGAGGGGCTCAGAGCCTCACTCACACACAGAGGTCCCTGGCCTCCCCGCCAGAGGGAAGCCATCATCCTGATGGCACATGGCTGCCCACTGGTATCACAGAGTCTAGCCTTGGGAGTTCCCAAATGAGAAGACGTTCAGGAGGAAAGGAGCACTTCCTGCCCCTCGAATTGGAGTATCTGAGGGGCGTGGAGAATCTGAGGAGCGGTGGTCACGCCTTCCTGACAGCGCTGGTTCACACTTGCATAGAACTTGCAGTAACGCGGAGCATTTGCACAGTGTGCATTCACCTCATCCTCACAGTCACTGGCTGAGGAGAGCAGGGCAGGTGCAATCCTCTCGACTTTTCCAATTAGGAAAAAGAATCCATGCTCAGAAAGAGGTGCCAAAGTCACTCTGACTGAGAAATGGCCGAGCTCCCTCTCTCGGGTGAGGAGGTTACTGTGTACCTGTCCAGGTCCTTCAGTCTCTCAGCCCAAGGGTGTGGCCTCCCTTTGGGTCTTGCTGCAACCTCAGTTCTCAGCCGACCCAAGCTGACCATGGAGCCGCTAATAGTCTCGAGGACTCTTTATTACCAAGTGACTCATGTGCGCTGCTGAGAATGAGGACAAAGTGGGGTCGTGACTAGAATGAGAACACTGATTTTCCCACGAGTGCTGGTGTCTAGAAGATGGGACAGAGGAAATGGCGCTCATGGCTGCCTGTGTCCCGGAGCCACTGTCTCTGTGTCTGTGCACAGACACCAGGAGGTACTGCTCTCCTGGGTCTCAAAACTCTGACTCTGCAGAGCGAGGCCCTGGAATGAGCCAGTGGCTTTTGTTTGCTAGAAAGGGGTCAAGGACCCAGAAAACTGGATCAGATTAGTCCATTGATAGGACATCAACAGTTTGTGGCCAAATACAAGGTGCGGCAAAAGTAGTTTTACAGTTGTTTGTAGGGGAAATAATATAGTAATTAAAAAATAACAATACAAGAATAAACTGTGTTTCGTGTACTCACAACTATAAACCTACGTTGGCCCTACACTATGTATGATATTTTCAAATTTGAAAGAATTTTTCACTGGGAGCCATTTGCATACATAGCTAAATAGGAGATCAAAATCCATATTTCCTTTGACATAGCATGCACATAAATACACAGATATGCAATTATTGGATTTCCACTTCTAGTGAGCTCTAGTGCTAAGTCAGCCATTGTCCAGAGAACAGAAAAGAAGAAGAAGAAGGAGGAGGGGGAGGAGCAGGAGGAGGAGGAGGAGGAGGAGGAGGAGGAGGAGGAGGAGGAGGAGGAGAAAAGAAGAAGATGGTCAAGTAAATAAAGCAATAGTGAGGCCAGTGACAAAAATGAAATGATTACTTTAAATGTACCCAATAAAGCAATACCCCTAGCAACCACTACTTTGTTCCTTCCCTTTACAGCAACATCCCAATACTTCTCATTCAACATCCACCTTTCTCTACCTCTAAGCCACTGGAGTTGGAAACATACCCCTTTCATCAATTCCACCCCTGAGCTGTCCATGTCAAACTCTGATGAAACCCCCCAAAACCAGATGCCTGGCTAAAGGTGCATTCAATAGTAGGCATGTAACACACCCCAAAGTCCTAAGAAAACCAGTTCAACTGCTCACCATACCACATGGACCCACTGGAGGAGGCTTCTCCTCCCCCCTCTCTCTTTTTACCTGGGAGGAAAGCCTTTCCCAGCAGACCCCAGGAGACTTCTGCTCTGGGTCAGTGGCCAGAACCGAAGGGATAACCACTCCTACACCAATCTCAGTTAATGAAGTTACCATGGTTACTTTAGACCAGCAGTTCTCAACCTGTGGGTCGTGACCCCTTTGGGGGTCAAACGACCCTTTCACAGGGGTCGCCTAAGACCATCGGAAAACACATATAATTACACATTGTTTTTGTGATTCATCACTATGCTTTAATTATGTTCAATTTGTAACAATGAAAATACATCCTGCATATCAGATATTTACATTACGATTCATAACAGTAGCAAAATTACAGTTATGAAGTAGCAACAGAAATAATTTTATGGTTGGGGGTCACCACAACATGAGGAACTGTATTAAAGGGTCGCGGCATTAGGAAGGTTGAGAACCACTGCCTTAGACTGATAGCTCCTCATCCCCTGGACTGGACAGATGATAGCTGACAAACTGGGCTCTGAGCGCAAACACAAATGGAAACATGGTTGTTGGAGAGGCCATCAGCAGTGCCTGCCATGTCAGTTATACACAGGGCCACAGGTAGAGAAAGGGGGGCTTCCCTCTCCTCCTCCTCCTCCTCCTCCAGGCAGCCTCCCAAGAAAGCCCCGCCTCCTTGACCAGGTCAGATCTCCCACTGTTGCCTCTCATGGTACCTGCAGAGCTCCTTAATACTTGCGTCATTTACACTTACGTGTCTTACTAGCTTCTCCTCCATCAGACTAAACACTAGGAGGATTGTTTTAGCACAACACTATATTCTCGGGGCCCTGCCCATGCCTCATGCATCATAGATGCTCAGTGAACCTTTCTTTAAAATGGATGAATGGATGGATGGATGGATGGAATGGAATGGATGGATGGATGGATGGATGGATGGATGGATGGATGGAATGGATGGATGGATGGATGGATGAAATGGATGGATGGATGGATGGAATGGATGGATAGATGGATGGAATGGATGGATGGAATGGAATGGAATGGAATGGAATGGAATGGAATGGAATGGAATGGAATGGAATGGAATGGAATGGAATGGAATGGATGGGTGGGTGGGTGGATGGATGGGTTCTCCAGTCACCACATTAAACCGACCCTGACTTTTTCTGAAAATGCATTAGAAGGGGGTGAATCCAGGTTTCCCTTCCTCTCCATTGTCACCAATGAGCCTGCACTGGGAGTATTTAATGTTCCATCCCCAGGCCCAAGCTCACTAAGGACACTGCCTATGACATTTTTGTTGGACAGTTGGCTTTTCTGCTAAGGGAGGGCTTCTGAGGGGAGCTGAGTAAAGGGGAAAGAAGAAACAAGAGTGAATTTAAGCCAGTAAGAGAGTCAAGTAATTATCCGGCTGGATATGTAGCCCAGAAGTTTTGAATGAAGAAGCGAGTTTGAAAGAACACATTGTACGTGAGTGAGGACGGGTGATGATTAAATCCGGCAGAGACAGTATGTGCTAGAACAAGATGCAGCAAAGTGAGGAGAGAGAGGGACTTTGGGGCTGGTAGTGGCTTCGAGACGAGGCAGAGATGCTCAGACTTCCTCGCCCACCTGCTTCCCCTCTCCGCCACCCTCTGAACCTCCAGGTCCTCCCGCAGACCTCAGGGAGCAGAGCGGAGGGGCCAGGATCAAACAAGCGCCGGCTTCTCAGAGAACCTGTGACCCTCCTGCGCTTTTTTAATAAGATGACCCCGCCATTCTCTGAAGTTCTGAAAAAGAGCTTTTCCATGAAATTGCCTTTCACCCTGTCAGAAAGTTAGTGACAAATCATGGCCAGTCGCCCCTCAGTATTTTAAATAACCCTAAGATGAACACCATAATGGAATTCGGAGAAGTGGAGGGAATTCCTAAGAACAAGGGAGCAGGCTGTGGGGCATCACGGACGGTGAAATCACTCGCGACCCCCCGAGAGGCGGAGCGCACTCAGCCCCACACGCTAATTGCACAGGGAGGCTGGTGTCAGCAGCTGCTGAGACTGTGCTACACACACACACACACACACACACACGCACACTCACACGCACACGCACACGCACACACATGCATACAACACACACTCACACAACACACACAAAGCGCCTGCATCCCACTCCAGTGGGGACCTTCCCGGGTGTTTGCTCCATGAAATGGCAGGTTGTCCGTAGGAGATCGTTTTTGTAGGGGTAACATTTTTATGGAAAATCCCCCCCCCATTATAAAAGTAATAGCTTTTTATATTGTTTAGATATTTTAGTAATATTTTATTTCATCTTACTTAAAAAGTAATAATTCTTATTTTAGAATCATCCCTTCAGAGATAACCACTGCTACCATATTGGCTGATATATTGGTATATAGATTTTCAGTCTTCTGTGCATGTGTGTAGGGAAACATGTATTAAAGTAGAAGGCAAACACATCTATGTTTTGTACCCAGTTTTCTTTTTCCTTTTCAGATGTTTCCATAGCATTAAAATTTTTATTACATTATTTTAAAGATTAAATGATATTTTATTGTGTGCCCATACAATGATTTAGTTCAATAATCCTTTGTAATTCTATTTTTAGATTTTTTCCAATGTTCTCTTTTATAAATAGCACTGGGGGTTCCTTTTTGTACAGAATTGGATTTTGCACATATCTGTTCATTTGGAATAAGTTCCTAGAGGTGTTTTGTCCAATTCAAAGTACATCTACATTTTTCAGATTTTAATTAATCTACCTCTAGAAAGATTGTACCAATTTGCACTTAAAAGATAAGGTGCCAGTCCCATATCTACTACTGAGCAGCCAGAGTATTTTCCAACTGAGTGAGACCATCCTGAAATCTCGCAGGGTTAAAACAAAATAAAATATTTTCTCTATAAATACTTTAAAAATTGAAAATCCTATTAAAGCACACATTTCCATTATTATCAATTTTTAAACCACCCAAGACAGGCAGGCATGACCTTTCCTAGCCACATATCCCAATGATTAACACTTGGAACAAATAAAATTAATTGGGTGTCATTGAATTTATAGGGAAGTTAACTCTAAATGCAATGACACCCAATTAATTGTATTTGTTCAAAACTATTTATTGAGTACCTTCTATGCCTTGAGCTTTGCATTCAGCATGAGGAATACAGAAGGAAAAATAATCAACCCGGTGCTTGACATCAATAGGCATCTAGCCTGGGAGAGTGTGGAGAGACAGAGATAAAGCAGGATTTACTCTCAGTTCTGAGATAGGGTCGGGTCCTTGGTGCTGTGTAGGCAGGGCAGCGCCGCCTTTTGGGAGACCCAAGGGAATCTATCTGAAGGAAGAAAAGCTGAAGCTGAGGATGGAGATGCGGCCTGGCTTTTGGTTGGATGGCCATGTGCCAGTCTTATTGCTTCTGAAACAATATTGAGAAATCACATTTTTCTAGCAGCTATATTCATGCACGGAAAAGGAGCCATTTCTGAGGGACATGGTGGGAGAGCTAGATCCCCCTGGAGATACACCTTGGGGAACACTAGATGGGTATAATTTCTCTAGAAATCAGCCTTTTTAGTCAGTGAGATATGCAAGCTGACTCTGAGAAAGGAATTGCTAGGAATTGTAGTGGGGGTTTTAGAGGGTGTGGAAGGAAGAGAGAGGGGCAAGATATGGCAACTGGGCAGGGAGGGGATGACAGATGCCTAGCAGGTGTCTGCTGTGACATGTGCTACCTGTCACCCCACAAGGTCCTTGCCCTTGTTAGCACACCAAAGTGACGAAAGGCTGCATGTAGCCTTCAGGTGGGCAGAGAGTGAGAACTAGGCTGCCTGTTGGAGGCTGTCACACCTGGTTTAGTCAGTCTTCATTCTGTGAACATGCAAGTGCTACGGTGTGCCCAGAAGACTTCTGTTAAGCAAGACCTCTCCTGATCTGCACAAGATGTTCAAGTCAGCATTACCTGCTGCTCTTCCCATACTGAGCCCCTGGGTCCGCTCAAGCTCCATGTGCTTGGCATATACACAGAGCTTTAAAGAAAAGGTGGGGGTTGTGATGAGGACTGTTAGGCAATCAAGGACGTTCAGAAATGCACTCCAGAAATCCAGGTGTAGGTTAGCTCCTCTGCTTAGGCACACCCATGAAAAGCATCCCAAGCCATTTGTCTGACTCGCAAACAAATTGACAGTTAACACAGAACTGCACGTATCGGCAAAGCAGTAAACTTCGCTTCCAAATCATATTGTCTTGTGGTGATATTCAAATTAATTTCTGTCTCTAAAGCTGAATTGAGAAGCATGGGAATGTGACAAAAGGATGCCAACCAGGCTAACGATGGGGAATTACTATGGACAATCTTTCTAGAAGAATGTTTACAAAGATACGGAGAAATTAACTAACCTTTTGGATATGGACATCCTAAACTTTGCTTTTCCTTTGGTTGACTCAGAGAGGTTGCCTGGGGGACATGGCATCAGTTGTATGTTGAACAAAGAGGTGATGCTATTATTGTAAAGCAGTGAGTCGACAATGATTTACTAGGTTCTTCCAAGCCAGTGTCAGGGTGGCCAAATGAACAGACCTTTGCTTAGGCCACTCCTTTTTAAAAAATATATATATATTATTGATTTTTTTACAGAGAGGAAGGAGAGGGATAGAGAGTTAGAAACATCAATGAGAGAGAAACATCAATCAGCTGCCTCCTGCAAACCTCCTACTGGGAATGTGCCTGCAACTAAGGTACATGCCCTTGACCGGAATCGAAACTGGGACCTTTCAGTCTGCAGACCAACGCTCTATCCACTGAGCCAAACCAGTTAGGGCCCACTCCACTTCCATGTGAAAATACATCGGCACAGGAAGCCTAGCAACTATTGTACGTCTTTCTTGAGGTTCACTAATGGGATCGTGGATTTTTGAAGAAATCTAGAGAGAGATTTTCTTATAATTGACAAGTGCCCTTCTCTTTTAAGGTGTTAAGCATATCATATCATATTTTTCTAAGAGCAGTTGTCTTACTTTGGGATACAGAAATACATCACTATTCACAGTTCACTGATTTAGCAACCACATCTAAATTGGCTTTGTTACCATCTGTCCCTGGGTTTAAATTAATGCACATGAACAGCTTTATTGGGGGAATCAATAAGGTCTGAGAGCACATCCCTCTGTAATATAGAGGACCTATTGATTAATGGGAAAAATAAATTGCAGAGCTCAAGATCAAGTGCTTTTCCAATAGATTTGTGAGTCAGAATAATGTGTTTTTTATATAGCCTTATAAAAAATATTAGCCAGCCATCTATGGACATGTGTCAATGTGACTGTGTGTAGGGGCTGAATATATAGAGGAAACAAGACAGAGATTACTCTGAGACTTTGATGATGGTATTCACGACGGAACACTGGCTGTAGGCCGGGTCACAGGCAGTCTTCTTATTCACAGCTCTTTTACTTGGTTAAGTATAGTAGTTACCATATAAACGAAGCTGTCTCTGGACTGTCGCTGGATTCATCAGGCTAAGGCTAGCCATTATACAGCCCAGCCTCTCTATATCTCAGAAGCTCACACCCAAAGCTTTATTTCTCAGCCATGTCACAGCCCACTGGGCATCAGCAGGGGAGGAGTGAGCCTTCCATCTATTGGCTGTACAAAGGCCTTAGGACCTTGAAGTCCTCAGTCTCACCTTCCTCAGAAAGAGGGAATGAGGATGTGTGAGAAGTTTTAAAGACCAGGACTAGACTAGAAGTGTAACATTTCTGCCCACTTTCAGAAGCCACAACTCAATCACCAGATCCCATCTACCTATAGGGGAGTCCAGGAGGTGAATTTTAATGTGCGCCCATAAAGAAAAAGAGAACCAATATCTCGTGGGTACCAGAAGTTATTACTCTTCTTGCGAATGGTCTCCTGGGGTTCTAACTGAGGTGGTAGGAAAAGTCAGGAATCTGAGAGGGAAAATGCTTTTAATACATTCTTGGGAATTTCTTCTTGTCAACTTCTCAGATGTGCACTCAGCCCAGTCTCAGTGCTCTAAGGGTTCTCCCAGCAGGCATTTGGCCAAGGCATGGCATCTTCCCAGGCCTCAGTTGACTGGTATGTGAAAGTGAGGGTTGGATCAGAATTCTTTCTAATCTTTTGAGTCTCTTCATATCCCAAATGGCATGATTCTAGAATGCCGGCTGTTCATGTCCTCCTAAGGGAAATAATCAGGGAGGCAGAGGGGCAATGCCATTAGACCAGTAATTTATTTTTATTTTAACTTCCCTTCCCATTTGCCAAGCCCAAGTTTCTAAAAATTAAAATATGCATAGTAGACAAGGTTGCTACCAATACAATAGTGATTTCTTTATGGCAAAGTAAAGTTGTTTGGGGGTTTAGATGAATGACAGCCCATTCACACACACACACACACACACACACACACACACACACACACACAGCCCTCTGTGAAACAATAATCTTTGAACAGTCTTCAAAAACATATGTTCTCTTCCTACTACTCTTGCCTTGTATTCATTGTCTGTGCAGTGGTAACAGTGCCATTTTGCTGGCTTACTAACATTTCCTCTTTGCTCACTTTACATAATGATGGTGTGTCAGCTGCAAGTTGGCCGTGGCTCTACTAATATTGGCTGGGCTCATCTGGGTCCCGCCTGTCTTCTCATGTTAGAACCCAGACTGAGGGAGTAGCCACTCTCTGAAACATCCTGAGGGCGTCTGGATATCAAAAAAGCCTACCCCAGACCTTGCAACTGTATTTAAGGCTTCTGGTTGGGCACAGTGAAAACAATCATAACCACTTCCATTCCATTGGCCAAAACTTTTCACACGGTCAAGTCCAAAGTCATTGAGGTAGGATGTGTTTTCTTCCCACAGGATGCATGAGTATGTCCAATGACAATGGGTGGGGGTATACAGTCCTATGACTGGGAGGGAGCAAATAGTTCCAGTCTGCTCACACCGCCCTCCACTGAAATTGTAAATGAAGTAAGGAAGCCACTCTACCACTCTCCTGCTGTGGAAAGTCCTTGGGTTGGAGAGAGTTAGGAAGGAAAAATAGTCAACAATGGGGAAATGGAGGAATTTTAGCAAACATTTGTATAGGTCTCATTATAGGATGGGCACTGTTTTAAGCTCTTTCCAAATACCAACTCATTAAACTCTCATCACAGCTCTGTGAGGTTGGTTCCGGCATCATTCCCATTTTACAGATGAGGAAACTAAGGCACAGAGAAGTTAAGTAATTTGTCTGTGAATACATATCTAGTGAGTGGCAGAAACAGGATTCCAATCAACCCAGGTAATCTGGCTCCAAAATTTCTCTCCTTCAACACTCTAAAGGGAAGAGAAATAGGAGGATTCTAGCATCATTGATTAGCTGGTTGCTGATATGCTGTGATTTTAGGGGAGCAAGGAAACCAATAGCCTCTGGACGGGTCAGACATTATTTCATTAAGACCTGACAAGTATGTTTTTCAAAACATACACAAAACTGAACACCGTGAGATCATTGGGACATAGGTCACTGTCCTAGGCACAGTCCTGCCTAATCTCCTCTCGTGGAGTTTACAGCCCAGTGGATAGAGACACACTATCAACAAATAAATAAGGAAAAGGAACCATAGGGCAGAGGGTGGTAAGTTCCATGGAGAGCAGTCAAGTGGGGTAGGGCAATGAGGAGCAGTGCTGGAGGTGGGTTGAATTGGAAGACAGTGGTCCGTGAAGGCTTGCCGACAGGATGACATTTGAGCAATGGCCTGAATGAGGTGAGGGAGATAAATATTTGGTGAATGAATAAATGAATGCTCAAGCAGATTTAGCTATCCCCCTGAGGCCTGCAAATAAACAAATAAAAGATGACTTATTACTTATGCCTGGCTCGGCCACCGTCTCCCCCGAGGTCACTCAGGCTGATCTTGTGGTTGCCCCCTGCTCCTCCTTCTCCTCTCTCCCTTGGCTGCGGTCACTCCCAAAGGGCCTGCCATGGGACAGGAGGGGGCAAACCCCAATCTTTTCTATAAACGGCCAGGCACTTTTTTTCCGCTTGGAAATAGACAGGGGCTGTGTGCAGCAGTTGTTCCCTTTGTTCTGGGTTATGGGAGAGAGGTGCGGGGATGACTGACATCTGCATGCCCACGCACGTGAGACGAGGCCATGCATATCTTGTTTGAGGCCACAGGGAAGTGAGCCAGACGTGAAAGCAGACAGAGCTAATAGAATGACTGAGCAATGAGTCAAGGGCGAAGTGTGAAACCTTTGAGCTCCAGGTTCCTCGTCTTTGAAATGGGAGCAATGATGTAGTAATAATAGTAACAACACTAACAGCTTCCCTGCCCACTGCACAGGAATATTATAAGAATAAAATGTGATAATGATATGAAGGAGCTTTATAAACTCTCCATCGCCATGTTATTAGAAAGGTTTGCCATTTTATCTTTGATGTTGTTGCTTATTTGAGGCAGGACTCAGTCTAAAGACTGGCCTCCCTCTGCTCTGCTGCCTGCACTGTGTGACGGTTACCTCTCTGAGCCTCAGTTTCCCTGCCTATCAAGGCATTATCCCTTAGGTGAGGTCATGCCGGCCAGTGGTTCCAGGCCTTCCTTCCCACTGGAATCATCTGGAGGGCTTTTTTAAATGCCCCTGTGCCCGCGGGCCCAACTCTGAAAACCACAGGTGTCTGTGCAGCAGCTTGGTAAACTGCAGGACATAACCTACCGTTCACGGGTGTATTTCAGTTGTTATTGATTGTTATTGATTGGATTGTTATTGATTGATGATCTCACAAGGGACTCATTTCTCTGAAAATCAAACCAACGTGCCTTTTCTACCATCTGTCCAAAGTATCCCCTGGCCAGGAGGATTGAAACTCCCCCGGGTCCTATTCTTGCCTTCCAGCCAGGCAGGCTGAGCGAAAATCCACCTGTGTCGGATCAGAGGTGCTGCTGGGAGGCCGAGCACGTTAGTGGGATTGGTGTCATTGGATTTTGAGCGATGCCTCCAGCCGTGGGGAGCACTCAGCATTCTGTTTTGTTAAAGTGACTCCAGTGCAAAGGCATGCAAGTCACAGGGTGGTGATTTACCCCGATTCGATTAGGAGCCAGGAGATCTTTCTATTCAAGTCCCCATATGTGGAACCGATCCTGAGTCAGCGCCAGTCTGGACACCCACTCTCTCTGCTAGTCCTGGGCCTTCAGCATGAAGCACTCTCCCTCCTCAGGAGTGTCTGCACAGAGCACAATCTGACAGATGTTCTTCCTGTAGTGGAATCACGGGTTCATGGGAGAGGCGTGAGGGAGGGGTCTGGAATCCGAGGTGGCCATTTTGCATCAGCCTTTATACTATTTCTGATCACTTTCACAGAGCCCTGATGTTCTGACTAAACCACTGAGCTCTAATATGATGGTCATTTTATGTAGAAGTGATTTCCTTGTGGAAAGTTCCAGAGTGTTTCCCATCAAAGGCTATTGCCACAGTCTTTTCGCAGCAAGGGTTCAGGAATCTGGAGAAGGGGCTGCGACATAAATGGATACACTAGAGAAGAAATATATATTTAGAAGGCATCGGGGGAGCCAGACGGATACCTACTCTCTAGGGGAGTGGTTCCCCGAATGTCCGGACCCATGGCTTTTTATTTACACATTTTTCCCTTTAACAAAGCAAACACACATATCAAAGGTAAGGTTTGGTAAACAATAAAGGATTATCAGGTTAGGGGAATTGCCTTCAGCTGTTCAGCCAGCAGCAGGTAATAATATGCAGATTTTTCAGCCCTGTTGACTATCAAAGTCCATCAGTCTTCTGAGGACTTCTCACATTTATTTATGCTAATTACTGTTGGTCTTTGCCTCCAGCAGGATATCTCAAAACAAGGAGCAAGATGAAAACCTTATTGGGAAGCAATAAAATGTAAACTTGATCATTGCAGTGATAAACAATAATAATCATAACCACATGAGCAAGGGTCCTCCTGTGAAAGTTCACAGACAAATAAACGTGTAAATATGTGGTCTGGTGACGGACAGAGATGCTGCACTGCTATGGACACATGCATCACACACACAGGAAGAGCTAGAGCTGTCGTCTCCCCACCTTGGGCCAGGGTTCTCTTCAAACTGCATTCCCAACTTTCAATGTCTGTCTCAAAGAGCAGCGGCCACACTCTCCTTGAAACCTTGCCGGCTCCCCTGCCAAAGACACACTGCTAAGCTGGCTCCATGTCTGGTGTTCGATAATTCGTTCTCCTAGTGCACGGTTCATCCCAGGTCTTAGAATACTGTTCTGCTTTTTCACCTTCAGGGCTTCACTGATCACGTATTCATTCCACAAACAGTCATTGGCCATTGACTTTGGACAGAGCTTGTATAAAGGCCTTAATCTTGTCCCCTGGTGTGAGCTCACTAATCCGTCCTCCTGCTCTCCCCACTCTGAGCAGATTATGGCCTCTGTTTTCCAGACTAGATGTTGGCATTCTCTATTGAAAAGACAAGCCAGACTCCTGGAAATCGCAGGGGACATCTAGGGTTCCCTCCCTGTTCGTCCAGCCTCAGGCCATCTAACCAGAGTGGAGCAGCAGCTTAAGGGGACCCAGTGAGCTGAGGACCCCAACCCAGCAGACCCCAAAGGAAGCAGCTAACACAGTTCCTAACATTGAAAACAATGGGTGAATGTATTTAGAATTCGTCTGCAAGAAATGAGATGTTTTGCACTGTTAGGACAAGAAAGGCATCTGAAATTTCATTCGGATTAATAATTAGGAGCTGTGGCAGGCAGTGCCCTAACCATTCAGCAGAGAACTGAAGGGGAAGGAAGATGCAGGGCCTCTCTACCATCTGAGCCTTGACAAGACTTAGCAAAATCCAAAGTCTGCCAGAAACTGGCGAATGTCTATCAAAAGTAGAATGAATTAAAAATTATGGCCTTTCCTTCGACGTAGTATGAATGATGATGAGTGAAATGAAGTGAAAATGGATTTTGCAAAATGACATGTAACAACAAGGCTGAATCATACGGCTTGAAATGAAAGGAGCCAGACACACCCACTCAGAAAATGCATATTGTATGATGCTATTTATATAAAGTCCCAAAGTGGGCCAAACGAACCTGTGGTGTTCGAAGTCCAAAGAGTGCTTTCTGCGGGGGGAGGGGTGGGTAGAGATTGGGAGAAGACACCAGGGGGGCTTCTGGGGTGCTATTAGTCTTCTCTTTCTGGACCTGCTTGTAACATGAGCTTCTTCACTTTGTGATAATTCGTTGAGCAGAATACTTATGATTTGTACATGTCTTATGTACGATGGTCTTTAAAGAAATCCAAACCTTGGATTGGGCAGCCCTGTCCATGGGAATTGGGCTTGCAATTGCTAGGGAGGGCCTCAGAATTCCTGCCTCGAATGCTAGGCCCATTTCTAGAGTCAGGGTAAATGATTCAAAAATCTGAGCAGAACATTAGTGGCAAATGGGGCAGGGCAAGGTAGGGACTGGACTCGCTTTGGGGATCACCTGATACCAGGTCTTAGGAGCAAGTCCCACAAAATGGTAGAGAGGAGATGGGTGGGTTTTAGGATTTGCTCAATTCTGGGCGCACCAAAATGTGCAGATTTGTAGATAGTGGAACCTCAGATCTGTTATTTTGAACTCTCAGGAGGCCACACTGCCTCTCTCCTTGGGGTCAGCACAGGCTATGGCCGCTATGGGACCGTGGCTCTGATTTTCCACCCAGGGGTGTGGCTCTTATTTCTCAGAACAGCAAGCTACCAGGGCAAAAATTGCCAGATTTCTTTCTCAACTCTTGACCTGGGTAAAGACACATGGCTTAATGGAAAAGGGCAATGAAGGAAAGCTTTAGGAAAGAGAGGGACTGAACAGGCTCGGCATTGATAAAGAAGGGGGCGGTCTGAGGGGGTCACACCACAGTGGGACATAGCAGGTGGGAAGGCATGTCTGAGTGAGATGATGGGAAGACGCTAAAGATGGGAGAGTCCGTGAGGATTCAGAAGCGAGGAAGCCAGGCAGCTGGTCATGGGCAAGGTGTGGGAGCGGCTGACTTGCTACAAACCTGCTCTTTGATTCCAAATCTTCTATTTCCAAACCATAGTCACACCCAGGGAGCTAGTGAGGAGTGAAGCCAAGATAATTGGCCTGGGGCAGAGGTGTGGGGCTGACTTTTTCCTAATCGGACTCCAAATATTTGGAGCCATTTGCCACTCTCGCTCTCACTAAAAATTAGGTGTTCCGCTCCAACTGGGATGAGTCATCTTGATCAAGGTCCTGTTTACAATGGGAGAGTGGATTCAGAGAGGCAGACACCAAGTTCAAATCCAGCCTAGTGTCCGTCAGCCATAAAACATGGTCAGTGCCAGCAGAGGTGGGCCTAGTGCTGGGCAAAGCCAGCAGGTGAGAGCAGGACTCACATTCAGCACAGCTCCCTCAGGAGTGAGCAGCTGGGATTCTCTTTCTCTCTGAAGGTTTACGTACCCGACCGTGTTTGTTTTGCTGGAGGGCAGGATGTGGAATGAGCGGGAAAATCGTTACCGAAACACAATAATGACACCACAATTCATACGTCTACTTCCCCGGCTTAGGTGTTTCAAGGCATCAGAAAGTGCGCATGGCTAGTAACCAAATTGCAGGATAGTCAAAGAAATCCTGGAGAGAGAAAAAAAAATGGTTTCTTTTAGTTCTGAAAGCATTTTTATATGAAAACGTTACCAAGGAGAGTTTCTTAGAGCCTGGATCAGTGCACCAGAAAGTATAAGCGTCTGCTCTTGCTGCCCCCACCCTGTTCCCCATCCAGGCATTTCTTTTGCAAAACACGTTGAGTCCCAATTCTGAGGACAAGTCTGAATAGCTCGTGGCCTCGCCCGAAGGTGTGGTTTAAAACCTGTCGCTCTCAAGCATTTTGATGCAATGGCCCGAAGAGCAGGGCGCTCTCAATACAAGCACATTATAGGACTTTGCCAGCCAGTGGGAGGAATTGCCATCCCCAAGCCCAGCTAAGATCACCAGATCTCCAGGACAAAGAACTTGTCTGGGGCCACTGGGCCCTAAACAAGCTGGGTTAGTGGCAGTCAAGTGTTTGAGATGCCCAGGCGCCAGCGGGGCGGGTAACTGAGATGACCGCTCTGGGCCCTGGCTCTCCTAGCCCCGTCCCGCCCAAGGCTTGGCGGGCCGGCTGCTGTTGTCTCCGTTGTCTCTCCCCACCGAAGGGGGAATAATCGCACCGGCGGTCACAGACTGTCCGCCAGTCGGGATGATTCCTCGGGTGTGCTCAGATTTGCCAGATTTCGCTCTCATGTGAGTTTACTTACTAACCTGCTCTGTGCTTCAGCTTCCGCATCTGTTCAAGGGGGCTACCGGTGGGGCTATGTGAGGGTTAAATGAAATGTAAGTAATTCGGGTACTTAGCACAGTGTTCAGCCCCTAGTAAGTGCTCCATGCATAAGCCCATTATGAGCCTTTAACAGCTTGATTTCAGTAGATGATTCTGAGGAGTTAGATGGACCAGGTGGTTTAGAATGTAAAGTCTGGAAAAGCAAACTGGCCACCTCCCAGAGCCCCAATGTAAGAGAATCACTGAGGACACCCATATATCCCAACTCTTTATTGTCACTAAGACTTCATTTCTGAGAATGTTGGGGGAATGGGAGCAGGTGGACAAAGCTTTCAGGAAGCCCATTAGGGGGTGTCCAGCTGGCAAATGGGGAACCGCCCTCTGACCAGGAGAAATGGGCAAAGGCTGGCCTTTTGGGGGCTCACCAGGTAATACTCAGTCCTTTCAAATGTCCCCAGATGAGCAGCCTTGCCCCTGGGTATTCTTCCCTTGGTTTAAAAAAAAATTTTTTTAAGGAAACTGTATGCTTTGTTTTTCCAAGCAGTTGCACTCAGTTCATCCACTCTGTTGTTTTCTGAGAGCTGCGTGGAGCCTAAAGAAAAGGACATTTAGAGGCTCTGAAACTGGTTCCAAGGGTAAAATAATATTAATAATAAATTTCTTGAAACTCTCAACCCTGCAGGTTCAATCTTACTTAACACTCAGCACCCAAGGGACTTGAATTATTACTGGGTTTGTCATTTCTTGTTTATGGGGCTTTTCCAAAGGGGAGAGAGAAACCACATGGAAGTTCACCAAAGTTCACCGCGTGGTTCATGGCCATGCCTGTAGCCAAGATTTCCAGATCCTTCTCAGCCTGCACCTCCCGAGGAGGCCCCCCCAACCCCCAACTGTGTGGCATCAATGAGGCCAAGTTGGAGTTGTGCTGAGTGCACCGACGTTCCACTGCCTTGCGTTTGGCTGTCAGAGCAAAGCCCTCCCTGGTGTGGCACCGCGTCCCTTCGCACCCACAGGGCGATGTGTTGTTAGGTGACTGCTGGGCGGAAGAGAGCAGTTTTCTTTGGGGCGTGCGAAAGGAGCCCACTGCCATGGCTGCCCTTGAATGTTGTCATCTGATGACCTCTGCTGGTGGGATTTCCCCCAGCATGTGCGCATTGATGCCTCTGAGCCAAGCCATCGGACCATGCTCCTCTCCCGGCATTCCTTCCCTCCTGGCTTGTCCTTCACTGAAAGCAGGGAGCAAGAGTCCTTTGCAAACTCCCAGAATCAAGGGGCGCCTGGGCCCGACCCGACTGTCCTCTCTAAAGCTGGCCTGCCGCCCTCTCTTCCAGTGAGCCTCTGACTCCGCGGACTCAGAAGGCAGCCAACATGACGGGAAACGCGCGGTCCCTGTGTGTCTGGGTTTTGCTCCTTTTTCTCCACATCCGTCTTCTGAACGGTAAGTACGAGCCGCCCTGCTCTCTTTGGGGGGCGGGGGGGGGGGGTGTTTGCTGGGAGGATGGAGCGTCCTCGCGGTCCTCTCGCCGTGCAGTTCTGAGAACTGAAAGTGTGCTGCTAGGACGTTGTTCGCAGTGTATTGGGCACCATTCGTGAGTGCAGACCGTCAGTGCAAAGCTTGTCTCCGAGCGGACCTGCGCCTTCATCCCGGGGTGCAGCGAAGCAGCTCCGCACCGCGACCGGGGCTGCGGCCCGGCTGGCAGCCACCAGCTGTGGAACCTCAAGCCCTAACCTAATCGCTGTGGGTTCCCACCTTTTCAACTTGAGGAGCGTGATGGTGCCTCCACCTCAAATGAAATACTGTGAAAAATCTTAGAAAACCTATAAAGAGAGAAGGGAGTGTTGTTGCCTGGCGGGAAATGGGTGCAGCCAACTCGACCGCCTGTGCTAATGGGGCCAATGAGTTCACAGCTACCCCAGACTGTGCACCTGCGTGCCTACCCTTCATATTTCTGGGTGTGTATACTTTGGGGTGCCCCTGCGTGTATATTGACTTCTCCATATGGGCCTGATTGCAACTGCTTCTCTGTGTGTACCTGTGTGGGTGTCCGTCTGTATGTGCGCCTCTGTGTGTGGGTATATTTCTGAGTGTGTACCAGTGCGTACGTCTCTAAGCATGAACTTGAGTATACTTCTGTGCGTTTCTAATGCGGGCTCCGTGGACCTATGTGTGGGCCCGTGTGTAGGTGCCTATGTGGCTGTCCCTGGGTCTGTGTGCACTTCATGGAGGTAAGGCGACAGTCCATTCATTTTAACTGTCTCCTCTAAAGTGGGTGAAGGGAACATTTGATCACTTTACTGTCCTCTATGGAGTTTCTAGAGGTTCTGCCAGCAGCCAGTGAAATGTGAGAGACTTTCAGAGAGAGAGCAAAGGGAAGCAGAGATGGGGAGAATCCACGGGGAAACACTAAGAGCTCAGATCAGCAGCAGTGGCCTGTCTGCTCAGTTCTGAGCCACAGGGCTTGGGTTTTTTAAATAAACTTTTCTTTCTACTTCACACACTCCTCCCCAGCCATGATGAGAACCAAGCACAACCCAAGCCCTCGCATCAGCCTGTGACATTGCCCGAGAGGACGAGCAGTGTGACAGCCGTGGGCAGCGCGAGCGCCAGGCGGGCTGGAGGGCCGTTTGGGGGGGCTTGGAGCTGCGGTGCGGCTCAGCTGACCATCAGCCCGGCGGCCTCGGCCCAGCCTGTGAGATGCCATTCACTAAATCCTGCTTTCTGACCAGTGTTGCCTGGTGCCCACTGGCCCCATCTTTTGGATCCGCTGCTCCGCTAGAAGTTCTGGCCCGGGAGCCAGCATGAGGGGTGAGGAGAAAAGAGAGGGAATCCCTGCCCCCTAGTGGCTGAGACCCGCACCTGACAGCTCTCCTTCCAGCTCCTGACTCCAAACTAAGCTGCAGGCTCCCAGCTCAAAGGACTGACAGGGCCAACTCTCAGGGCCACACATGCCCTCCCGGACCTGGCAGATAAGGAAGAGAGGAGGGGCCAGCTCACCAAAAACTTCGGGGTTTAGGCAACTAAAACATTCTGTTCCCTTGACGTTGTATTTTCCACGTCACCTCTTTCAGACCTTCTAGCTTCCAGCTGGGCCTGGGCAGTCATCATGGTAGCTCCGAGCCAGGAGACCAGCTCCCCACTCCCCCACTTCTCTCTGTGGTTCCTGCCTCCCAGAAGCCATAGCATTGCAAGGAAGCCCATCGTCCCTCACCACATAAAAACCCAGGGAGAGAGAGGGAAATGGGAAAGAAAAGACACTGTGACCAGGATTCAGAAATGGGGGCGGGGGCAGTGGGGAGATGTACTGTGAGATAGGGTTACAGCTCAAAGTGGAGTGGAACTCAGGAAAAATGAAGGAGAAAGGAAGGAAAGGAGAGGGAGAGGAAGGAAAGGAGACGGGAAGGGGAAGGGGAAGGAGGAAGCTGAGGGAGGAGCACCCGTGACACAATGAATCACAAAAGTCCCTTGTGAGGAAATGACAGAAAGATGTAGATCAATGAGCAGAGTGACAAGTGCCAGAGAGCACTGTGGTAGCAAAGGGGGAGAATTCATTTTACTGCCCCCCTCATGCCGTGGGCGGGTACCAGCTGCATAGACTCCATGGGCTTACAGAAGGGAGCACACTCCTCAGCCCATCCTACTCCTGATGCTTACTCTCTGTTGGAATTTCGCAGTTTGTCACTTGATCCTAGATTGCTGTTATCTCCATCTCACACAGTACACACCACCACCACCACCACCACCACCACCACCATCTCTCCATTACCACTGCAAAGCTCTCTCCCTTTCTCGCGCTCTCTTCCTTCCTCTCTCTTTCATCCTCTCTTTCTGTTCCTCTCTCTCTCTCTCTCCCTCCCTCCCTCCCCATCCAGCCAACAAGGGGCAGCCCACGGAAGAGGGTTGTTAGATGCTAGCATTTTGGCATGTCTGAGCCTCCCACCCCTGGGCCTCTTCACCCAAGACCCCCTCACTGGCAGGGTCCCATAAACCTGCTTTTGTCACCAGCAGGATGATCGAATTCTTGAGTGGACCTTGAGATTGATTCCAGTAGCTTCTGGCTTTTTCTAGGACAGTCACCTCCTGGGAAGCCCAAGATCTCGAAATGCCGCTCCACCGAAAAGGAGACCTTCTCATGCTGGTGGAAGCCGGGGCCGGACGGAGGACTTCCCACCAACTACACGCTCACCTACCGCAAGGAAGGGTGAGTGTGCCCGCTCTCCAGGCAACGCAGGGCTGCTTCTGAGTGAGAACTCCCACACGGCCCCGGGTGGCCGCTAACAAGGCTCTTTCTTCCGGGGAAGGGACCCCAGCATCCACGTCCACATTCTCCTGTCATGTCCCTGAAGCTCCATCTCAATGTGCGTCAGCTCATCCGCCAGCTCAGCAATCCCACGTAGTGGCCCCATATCCGGAGTTTTGCTTTCCGGGGTTTTAGTGACTGGCGATCAGCCACAGTCTAAAAGTATTAAATGGACAATTCCAAAAAATAAACAGTCCCTACGTTTTAAATTTTGTGCCATTCTGAGTCACGTGATGAAATTTCACACTATCCTGCTTCAACCCACCTGGGATGTGAGTCATCCCTTTGTCATCCCCTCTAGCTACCCGCCTGTTAGTCACTTGGGTTATCAGATCCATCAAGTAGCCGGATAGTAGCCTAACGCTAAGTCACATGCCTGTGTCCTCCTCATTTCATCTCATCACATCAGCCTGTATCACCTCACTTCATCAGAAGGGTGAGTACAGTAGCATAAGGTATTTTGTGAGAGAGAGAGAGAGAGAGAGAGAGAGAGAGAGAGAGAGAGAGAGAGAGAGAAAGAACATAAATATAACTTTCATTATAGCATATTGTTATAATTGTTCTACTTTAATATTAGTTATTGTTGTTAATCTCTTACTGTACCTAATTTATAAAATTAAACTTTATCATAGGTATATATGTATGTATGTATAGAAAAACAACAGTATATATGTGGTTCGACGCCCTAGCATTCCAGGCATCTACTTTGGGTCTTAGAACATAGCCCCATGGATCAGGAGAGACTACAATAGCAATGTTTCCAATTGCCTGTCCCAGACTTAGGCTGCAGCCCAAGGTCCCATGTAAGTGTTGGCTGAGTGTTAGTTCATTTCAAATGCTTATCTGTAAGCCTGCTGCTATTTATAATTATTTTAGTAATAATTACTTTTGCAACATAAAAAGACAACCATGGAACATTAGCTTTTCAAACTAGTTTTGTGTCCAAGAAAATTAAAAGCCCTCTAGGAAGGTGAGGTTTTTCCCTTAGGAAATTGCTAATCCCAGATCCTTGATCTCCCAGAGGGTATATTTGGAACCCAGGTTGCAGGGCGGACTGAAAGAGGTCATCTGTGGGTGAGGATTTCGTTACCCCTCAGGGAGAGTCCCCTGGAAATCCAGGGAGAGCCATCTCCTTCCCCAGGGAAGCACTACTTACCGGTAGCTGCAGCTGGCCCACCGCCCAGCGCCTGCACTCTGTGTACACAGAGCTGTCAGCCTGTCTGGGGCCCACAGGGTGTCAAGTCACCCATTCAGGAGCTCCACTGGCAACCCGAATGGGATGCTCCTCCACACCTGTGGGGAGCGTCTTGCGTGGAGGCCCCCAAAGCTCGGGAGAGCAGACTGATGAGCCTCTTGGGCCTGAAATATCTTTCTTCACAGTCACATCACTGGTGCTGACTTGTGCAATATGAAATATGCTGACATCAGCTTTTATTCTCTTGCACCTTTTTTAAATGAAATGTAATTCAATCTTCATGTGCAACGAATGCTGCATGTGCATGCCCCCTGAGTGTTAGGTGCGGGGGAAGGTCCCTGTTTCCTGAGATGACCCAGGGGCGGGACCTCTGGCATGGTGGTGCCTTGGCTGTTGAAAGTTCCAGCATATATTGGCAGGGGGCATATGTCACAAAGCCCACCAGATACCATAGAAAGGAAGGGTTGATGAGAAGCAGAGTCAGCAAGCTCTGAAGTGACACTTCCACCCACTTCCCCAACATTCTCTCTCCCAGGGCACAAAGCTTGGGGGTGCCGTTCTTCAGCGCTGATCCCCAAAATCCAGTGGTATTGATCTATTAAGAAAAAAACTAGGCTCTTTTTACTACTTTCTTACTCCTAGTGTATAATATGTTGCAGAAATCCGTTCATCTATGAATGTCCAGACTACAAAACCAGTGGCCCCAACTCCTGTTACTTTGACAAGAAGCACACCTCCATTTGGACAATGTACGTCATCACAGTAAACGCCACAAACCAGATGGGAAGCAACTCCTCAGATCCGCATTATGTGGATGTGACTTACATAGGTAAGGGGATGGGTGAGGAATTTCTTACCCCATCACAGATCTACCAAGAGTCAAACTTCATTTTAGTCTTCCTGGCTTATGGATGAATCACCAGAGAGACAGATGAGAAAATTCACACTATTCTCATCAACTGAGAATTTTTATGGAATCATTCATGACAGTGTTTGGGGTCCTTGTGTTTCTCTTCTTCCCTTTGACCTTTCTTCCCATCCCCTTGCACCCAACAGGAGTGTTCTATTTGTGCTTCTCTTATCAATCCTTCCCTCCAGCCCTCCTCCTGCAATCAATGTCCCCTCCCCCCGAGGCGAGCTGGGACTTCTGTTCTCTCTCCTCCCGGAGGACAGAGCGGCTCACCAGAGTAGCAGCTCTTGGAGTTCACCTGCTTCTACACCCACAGGACCAGCTCCAACTGCTTTGCCCAGATTGAATTCTCAGTGTACACATACTTCTTAGCAACTGGAACTCTTCTTTTGCGAATAAAGAATTTGGGGGGTAAAGCATGTTGCTCGAACCGCAGGCTGACGGCCACAACCACACGTACCAGGTTTGCGGACCCCATCAGCAAAGCAAAACAAAATCAGCCCAAGAGCTGTTTCTTGCTTTGCATGGTCCACAGTGAGCTGCAGGGCAGAAGGCGTCACGGCAGTGGCCTCTGTGGTTTAGCGGCGATGGCAAAGGGAATCTTAGGGCAAGACATGGGTTAGCCAGGACTGGGGTCAGCCCTCATCTTTGGTAATAATCCAGGGAGAAGTATTAGACTCAGGTTACCTAAGATTTACCTAATGCCACCCAACAAGGGAAATTAGGCCCGGAATCTCAAATACGCACGTGCATGTCATTGCATTGTCATGTTATCAGTGGCTGATAACACCAACTGGCTCATATTTGAATGTTTTCTGCCCCCAGCAAATCATTGCAATGAGCATGGAGGTAGAAAGTGAGTTGAATCTTAGTTTAGGAAAATCCACAAGGTAACCCACTGACAAGTCAGAATACAATAAATTTCAGTCATATAAATGTACTTGAGATATGAAGTCTTTAAGATGCTAAATGCGAAATAATTTCTTCTTTATGGTTCTTTCCTGAATTGTGTTGCCCTCAAAGATTCAACTAGTATTTGAGAGCAAAACAGTGAAAGCAAGAAAAGTTTCTAAAATGAGTAACTGCTGTATCACTTGAAAGCAGTGATTCTCTACTGGGGTCTGTTTTGCCTCCCACAGATATTTGGCAATGGCAGGAGACACTTTTTAAAAAATATATATTTTACTGATTTTTTACGGAGAGGAAGGGAGAGGGAGAAGGATAGAGAGTTAGAAACATTGATGAGAGAGAAACATCGATCAGCTGCCTCCTGCACACCCCCTACTGGGGATGTGCCCGCAACCTAGGTACATGCCCTTAACCAGAATCGAACCTGGGACCTTTCAGTCTGCAGGCTGACGCTCCATCCACTGAGCCAAACCGGTTAGGGCCATTTTTTTTTATTATCATAGCCCAGGGAGGGGAGACGAGGGTATTACTGACATCTAATAGGCAGAGACCAGAGATGCCGCTCAGCATCCTACAATGCTCAGGTTGGCCCCCACAACCAAGAATTACCTGATCCAAAATACAGGTGATGCTGAGTGTGAGAAACGGCTTTAAAGAATTCACCCTGGACGTTGTACATGGACTTCTGCACAATATTTTTTTGATCAGAGGCATTTCTCAGAATTGTTTAACTTAAAACTTATATTGAGTAACTGATGTTTGCTTAGTGAGTGCATATAAAATAATCTTGCTTGGGTATTTACTTGGTAACATAGAAGCATTAGGATTAGTGGCAAATTTTCTGGCGTTCCTTTTGTAGGTAATTGCAGGTTATAATGTCAAGTACACCATAGCTACATTCACTCTTATGCCTGGTGTGGAGAGTGGGCTGAGGAGGTAATAAATGAAGAGAGAAAGTATTACTGACTAGCCAGACGGAGACTAGGATAAGGCAAGCCAGGGTTCTAGGCAGCTCACTCTCAAAGAGGCACTCACAGACTTGTACTTGAAGGAATATGAGAGTAAGTGCCTCATTTTTTTTAACATGGTAATATACACATAACATAAAATTCACCATTTTAACCATTTTAAAGTATGTAATTTACTGCTCAGTATTAGTTCATTCTCAATGTTATGCAACCATCACCACTCTCTAGCTCCAGAAAACTTTCATGACTCCAAATACCCATTAAGTAGTTATTCCAGATTTCCGCCCTTACTCCAGCTGCACTAATCTGCATTCTTTCTCTACAGATTTGCCTATTCTGGGTATGTTATAGATATATGGAGTCATGTCGTAGGTGGTCTTCTTTCACATAGTGTAATGTTCTCAAGATTCATCCATGTTATAGCCTGTATCAATACCTACTGCCTCCCTCTTTATGGCTGAATAATGTTTCATTCTATGGATATTGTTTAGCCATTCATCAGTTGATGGACAATTGGGTTGTTTTCACCTATTGGCTATTGTGAATAGAGCTGCTATGAACATTCATGGATGAGTTTTTGTTTGAACACCTGCCTTCATTTCTTTTAGTATGTTGGCTAGGTCATGAAATTGATGGGTGACGTGACTTAATATTTAACCTTTTGAGTAAGTTCCAGACTTTTTCCACAGCATTGCACCATTTCACATTCCCACCAGCAATGTATGAGGGAATGTGTCCAACACTCTCATCTGTTATTTTTCATTTCTTGAATTTCAACCATCCTAAGTGGGGATGAAATGGTATCTCATTGTGATTTTGATTTGCGTTTCCCAAATGACTGATGACACTATGGGTCTTTCATGTGCTTGTTGGCCATTTGTTCCTCCTGAAACTTTTCATCCTACATATTTCCCTTGCTTCAACCTGATCCCAACTCTGCTGACCAGCACCTGACATCAAATACAAGGTGTCTCTTAAGCAGGGTGGAGTGAAACAGGAAGTCATATAGTTTTGTGTTCAAATACCCCTTTTACTAAATATGGGATTTCTTTCCTATTTTCAGTTGAACCAGACCCTCCAATAAACCTGATTTTGGAAGTAAAACATCCAGAAGACCAAAAACCGTACCTGTGGATAAAATGGTTTCCACCTGCCCAGGTCGACGTAAGATCCGGCTGGCTCACACTACAATACGAAATTCGATTAAAGCCTGAAAAAGCAAATGAGTGGGAGGTGAGTCAACCACGAGCATTTGGAAGGAACCATGTCCTTTGACAAAGATTAAACCCTTGCTACGGGGAACAGGTCTTTCCTCCTAACTACTGGGCATCATGTTGCCCTCCTGATGCTGATGTCGAAGGGCCTTATCCCCTCCCTTGGGGTGGATGGGGTGCATCTTCACAGCTCTTTCAAGGCTAATCCCTTCTTTGCACTGAACAAGCTCTTCCACCAGGTTTCCAAACCACCTCCTTCAGGATATCATAGATCTAGACACCTATGAGAGTACTTCAGTGGCACTAAGTGGGAGGAAAAAATCTCAGTGTAAGCAGTCAATGGCCAGTGGCATTTTTATTCACTTTAAATTATTTTAATGTAAAGAAATAATACAAGAGGCCCTGGCTGGGTAGCTTTTTTGGTTGGCGTGTTGTCCTGATATGCCAAAGTTGTGGGTTCAATCCCCAGGTAGGACACATACAAGAAGCAGCCAATGAATGAACGAGTAAGTAGAACAACAAAATCAATGTTCTCTCTCTCTGTCTCTCAAATAAATGTTTTAAAAATAATAAATAATACAATAAATTATAGGCATTCTGATATTCCACTTTAAGTACTTTGGGTCAGCGGTCGGCAACCGGTGGTTCACAGACCAGTGGTGGTCCGTGAGGTTTGAATGGTTGGCAACCACTGCTTTAGATTGTCTCTTTTAGAAAGGAAACATTTTTAAACATAGCCCAAATAAAATCAGACATTGAAAATTAAATAAAATTTTTACATAATTCAAGTAGCCTGTCCGTATTTTAGTTCCTCCAATTGCTTCAAAAAAATGTCTTTAACAGCTAGTTTGTCCAGACCAGCATCCATCCAGGACAATGCACGTGACTGGTCATTAGTTATGTGCCTTCAGTCTCAGTGTGCTCAGTCCCGTAGAATGCTCTCTCTTTTGCATTAATCTGATTAATTCTTTGTGAGGCCATTTTGCTAATTTCTCTGCCCCTATATTTCCTGTAACCAGACATTAGATCTAAAGAATTGATTAGATTCGGGTTGGACAGTTTGGGGCAAGAGGACTTCAGAGGTGACATTATATTACTTCCTATTACATCATGTCAGGGGACACAAACCATCTGGTTGACCTCATACATGATGCTAAAACTGACCCCTGGTTTAGGGGTCAACCTGGTACCTGAATTGTAAAGTCACATTTAATTTGTGCACTATTGCATCCCAGTTCTCTAGTGGCTTTACTTGAATGATCCTTGAATCAATTACTTCTTCAGGGTTCACAAAATAACTATTTTATGGTGTTATTAACTGGTCACCTTCTGTAAAGTAGAATTTTGAAGGCAGTGAGGAGAGTGCGGAATATTTGTCTTTCTGAAATAGAGTTCCAAATGGAGAGGTAGAAAACCTGTTAATTTTTGTGTGAACAATGTTTCAGAGTGAAAAGGGATGGGCTGAGAGGGTAGAATGGTGAGAGCAAGGTATCTACTAAGTCTGATCGCCTGGCCTCACTCCTCCAATAGTTTCTTCTCTAAGGGAAAGGTCTGTTTCTTCAGAACATAAGCCAGAGTGACTTCTGTTTTCCTTGCTTCTCCTTAGGTTCATTTCACTGGGCAGCAAACTCAGTTTAAGATTTTCAGCTTATATCCAGGAAAGAAATACCTTGTCCAGGTTCGCTGCAAGCCAGACCACGGATTCTGGAGTGAGTGGGGCCCAGAAGGCTCCATTCACATACCTGATGGTGAGTGTCTTGGCTCCGTTTTGCTTATATCCTTAAATATTTTTAGAATAGAATGGATATAGTAAATTTGGGTGTCATCACTACTAATAGAGAAACTATTTTGAGCCTTACTAAGAGGGATGAGTAGAGGTACGAGTATCGTTTCTCTACCCAACACAAAGACACTTGGAAGTGTAGCAGTGTTGCGGTCACTGTCGGTGAGGACCAGTTTCTAAAGCTGCAGACATGGGCTTGGTGTGCATCAGAGGGCTTGATGGTCATTCTGCCTTCCCCGTCTGCCCATCCTTGTCATTTAGTCAAGGTCATCATCTAGTTCTCCCAGAATTTATAAGGTGGTTTCCCATCATAAGGGCCTGAGCTGAACTGATTTTCAGTCTCTCATGTCAATTCCACATTGGTCTCTTAGTTACAGCACAGTAAGTGAGAGGCCCATGATCCTAACAGTGCCATTAAACATGGCGCCTTGGATTTCAGAAGAGAACAATTCATCGTGCATGTCCAAAGTACTTTACGGTTTACAAAGTCTTCCCCTTGTTTGGTCCTCCCAACCCTCTGAGGTATTCAGAGAGAATAGACTTGCCATTAAGAATTCAAAGTGAGGAGACTGAAATTTGGTGAGGTTAGAAGTCTTGCCCAGAACCAAGTGGCAAAGCCTAGTGCTTGTGACAACTTGCCTGGCCAGAGTATCAGGAGTTGCATTGGTTTGTCGTACTGGAAAGAGCTGTGGGTCATAAGACGTACATGCATCCTGTCCAGCCCTGGCTCTCACCATATAAAAGCACAGGGTCTACAGGCAGAAGGCCTAGATTCAAATCCCAGCCTACAACTTTACAGTAACATGCTAACGAGTATATCATGCTTGCAGTGGTTCTCAACCTTCCTAATGCCACAACCCTTTAATACAGTTCCTCATTTTGTGGTGACCCCCAACCATAAAATTATTCTCTTTTTTCTTAATTTTTTTTATTGCTTTCAGAGAGGAAGGGAGAGAGAGAGAGAGAGATAGAAACATCAATGATGAGAGAAAAATCACTGATTGACTGCCTCCTGCCAACCCCCTACTGCAGATCAAGCCCGCAACCCAAGCATGTGCCCTTGACCAGACTCGAACCCAGGACCCTTCAATCCACAGGCCAATGCTCTATCCACTGAGCCAAACTGGCTAGGGCTCACCTGTAAAGACTTTTTTTTTTATTTCTTAAAGTATTACAAAGAATATTATCCATGTTTCCTTTTTTTTCCCCCCCTTGACATTCCCCCGGCTTCCCCCACCCCCCAGTGTCTTGTGTCCATTAGTTATTCTCATATGCATGCATACAAGTCCTTCGGTTGATCTCCTACCCTCCCGCCAACCCTCCCCAGGATTCCCACTGTAGTTTGACATTGCTGCTCGATGCTGCTCTGCCTCTGTATCCATTTTTGTTCATCAGTCTATAATGGTCCTTATTATCCATAAATGAGTGAGTTCATGTGGTATTTTTCTCAGCTTCCCAGGGGCCGTCCCAGCCTCACAGGGGTCGTCCCAGCCTCACAGGGGCCATATCAGCTTCCCAGGGGCCGTCCCAGCCCCACAGGGGCCGTCCCAGCATCACAGGGGCTGTCCCAGCCTCACAGGGGCCGTCTCAGCATCACAGGGGCTGTCCCAGCCTCACAGGGGCCGTCTCAGCCTCACAGGGGCTGTCTCAGCCTCACAGGGGCCGCTTCAACCTCACAGGGGCCGTTTCAACCTCACCGGGGCCGTTTCAACCTCACCGGGGCTGTTGCAAGTGCACCGGGGCCGTTGCCAGCTCACCAGGGCCATCTCAACCTCACCAGAGCCTTCTCAACCTCACTGGGGCCGTCTCAACCTCACCGGGGCCTACTCAACCTCACCGGGGCCGTCTCGACCTCACCGGTGCAGTCTCGACCTCACCAGTGCCGTATCAACCTCACCGGGGCCAATTCAACCTCACCGGGGCCGTCCCAGCCTCGCCGGGGCCGTCTCAACCTCACCGGGGCCGTCCCAGCCTCACAGGGGCCATCTCAGCCTCACAGGGGCCGTCTCAACCTCTCAGGGGCCGTTTCAACCTCACCGGGGCCATCTCAACCTCACCAGGGCCATCTCAACCTCACCAGGGCCGTTTCAGCCTCACCGGGGCCGTTTCAGCCTCACCGGGGCCGATTCAACATCACCGGGGCCGATTCAACATCACCAGGGCCATCTCGACCACACCGGGGCCAATTCAACCTCACTGGGGCCGTCTCAACCTCACCGGGGCCAATTCAACCTCACCAGGGCCGTCTCGACCTCACCGGGGCCAATTCAACCTCACCGGGGCTGTCTAAGCCTCACCGGGGCCATCTCAGCCTCACCGGGGCCATTTCAGCCTCACTGGGGCCGTTTCAGCCTCACCGGGGCCGATTCAACCTCACTGGGGCCGTTTCAACCTCACCGGGGCCGTTTCGACCTCACCGGGGCCATTTTGACCTCACCGGGGCCGTCTCGACCTCACTGGGGCCGTCTCAGCCTCACCAGGGCAGTTTCAGCCTCACCAGGGCCATCTCAACCCCACCGGGGCCGTTCTCAACCCCACCGGGGCCGTCCCACCCCTATCGGGGCTGTCCCAGCCTCACCGGGGTCGCCTCAGCCTCACCGGGGCCGTTCCAGCCTCTCAGGGGCTGTCCCAGTCCCACGGGGGCCACCTCGGCCTCACGGGGGCATCTCAGCAACACGAAGTTTGGCATTCTGTCCTTTGTTGGGCGGCTCCTTGCTGGACAAAATCTCCAGGCGTTCCTGGTAGCTGAATATCTGGTATGCTTGCTTGGATTTCATTTTCTACTAAGTGCACAGACTGCCTGTCTGCCATCTCCCAGCATCCCATGTGAGACTGGATCTGGTGGACCTGCCTGTGCGTTTGCTGGTACAGCGGTTCCACGTCGCCGGCCCAGCCGGGTCCGGCTCCGGCTTCCTCCGAACCTGAATCTGCTTCTTGAGTGTGTCCCTTATGTATGCGAGGAGTTGAAACCTGCATTCTGCTGGGCTGGGCTGCAAAAACGCCAGTGGTTCTCTTTTTGCCACTAGCACAGCTTGGGTGGGGATGTAAATTGAGTAGAGCAGGGGTCCCCGGGAATCACCAGGGCGGGTCCAAGGGCAATGGCATCTCCACGTCTCCTCGCCTCTCTGTGACTCAGCGTCTCGCATCCCCGAGTGCCGGAGAGCAGTTCCATGAGACAGCCACTCTCGCTCTCCGGCCCATTGCAAGGCCGTCCCGCCTCTCCCTGTAGGGGTCTGGGACCTCAGAATTCCGCCCCAAACAAGCTCAGTGGGCTCGAGAGTCTGCAGCCCCTTCCAATTGAAAAAAACCACGCATCCAGTTGCAGCCCGCCTGGCGCGCAATTCCGTACCTCCGTTCTTGGAGCCTCTGCACAGCCTACTCAGTCTCAATGCTCTTCTTTCTTTCCTTCCAGTTGTAGAGCTTCCGCTGGGCCAGCTTTCCCATGGTTCTGAATGATAACTGTTTGTTTTATAGTTGGTAGTCTCGATGTTGTTGTGGGAGGCAGCATGCTCAGGTCTGTACCTTACGCCGCCATCTTGGTTCTCTCCATAAAATTATTTTCATTGCTACTTTATAACTGTAATTTTGCTACTGTTATGAATCGTAATGTAAACATCTGATATGCAGGATGTATTTTCATTGTTTGCGACCCACAGTTTGAGAACCGCTGCCTCATCTTTGTTTAGAGCCTCATCTTTACATGCAAGACAATATACTAATATGTAAAGAGCTTAACACTGTCAATGGCTTTTAGTAAGAACTTAAGTAATACCTTTTATTATTACTGAAACTACCCGGTGACCTTGGCTTTCCTCTTTAAGTAGCAAATAAAATAACATGTAAAATGATTTTAAAAGTATAGGTTACTATAAAAATACATGGAATATATTGAAATGTAATAAATTTGAAAAATTAACCCAGCATTAATGTTACTCTGGATTGCTGTCCAAATCAAAAGAGGTGTACGAAGTGGGGTGGCGGAGGGGGGAGACTTACCTTCAAAAGTTTCATTCATTAGTTTAGTTTGTTCGCTCATATTTAATGATGCTATATGTGATGAGAGCTTTCTGGCTGTTTCTTTTTAGATTCCACCAATACAGACACCACCGTGTGGATCTTTGTGGCTGTGCTTTCTGTTGTCGTCTGTCTGATTATGGTCTGGGCAGTGGCTATGAAGGGCTATAGGTACTTCATTGTCTATCAACCTTCCTCCCACCATGGTTTATGGGATAATGATTTTTTTTTTTAAAGGCGAAAGCAAGATGATGGAAACTTACAGATAATTCAAGCACCTGATTTTAGCCATTAGCTCCAGTGTGCTACCCATAGGAAAATCTTGTCAGTACCAGCAAAAGTCGCAGAATGAACTCATTTGAAGCTGGTGCTCTTTCCATCAAACTGAGGCTTGCAGTTGGAAAATAGTAAAAAAAAAAAAAAATAAAATAAAATAAAAAAAAATCTGGCAAGAGCAGCTAAAATCAAGAGGAACAGCTAGTGCAAATAATCCACTAATTTACAAATCAGCCCCTCAGTCAGCCAGAGCTAATTTTGATGTTGGCCTCTATAATTATTGTCTTCACCACTGATTGTCAATTTCATGTAGCCCCGCCCCCTCTCCCGCTCCCAGTTTTAACTCCTTTCTACCATAGTCCGTGTAGCAGCTATTTATAGGTAATACTAACCTTTTAGAAATTACAAAGTGATCAAATGAGTCATTTTTTCTATCTCACGCATTATTTTACAGCATGCTGACCTGCGTCTTTCCACCAGTTCCTGGGCCAAAAATAAAAGGACTGGATATTCATCTGCTGGAGGTAAGTGCCAGAGGTGGAGCATGTCTCCTGCCTCTACAATAACGTCTACAATAACGACCTTTACACATGCACACACAGTCCCCATCCGTTCGGCCTGGCTGCCTCAGTCACCCTTGCCCTGCTGTCCCTCCTCTTTAGAGAAAGATGCGTGAGGCATGTGGGTCCTTCCTAGGAGACATTAAATGTCAGAGGGAAGAGAGAGGAAGCCAAGAAAATGAGACAAAACATAGTCATGCTTTCTAGACTTACCAGGTCTATTCATAAGCACAGATGTGAACATTCTGTACAAATAATCAATTTAGAAAAAAAGGTGAATATTTTGTTTAATACAAAAAAGGGACCTACCGCCCCCCTGCCCTCCATCACACTTTGGTGCAAGCTTTCACTTGAATGTTCTTTACAGAAGGTCATGGTGACAGAATAGCCTGCTGCGTTGTTCTCTCTGTTTGGGCCCACAGTTGAGACTGGGTCAGCGCAGTGGGCTGGTGTCTGCCAGGGCCCATTTAGGCTGATTCAAGTGGGAATTAAATGTAAGTGTTTTGAATGAAAAAGTGGGTTAGAACATTTTAAATTTCTCTGCAGGTTGAAATATTTAGTTTCAATTTGACCTTAAGTTTAACACCGATATTTATACAAGCAATTGCCTTTGCAATATATCATGTGACCTAGCCACTGTGAGGCTAACAGTACAAGAATGTGAGAAGTGAGTCCCCGAGAATTTGGCTTGACTACATTCACTTTGACTGCAAATATCATAGCAGGGACTCAGGCCCTGAAATTTGGGTTCCTCGTTCAGTGCTTTAACCCTACTGTCCTTTGAAAACCAGCATGAACATCTCAACTAACTAAATTAAGAACTACTTGACCTTATAGTCACAGGAGCTTAATGAAAAAAATAACTTCTTTTTGTGTCACAAACAAACAAAAAAGAGTCATTGTTTTCTCAATCACATGACCTCCAATCCTCAAAAGAAGCCTCCCATATGACACTGTTATTCCCATTTTACAAATGGAGAAGCTGAGAACCATTGAGCAGCCTGTTCAAAGTCAATACCCATTAGTAAATGAAAAAGCCAAGATTTAGGCACAAGTGCCTGCCCTAAGTCAGAGGATCAGGAAGAAGAGTGGAAAGGAAGAGGAGAAGGCAAAAGGAAGAACGAGGGAGAAAGAGAAAGAGGAGGGAAAGGAAGAGCAAGAGAATGGGAATATACATACTAGCAGGAAGAGAGAGGGGAAATGCAGTAAAGAAGAGAGAAAAGGTGGATTGGAGAGGAAGGGGACAGAAGGAAGGAATACAGAAGTAGGAAGAGGAAATGATGAGAAGCAACTTAACTGCTTCCAGATTCTAGAAAGTAGTGGAGGAGGTTAGGAGACCAGCAGCCAGATCTTAGAGCCTCTGAGTCCCAGAGTAAACGTTTCTTCTTTAACAGTTATGTTTCTCATCTGTGCATATACTGCTGCCCATTAAACTCATGGTCATTACTGCTTAGAGAGAGACGAAGTTAAAATCATGAATTGACTTAAAGAAAAATATTAGATGAATAGAAGTCTAGGAGGTGATTATAGATGGCCTGGTGCGCAAATGTCTACGGTTTGGGAAGTGCTGCTAGACCAGCCGTGGGCAAACTACGGCCCGCGGGCCGGATCCGGCCCATTTGAAATGAATAAAACTATTGAAAAAAAAGACCGTACCCTTTTATGTAATGATGTTTACTTTGAATTTATATTAGTTCACACAAACACTCCATCCATGCTTTTGTTCCGGCCCTCCGGTCCAGTTTAAGAACCCATTGTGGCCCTCAAGTCAAAAAGTTTGCCCACCCCTGTGCTAGACGGTTACAGCTTCCAGCTGCCCGTGGCCGTGAGCACAGCTGCGCTTTGGTGCTGGTTTGGAATGTTCTGAAGCTCACAGCCCTTCTTTGTGTGTCTGTTTTAACAGAGGGGCAAGTCTGAAGAACTGCTGAGTGCCCTGGGGTGCCAGGACTTCCCCTCTGACTGTGAGGACTTGCTGGTGGAGCTGTTAGAAGTCGTTGACAGCGAGAACCAGCAACCGGTGCAAGTCCATTCAAAAGAACACCCCGATCCAGGGCTGAAGCCCACACCCCTGGACCCCGACAGTGACTCTGGCCAAGGCAGCTGTGACAGCCCTTCCCTTTTGTCCAACAATCGTGAGGGGTCCCAGGAAAGTCCCTCCACAGTCCACACTCCTGGGGGCATTAAGGAGCCAGAGAACCCTGAAGGAAATGGTGCCCACACCTGGGACTCTCAGAGCACCAGCGTGGAAGGCCGAGTCCCCAGTGTCTGTGCTGATGGACCCAAATCTTCAACATGGCCTTCATCGCAGCCCCCCAACCAGCACAACCCCAGATCGTCTTACCACAGCATCGCTGATGTGTGTAAGCTGGACCCGGGCACGGCAGGTTCCTCTGCCACCGTGTTGGACAAAACAGACAAGTGTGCTCTAACGTCTTTGGAAACCACTGAGACTGGCGGGGAGGAGAAGGCAGCCGAGCAGAGGGGGGTGAAAAGCTTCCATGCCAAGACTGACCCAGACACCCCGTGGCTACTGCCCCAGGAGGACACCTCCGTTATCTCTGCTAAACCCTTGGATTACGTGGAGATTCACAAGGTCAACAAAGATGGAGCATTGTCATTGTTCCCCAAACAAGAAGAGAACGGCAACCAGGCAGAGAAGGCCGGCGCTCCTAAGACCAGCAAGGAGTACGCGAAGGTGGCCGGGGTGGTGGAGAGCAGCATCCTGGTGCTGGTGCAGGACCCGCCCGCCCCCGACCTGGCTTTGTTTGAAGAACCAGCCGAGGAAGCCCCACCCTCCTTGCCACAGAATCAAGAGGAGAAAGACCTGGCCGCCTTCGCCATGACATCGAGCAACTGCAGACTGGGGGGGCTGGATTACCTCGACCCCGCGTGCTTAAAGCACTCTTTCCAGTGACGGCTTGATCTTTGGCATGGTTGGTTAAAATGTGATTTTTCTTCAGGTACTGCTACAGCGCACATGAAATGTCCTCTCCTAGAGAATGTTCGAGAATGGGGTTCGAATGACACTACTAAAACTCACAGTTCACTCTTCTTCATGCTCCATTTTCAACCAGTGGCCTCTTTTTCCAACAGCTGATTCCGGATTGGATCATTTTGTTTCCTGTGATTTGCTGATCTAGTGTTTGTTTTTAGTTATAAAATCGTATGTTCAATGCACTAGAAGTGCACTGCTTAGTATTCCTGAGGGACTGTGCCAATAGGTAAAGCCTCCGGAAAAGGCGCCCATGGCTGGGCATAGGACAGGAGGAAATGAAGGAGTTAGCATAGCCCAGCGCAGGACGATGATAGATGAGAGAAGAATGCCATGTAAGCTGCTTTTGAAAACCAGTTGCTTATCCTTTGCACTCCTCTCCTATTTTATTGAGATTAACCAAATATAACACATTACACGAAAGGATGCATTCCGGAACCGACACGTCATTTACATCACTTCCTGTTACCTTAGTGACACGTTGCTGACATGCAAGTAAAAATCATGCCTCCATTTCTTTTTCTTGAAATAGTTGGAATCAGGTAAGCCTGGATTCCCCTCTCCCAAATTGTATTTCATCCTAAAGCCTCTAGAAAATATAGTTTTGGAGAGAGATTTTCTCACACAGGAGGCAAGTGAATTTGACGTGATGGATCCTCCTAAAACGGTTTCCTGCTTCATTTCAACACAACAGATAATTTATTATACACCCTAGTCTTCTCTTAGTGGAAAAAAAAAATCCCCAAAGACTAACTTTAATTTCAAAGATAATCACAGCGGGATGGTCATGGAGATACTGCCTTACTGTACATACAGATTCTACTTTACTACAGACCCGTAAGTTTAACAATGTATTTTTGAAGACTATTTTTCTACCACTTAGGTAAAGTAAATGAGTATTTTCTATCTTCCCAGTACAGCTGTTTACGTAGTCAGAGGGTACAGTCTTTTCTGCTGAGGCTGCAGGGAGCATTTACAGTCCATAATAGTATACGCAGTCCCTATTTGTGGAGCAAATGCCATACCAACCAAAGCCCACTGAGGAGTGTGAGGTGGGTGACAAAATTCAATTTCCAATACAGCATAGTATAGTTTACCTGATTCTTTTATCTCCAGATACACTAACCAACAATCACCAATAGTGTGTTAGGACTCTCCACACACAGAAATTTTTTCTCCTGTAATTTAGGGCTAATCTGGGGCTCCTGCTCTTCTCTGGGTGAATATTCTAGAAGTCATCATGAAAAAGGAGGGTGGTGACATCCAGCATACTGTTTTAGAGAGAGAGTTTTGTTTTGCTTTGTTTTTCTGAGCAATCTAGGACAGCAAAGATATTTTCAGCAAAGCCATGAGTTAGTTATCTCTCTGGAGTAGATCCATTTGCAAAATCTTGGCAGAGACAACATTCACGTCAGAAGTTTCCAAATAAATGGTTTGAGAAACAGCACCTGTGGAGTGGTGGGCACAGCTACAAAGACCAGGGTCTGGTAGTAAGAATCTCTGAGTCAGTGCCAGGGGCAGGCTCCCCAGAAGGATCAGAAGCCTGGATCTCCATCTTAAAGAGAGCTTCCATAACTCATGAGCTGCCTCCCTCTCTTGTTTATTCCACCTGATGGCAAATCCTTTCTCTCTGTCCACTCCCCAGCTGGGCTTAGAGAATCTGAGCTCACCTCTGTGAGTTAAGTATTCCACCCAACAAGCCCATGTTGATGGGAACTGGAGGCAGAGGTGACCTGATGGTAGAAAGCGAATACACTGTCCTGGCGTCCAGATTGCAGAAATAATAGACCTGAGGCTCTGTTCTCCCAATACATCAACATCGTAAGGGTACGCGGAACATTTGGAAAAGTTGTCCCCAAGTTCATTCAGCCTCCTAGATCCGTGGTCAGCAAACTGCGGCTCGCGAGCCACATGCGGCTCTTTGGCCCCTTGAGTGTGGCTCTTCCTAAGCCTTAGGAGTACCCTAATTAAGTTAATAACAGTGTACCTACCTATATAGTTTAAGTTTAAAAAATTTGGCTCTCAAAAGAAATTTCAATCGTTGTACTATTGATATTTGGCTCTGTTGACTAATGAGTTTGCCGACCACTATCCTAGATCCTTGCTACTTAAAGTCTGGCCTGAGGACCAGCTGTGTCATCATCACCTGAGCTCTGCATGGAAATGCAGACCTCAGTCTCCCTGGCCCAGAACTACAGAGTCAGAACCTGCATTTGACTAAGTTCCCCAGGTGACCCCTGTGGGTAATGAAGTTTGAGAAGTACCGCCCTCCATGATCACTTCTCCTAAAGGCTGTTTTAGCACATGGAAACTCCTCTCTCGGAAAGTACAAGTCAAGTCTGTTTGACTTTCACTGGACAACACTGTGTGTAAGGAGAAGGCATAATTTTTTAAGATCTATCTGTACTTTAAGATTCACATGATGGCACAGAATGACCTGCGAAAGTACACACAACTTCTAAGAGGGCCAAGGGATATAGTCCACCTTGAGTAGCATTGACCAAGACTCTGCCCTTCAAAGCCAATGCAGACTAAAATGTTCCCCAAATAGGCCATTGTTCTCCAAGATGTATATCAATCACTCTGGTAGCTTGCAAATTAAAAAATAATCTGATTTTGGTATTCATGAAGAAATGTTATGGGTAAAGAGTCAACTTGAACTGAATTCCTATAAAAACACCAATTAGCCACTCACTAAGTCAAGCCAAGACTATATTTCTTTGTCAGTTAGGACTCGTATTTGAATTTAAGTGTTTTTTTCCCATGGGTAGAATATTTTCTATCTAGGAAACAGCTAGTCGGATGGAAAGATGCAGGTTGTGGGTCAAGAGTCCCAGGCTCTAGTCCTAACTATGTCACATTGAACAGATCAATTCCCTTCTCTGGGCCCCAGTTTCCTCTGAAAGAAATATTGGTCCAAATAAATTCTAATGTCCTTTCAAACTCCAACTCCCTGATTCCATGACTCACTATTTTCTAGCCAAGATAATTTAACCAATAAATGCCTTGTATCTTGCTGACAACTAATTGCCCTTCACCGTAGGAGTGCAAGTACCTTCAATGATGTGCGGATGGTTCCCTTTTTGATCATCAGTTCCAATTGGTCCTAACATACCGCACTGTGTATTTTATAAATTACGTAGGTACAGAATCATAGTCTCAGATTGTGTGCAAATATGTGTGTAGCGAGAAGAAGAGGCATGAGATTTTTTAAAAAGACATTTTGAATGTGGCTCTACTCTTTAGAAAAACGATCTTTTGCTGAATCAAGCCATGCTTACTTCTTGCTGAGTCCAGCAGCCCCACATCCCCTTTCTTACAGCTGGCTGCTGATTCTGGCATTCTTTTCTCTCTCCTAGATTACCAACCAACATTGCACAGTTGGTGTAATTTTCTGAATTATGAAAAGTCGCATTTTATAAACAAAAGCCTAAATATTCATGTTACGAAGCACATGGAAAAGGGATAGCCATTGGGTGATATAGGGAAGCCTATGGCCCAAACTGCAAATGTGCTGTGGTCGGTTTTTACAAATGGGTATTAGGCACCTCAACATGAGCACAAGTTCTTCTCAGCCATGTCATTGACACTTAGCTGACTCTTCTTTCTCCTAAGTGCCTCAGGCCAACCCTGGTTGGCAGTTATGGATTGAAAACTTGCCTTCACCGGTTTAGGTCCATCTCTTAGCACCTGTGCAAGCCAAGGAGTTTGACTGCTTTTCCCATGGTGACCCAACTGAATCAGAGAGTCCTGAGAGTTAAGGGGCGGCTGGAGGCTGTGGAGGAAATCTGGCTCTTTCGCTGGCTGCCCGCGGCTGCCCATCGCTTCCAGAAAGACGTGGCCCTGCCTTCAGAAACTTCCCTATCTCCTTAGAGTAGACGAGAAAGAAACAGATTTGTACGCATTCTACAAAGTGCCTTTCTTTACTTTTATATTTTTTTAATGTTTCCTTTTCACAAAAAGTGTATTGATTGGAAAGTAAACTTTCCTTTTTTTATGTAAATGAATGAAGAGGCCAGAATGGAATGATGAAATGGTCTAAAGTCCAACCAGCAACTGCTCAGAGGCTGTTTAAATTTATAGTGTAACTGAATGACCACTGAGTCGATGTGAATCCTGTGACTTCCTTTGATAAGCAGTTGACTCTGGCTAGGGTGTAGGGAGTCAGCCTGCCTCCCCCAGTCTTCAGCTTACAAGCACATTGATGCCCTTATGAAAGGCTGTGAATTGCGTGCCTGGCCCTGAAAAGGCAATGCACACACAATGGAACTGTGCACAGACAAGAGAATGTGAAGGACTCTAGGTTACCCCCCCGTGCTGGCTCATGCAGACTTGCCATTGATAAAGACGCCATGTGTACGTCAGTGAACATATCTCCTTTTCTGCCTTTCAGCTGCGGCACAATTGTGTTGTTGCTAGGGTAGCGGTTGAGCGTTCAGTTTCCAGGTCTAGGGCACATTGCTGCCACTAAACAGGCTGTTGACTTGATGCAAATCCTTTGAACTCTAGCCACCATTTTCCTCACCTATTAAATATGTAGGTTGGCCTAAAATCTTTCAAAGACCGTGTTACAACTCTAACCGTCTCTGACTTTCATGATCTAAGTAAAATCTAGGGTTTCTGGTGAAAGGCCCAAGTACAATCAGAGAAACATTGTTGCTGTGCCCTTAACCTGAAGCAGTGAACAGTGTGGCTGGAGCAATGTTTGAGAGAAAAATAGAGATCCATCCCTCCCAGTCAGATGGACTTGATTTAGCATCCTTGCTTCTCTTCGTGATTGTCCATACTTGTAGGCTCTTTCTTCTCTCGCTGCAGGGCCTATAGTTACTCATGGCTGTAGCAACTTTAAGAACTGCAAAAAAAAAACCTGAATTATCCCTAAACAATGACAATGGCCCTGCAAAAGACTGAGTCAGGTGTTGTCAGCCACCCAGCCATCAAGGCCCAGGTTGAGGGTCATAAGTAACCTAAGTTGGAGATTTGCATGCTTAGAGATTCTAGCTCTATTCATTAATTACTAAAGTAACTCAAAAGCCATTCATAAATCCAAGCGACATTGACAGCTCGGTCCTAGAGGTCTTAAACAGAAACTTAACGCTATAGAATGATTGCTGAGGGCTGGTGGTCTCACCAGGAGTTCTATGTCTAAGTATGGCTTGGATGTGTCCCACGATGTGTGAATCAAGTGGGAGCTCTCTCCTCAGACTGGTGTTTTTCAGGAAGGTGGTTTTTGGCCTGAGATCCTCATAGCATCTATTTCAAAGAAAGGAAAAAGATCGAAAATAGAACATTTTCAGAGGTTTGGGCATCTCGGGAGTCCATTAAATGCTAAACCCAAATTTTATGAAACCTGGTGAATCCATAATCTATTCAGTGTTCTGAATTGAGATGTACATAACTCACAACACCATAGGCCCATGGATTCCTTTGACCTCTGCTCTGATTTCAAGTCAGGATGAGCTGAGACGTGCAGAGTGGTAAAACATATCTTATTCATATGACGTGGCCAATGAATAGAGAGAGACCTTGGATAGTCTTAGTCTATTAGTTAAGTTTCACCTGCTTCTGATTAAACAGAAAAAACAATTAACTCACAAAACTTTGGCTACGGAAGTAGTAATAACAAAAATAATATTTAATAGCTGTGGTCAAATTATGCGTCACCTGGATAAACTTCAAAATATAGTCTGAGTTTTTCCATGCAAATTTCACAAGTCCTGGAGGGAAAGAAAGCATTTTTTTGTTATGCTATCTGAAATTGGAAAACTACATGGCAGAGATACTTCTGAGAAATAATTTGTTTTGTAAAATTCCTGATGAAATGGTTTTTTAATTTTTCAAAATAACTACCTCCCCTTCTTGTCCTAATGTCCTTTCTTCAAAGCTGCTTATTGTTAGAACGAAGGGTGTCACGTCTCATGCTTCAACTCTTTTTCAGTGGTATATTTGTTGTATTTGCCAGGTGATATTCCTGACTTTAAAGCAACTATTATATTATTTTACATTGTCATGCTTTATGTGGTTCAAAAACCCTAAGACACATTGAAATACTAGTGTATAGTCAATCCTCATGTTGTGAAACTCATGTTACACAAACAAAAATAATTATTTAATGACTTACAATCTATTCATATGTAGTTTCAATATGATTGTGTCTGTGTCTGTAAAACAAAACTGAAGGAAATATGTAATCATACAATTCTGTTGAAACCGTGACTACACTAATTTTTTTCTTAATCTTTGTGTAGAAGTAGTATAATATGCCATTTGTACAGCTGAGCTGGGCTGTTAAGTGTTTAAAGTACAACCAACAATTGTTTGAAAGTCAACCAAGCCCTCAGCTTTGCTTCGCGTGACCTCTGATGCTTCTTGAGTGTTACTTGCATCATGGGGCCTGCTTTTGTGCTTGATCGTTCATTTTTTTTTAAATTTCAGAGTCTCGTGTGGAAACCAAAGCAATGTTGAAGCAGCCTGTGTCTTCTGTAAAGCCATATTGAAGTAAAGACTGTGTAATAGCATAAAGTTCCATATTTTCAAAGCTACCACTACCTCTGCTTTGTCTCTTTCCTAGAAAATGCCAAGCAGAATTCTTCACCATTAAGTGGAAAACTAGAAGCCATTGTTACAAAAGCTGTTGGACAGTTGTGTTTGTTTGTTTGCTTGTTTTTACATGAGACAACACCTTCTAATTCACCATTTTGCAGGTTTATGCTAGGTTGTCTCAAGAGCCATTTCTACATCTACTAAAAACTGGATGATGAATAAGGACCAGAAAGAACACATAGTCACTGATGAAAAACCAATAAAACCAGAGAGCAGACTTGTTTCCTAACCATAAATCACCTGTTGCCCAAAGTCATGATGATGTTATCTCTCAGTTTGATTTCCCCAATTCCACGTAGAAATAAGTCTTTTCCTTATTTGATTTTAGACATCAAATATATTATGGTATGGGAAAAGTCAATCATATATCATAACTAATCTTGTTTCAATTTTTAAAATTTATTTATACATGTACTTATTATAATGATGATTTTTTTCTTTTTAGCCTTAAAGAATTATAGATGATAATCATCCAATTTATCCTGCATTTTTAATTCTGTAAATCTTTGGTTATTGAACCTTGTGCTTTCTGTTTTTCCATGGATTTACTCCTTTGTCTCTTTCCATTTTGAGGAGACACCGTGGACAGTTACATCTTTGTCAATCGTATGGGAGATTATGCTAACTGCTGTTACCCTAACATCTTCATCTTTTTTTGCACGCCAGAAACAATGCTTGTCAAACAAAATCGTAGACGTCCCAGTACAATACGGTCATTATATTTCTATTCATGTTATTGAAAATTCCCAGCTCAGTGCCTGGCTCAATAAATGTTTATTTCCCTTGCCTACCCTTCCTCTATTTTTTTTTTTTTATTTGACATGGAAATGAGCAGAATATCGTGTGTGTGGTTGAAACAACTTTCTTGAGGAATGTTTGCTGCAATAGGATCTGTTATCCAGAAATTGTTGGTATGCAAACAATTCCTTTTCCTCCTTTATCGTCATCCTTACTCATGGCTGCAAACATAATGGCCCCCTTTACCTGCCCTTCCACATGACAAGCTGCTCAAACTAGAGGGAGATGGAACATGAACATGGGGAGCAAATCAGAGAAGCTCATTTAGATCTTGTAAAACGGCCCTGGCTGGTCTGGCTCAGTGGATAGAGCATCAGCCTATGGACCAAAGGGTTCAGGGTTCGATACCGGTCAAAGGCACGTACCTCAGTTGCAGGTTCCTCCCTGGTCCAGGCCCTGGTCAGGGCTCATGCAGGAGGCAACCAATCGATGTATCTCTCTCACATCAATATTTCTGTCTTTCCCTCTCTCACTCTCTCTAAAAATCAATAAAAAGATATCCTCGGGTGAGGATTTTTAAAAAATTAAATATTGTAAAATAAAGGAATGACCAAACCATTAAAAAATCATAATAAATTAATTTATTTAAAGCAGCATGGATTTTCCATATTATGAACATCTTTTCTGATGAAGCCCATCAGATTAAGGGCTCTGCTCATGCTTGGGGTACAGAAATAGGAGCTGGTGTGGGTTTTGTTTTACAAACTTCTCTGCCTCCTGGTTCTTTCATGCCATGTTTTCTGGGGCCATGAAGGCTTCCCTGCGTATCACGGTCCAAAACTTGGCCTCCGTCAAACGCGGACTCTCCCGTGCTTAAGTGGGTATCATCCATCTTCAGTACTGGGGCGCACTTTCACTTTTAAGCTGCAGAATTTGGAGGGTCAGCCACCAGACACAACATTCGAATAATTTACGAGGAGCTGGAGAAGCAATATGTAGCTCGTTTTCCAAAACCATTGCGTGTGCTTTTCTAAAAGAAAACGGAAATTATGTATTGCCGCATCTTGCCAGGATTGCATTTGCAACTTTAACCCCACCCGGCTCCCTGTGACTTGCTAGCCAAGTTTTATACATTCTAAATCTCCTCTAGTTTTTAGGGATTGGGAGTAGGGGGTGTAGGGTGAAACGAGAGGGTCCAGGAAATGAGGCTCCTGCAAAGCCCCCAACAGGGACCTCACTGGCCACAGAAGCAGATTCTTGCTGATTGACCCCTGAGAACCTTTCCCAACCGCGCAGGTGGAACTGAGCCTGGTACTGATGTTGTAAAAGACATGCGACACCATAAATCTATCTACCACCTGCCCCGCCCACCGCGCTGTCCATGTTAAGGCCCTTTTCTCTTGTTACTGAGCAGGTTCACATTAAAAGTCAAGCTTATAATCTGACTTGAAGCACAGGTATTTTTTTTAAATGTGATAAAGAAATTTTTAAGAGAAAGCTGTGGGACGTTAGTCAAATAAAACACCCCATGGATGTCGGTTGGCGAGCACTAGAATAAGAAAAGGGCGCGCAGGGATTTTTGTTACTGCATGTACAGATGTGTTTGAAAGAATTTGTGTCCCAGGTACATGGTTAAGGTGACACCTTCGCTCCGTCAGTCATCGAAAATTCCAAGATGAGCTTAAATGACATCTGCCAGTAGTTTTACTTCACGTGACCAATATTGATGTTGTTACTGAACCATGTAGCCTCGTGATGCATTTTTCAATTCTCTTTCCAAGCGACTGCTTGCCATGGCCGCAATGCCTAGTTTAAACTGAACCAATAAATTGCTGCCTGAGTGATGGCTTTGGGAGGTTCTCATTATGTACTTATGAAGCATGTATTTTATGGGGGAAAAAATGTAACTTTCAGAAATTTGTCTTGGCTTCAACAAACTTCATTAGGACTCTAAAAAGGAGGAGAAGAAGAAAAGAACAGCATTCAAGCGTCTCTGGAAATAAAGCACCCACACACATGCTAAAATCTGTGTCTTAGAACACCCACCCAAGGCATTGTTTTCAGGCACACATCCTGTGTGCTCGTCTTTCAACACATTCTCTCATTTTATTTTCCTGCTAATTCTAAATCAAAACTGACATCTTGCTTCCAAGCCAGCTGAATTCTCCATCTTCTCTTTTCCCCGTCTTCACTTAGGTGCCAGACCCCAGCCTTAAACGCGCACACATGCTTGGAAGCACTCAGGAGTTCCTGGGGCTTCTGGGAACAACGGGAACAATCAGAAGGACACGTTCCAAATCTGACAAACACTCAACATTCCCAAAGGAGACTTAGGCCATAAGCCTCAGTGCCAAGGAGCCACACTTCCTTTTGTTTGCTTCTTCCTACCTAGAATTATCTTCCCTCTTCACATGAAACTCTAGTTGTGATTGAATCTGCCACTTATGATCTTTTCTTTATTGCATAAAATATTTTGCACACACTTGAAAACTACGGAGTGATGCAACTATCCACTTACCAACACTTATTATTATTATTAATTTTATTATATTATTTTATTATATTATTATTATTAATTTGTTTCACAAATTAATATTTCATCACATCTGTCCTCTACCATTCTATATAATAAAGAGGTAATATGCAAATTGACCCTCACACCCTCGCACAAGATGGCTGCCCCCATGTGTTCAAAGATGGCCACCACAAGATGGCTGGCAGGGGAGGGTAGTTGTGGGCAATCAGGACAGCAGGGGAGAGCAATTAGGGGTGACAGGGCTGGCAGGGGAGGGCAGTTGAGGGAGATCGGGCCAGCCGGGGAGGATAGTTGGGGGCAATTGGGCCGGCAGGGGAGCAGTTAAGTGTCGATCAGGCTGGCAGGGGTGTGTTTAGGGGGTGATCAGGCAGGCAGGCAAGCAGTTGGGAGCCAGCAATCCTGGATTGTGAGAGGGATGTCTGACTGCCAGTTTAGGCCCAATCCCACAGGGACATCCCTGGAGGGTCCCAGATTGGAGAGGGTGCAGGCTGGGCTGAGGGACACCCCCCCCCCCAAGTGCATAAATTTCATGCACTGAGCCTCTAGTTTTTTAAATAAATGAAACATCACAGATGCAGTAATATTCATCTCTCAGTAACCAAATTTTTGTCTTTCTCTCCAGAGGTAATCACAGTCTTGTAGCTGTTGTGTATTCTTCCTGGCCATTTAAGAAATGCTTCTTTTTTTTTAATATATTTTATTGATTTTTTACAGAGAGGAAGGGAGAGAGATAGAGAGTTAGAAACATCGATGAGAGAGAAACATCGATCAGCTGCCTCTTGCACATCTCCCACTGGGGATGTGCCCACAACCCAGGTACATGCCCTTGACTGGAATCAGACCTGGGACCCTCCAGTCCGCAGGCCGACGCTCTATCCACTGAGCCAAACCAGTTTTGGCAAGAAATGCTTCTTTATGTGTATCTGTAACCAGACAACCAAGGGGTCCGGCTGCCTGTCACTACTTGAGCCAACTTAGCAGAGACAGGGATGAATCATATATGAGCGTTTATTCTAATACTGGCAGCACAGGAGAGCAGCCACCTGCTCTGCCCCCACCATAAGCCAGCTGCTTTTATATATCCTATCTAATAAAAGAGAAACATGGAAATTAGCATACGACCGCTACCCTTCCCATTGGCTAATCAGGGAGATATGCAAATTACCTGCCAGCCAAGATGGAGGCCGGCAGCCAGGCAGCTTGAAACTAACATGAGGCTTGCTTGCTTCAGTGACGGAGGAAACCAACTTTCCCCGCCTGCCTTGCCAGCCTCTGAGCCTGCAGTTTGAAATATTGTAACAAATATAGAAGCTAAACAAAACCCCAGGAACCTGCTTTCAGCGAGCCTGGATCTCAGAGCTGGAGTTACACATTGTTTCGATTATAGAACACAAACAAACCAGATACCTGCTTTCAGCAGCAGAAGCCTCAGAGCTGGAGCCAGAGCTAAAGCTGGCCCAGAATAAAAAAAGAAAAGAAAAAAAGGAGCAGTTGGGAGCTTCAGCCCTCAGCCCCTCAACCAGACTGGCCAGCACCCCAGTGGGGACTCCCACCCTGAAGGGTGTGTGACCAGCTGCAAACAGCCATCATCCCCTCACCCAGGCTGGCCAGGCACCCCAGTGGGGACCCACACCCTGATCCAGGACACCCTTCAGGGCAAACCAGCAGGCCCCACCCGTGCACCAGGCCTCTACCCTATATAGTAAAAGGGTAATATGCCTCCCAGCACCGGGATCAGCGGAGCCGCGAGGCCTCCCAGCACTGGGATCAGTGTGACAGGGGGCAGCGCCCAAACCCCCTGATCGCCCTGTGCTCTGTGTGTGACAGGGGGTGGGGCCACAACCTCCCTATCGGCTTTGCTCTGTTCGTGACAGGGGAAGGCGCCCAAACCCCCTGATCAGCCCTGCTCTGTGCCTGATAGGGGGGAGCTCCCCAACCCCCTGATTGCCCTGAGGCTCTGTGTGTGACAGGGTGCAGCACCCCAACCCCCTGATCAGCCCTGCTCTGTGTGTGACAGGGTGTGGCGCCCCAAGACCCCCCCCCCCCCCGCCACGGGCCCTGCTCTGTGTGTGACAGGGTAGAGCCATAACCTCCCCATCGGCCCTGCCCTGAGTGTGACAGTGGCGGTGCCCCAACCCCCTGATCTGCCCTGCTCTGTGTGTGACAGGGGGCAGTGCCCCAACTCCCCTATCGGCCCTACTCTGTGAGTGACAGAGGGGAGCTCCTCAACCCCCTGATGGGCCCTGCTCTGTGCATGACAGGGGGTGGCGCCACAACCTCCCCATCGACCCTGCCTTGAGTGTGACAGGGGGTGGTGCCCCAACCCCCCAATTGGCCCTACCCTGAGCGTGACTGAGGGTGGCATCTCAACCTCCCGATCCGCCCTGCTCTGTGCATGACACGAGGTGGCACCCCAACTCCCCAATTGGCCCTGCTCTGAGCCCGACCAGGGGCTGCACCTAGGGATTGGGCCTGCCCTCTGCAACCCGGGAGCAGGCCTAAGCCAGCAGGTTGTTATCTCCCGAGGGGTCCCAGACTGCGAGAGGGCACAGGCCGGGCTGAGGGACCTCCTCCCTCCCCCCCAAGTGTACAAATTTTTGTGCACCGGGCCTCTAGTGTGTGTATCTATGTGTATATATATATATATATATATATATATATATATATATGAAATATGCTAATTAACTGCGATGCCGTAATGGGTCAACTGGACAGGAGGAGGTTGCACGCACAGCATCGGGGGTGGGGCGGCAGGGGCCTCCATGCACCTGTGCTGGGGGAGGGCCTGATCAGCAGTGGTCATGGCTGCTTCAAGGGCCAGAGAGGGAGTGGGCGGCGCTGCACGATTTTGAATCACACGCTGGGCTCCTAGTCTATATCTACACTAATAAAAGACAAATATGCAAATTGACTATACCTTTGCTATGCCTTAAGCCACGCCGACCAGCCATTCAGAGCGACTATATGCAAATTAACCCAACCAAGATGGCAGCCGGCAGCCACAGAGCTGGAGCAAGCAGGAGGCTTGGTTGCCCCAATGATGGAGGAAGCCAAGCTTCCCAGCCGGCTGCTGCCTCCTCTCAAGGCAACAAAGTTTCAATTATAGAAGGTAAATAAACCCCAGTTACCTGCTTCCTGTCGCCATGGCCACGGAGCTGGAGTGAATAAAAAAAAAACACAAAAAAAGGAAAGGCTGGGAGCTTCGGTCGCCTGGGGGCTTGGTCAGTCTGAAAACAGCCATCAGCCCCTCACCCAGGCTGGCCAGGCACCCCAATGGGGACCCCTACCCTGAAGGGGGTGTGGGCAGCCTGAAAACAGCCCTCAGCCCCTCACCCAGGCTGGCCAAACCCGCATGGGGTGAGGGTCCCCACTGGGGGGTTTGACCAGCCTGCAAACAGCCATCAGCCTCTCACCCAGGCTGGCCAGGCACCCCAGCGGGACCCCCACCCTGATCCAGGACACCCTTCAAGGCAAACCAGTTGGCCCCCACCTGTGCACCAGGCCTCTATTCTATATAATAAATGGGTAATATGCAAATTGACCCTAACAGCAGAATGACTGGGAATGACTGGTCACTATGACACACACTAACCACCAGGGGGAAGATGCTCAATGCAGGAGCTGCCCCCTGGTGGTCAGTGTGCTCCCACAGGGGAAGCTCTGCTCAGCCACAAGCCAGGCTGATGGCTGCCAGCACAGCGGTGGTGGCGGGAGCCTCTCCTGCCTCCTCAGCAGCACTAAAGATGTCTGACTGCAGCTTAGGCCTGCTTCCTGCTGGCAAATGGACATCCCCCGATATGGCTTTTCTCTCTTATTAATTCAGCACGTAAATTATTACAGAGAATTAGAGAAAATACTTAAATGTTAAATTACCCTCAGATTCTTGGAATGAATTCTATTTCATTATGATGTTTTTCTGCAAACTTTATTGCCTTAGATTTGCTGAAATTTCATTTAGGATTTTTGCATTTATAAGATTTATCTTTTTGCTAAAGTGATCTGTAAGTTAAAATCTTCAGGGATTATGGAAATTCTTTTTTCTTCTTTAATACTATCAATTTTTGCTTTATATAATTGAGGCTATATTATTAGGTGTAAGAGATTTAAGTGTTCAATCTTCCTAATGAATTATCCTTTCATTGATAAATCTGATCTCTTTTATCTTACTGATTCTCTTTGTCTTAAAATCTTTTTTGTCTGATACTGGTATTGCTACATTAGTTGCCTTTCCAGTGGTAATTCTCTAGTGAGTCTCTTTCCATTCATTTACTTTCAATTGCTCAACGTAATTATGTTTTAAGTGTGACTCTTATAGACAGCATATACAATAGTCCCCCCCCTTTTTAATTAAATCTTTATTGTTCAGATTATTACAGTTGTTCCTCTTTTTCTCCCCCCATAGCTCTCCTCCACCCGGTTCCCACCCCACCCTCTGCCCTTACCCCCCGCCCCACTGTCCTCATCCATAGGTGTACGATTTTTGTCCAGTTTCTTCCCGCACCCCCACACCCCTTTCCCCTCCACCCGAGAATAGTCAGTCCACTCCCTTTCTATGCCCCTGATTCTATTATATTCACCAGTTTATTCTGTTCATCAGATTATTTATTCACTTGATTTTTAGATTCACTTGTTGATAGATGTGTATTTGTTGTTCATAATTTGTATCTTTACCTTTTTCTTCTTCCTCCTCTTCTTAAAAGATACCTTTCAGCATTTCATATAATACTGGTCTGGTGGTGATGAACTCCTTTAGCTTTTCCTTATCTGTGAAGCTCTTTATCTGACCTTCAATTCTGAATGACAGCTTTGCTGGGTAAAGTAATCTTGGTTGTAGGTTCATGCTATTCATTACTTTGAATATTTTTTGGCACTCCCTTCTGGCCTGCATAGTTTCTGTTGAGAAATCAGCTGATAGTCGTATGGGTACTCCCTTGTAGGTAACTGACTGTTTTTCTCATGCTGCTTTTAAGATTTGTCTTTTGCTCTTAGCATTTTAATTATGATGTCTCTTGGTGTGGTCCTCTTTGGATTCCTTTTGTTTGGGGTTCTTTGTGCTTCCTGGACTTGTAAGTCTATTTCTTTCACCAGGTAGGGGAAGTTTTCTGTCATTATGTCTTCAAATAGGTTTTCAATATCTTGCTCTTTCTCTTCTCCTGGCACCCCCATAATTGGGATGTTGGTACGCTTGAAGTTGTCCCAGAATCTCCTTACACTATCTTCGTTTTTTTGGATTTTTTTTTTGGTTGTTTTTCTGGTTGGGTGTTCTTTGCTTCTTCATATTTTCAAATCTTTGACTTGATTCTTGCAATCCTCTAGTCCGCTGTTGGAACTCTGTATAATATTCTTTATTTCAGTCAGTGTGTGCTTAATTTCTAGTTGGTCCTTTTTCATATGCTCAAGGGTCTCACTGGATTTATTGAGGGTCTCACTAAATTTATCAACGGTTTCTAGAAAGTTCTTGAAAAACCTTAAAAGTGTAGTTTTGAACTCTATATCCAGTAGTTTGCTTTCCTCCATTTCTGTCATTTGTGACTTGTTTCTTTGTTTCCGCATTTTTTATGGCTTCCCTGTAATGATAGAGTGGCTTTCTGTGCTTGGTGTCCTATAGGCCCAGTGGCTCAGCCTCCCCAATTACCTGAGGTGGACACTCTTGGTGCACCCCTTTATGGGCTTTGTGCACAGTCTTGTTGTAGTTAAGTCTTGATTATTGTAGGTATCACTGGGAGGAATTGACCTCCAGGCTGTGAGAATCAGCTGTGTCTACAGTGGGAGAACTTCTGTGCTAGAGATATCCTTATGGGGCAAGACTTGCTTCAGTGGGGCTTTGGTGCTCACTGAATCTGCCCCCTGAGTGTGTCCCTTATCGATCTGAGGAGTTGTAATCTGGATGGTCCCACTCTGACCACTGGGTACACTGGCTCTTGGATCTCTAAGGAGGTGCTAATTTAGCCTCTGCCTGAGGCTACCCAGCAGGAGCTATGGAGAGATCTGCAAATTCCTCTTCTTTGTTTGGGGTTTGGAGGTGCCCAGATGAGGCCCAGCTGTGAAGCAATGCAAGCTGCTGTGGGGCCTTGAGCCTTCTTTTGGATGTTCTGGTCTCTCTGACCCAGCTGCAGTTTGTTAGGTAATTTTAGATTGCAAAGGGCCAGGCCCTTTCATATGCAAAAGCCTCTGCACACAGCTTGGGTGGGGCGGGGTCTCAGGGAATCAACAGGGTGGAGCAGACAGCTATGGCTGATCCTCAGCCCTGCCCTAAGAGGCCCTGGGTCTCAGTGTCCCGTGGTAATTGCTGCAAGCACCTCTGAGAGAAAGCCGCCCTTGAGTTCCACCTGCTGCCAGACAGTTCAGTTTCTCCCCATATGAGTCTGGGTCCCCAGAGACTCACCCGGCACTGGAGTTCAGAGCAGTCAGGAGCTTGAGACTCCCTCCCGATTGAAAAAACAACAACTGTGTCTTCAGTTGCCAGCCCTTTCCACGTGCGCCTCCGTACCTCTGCACTTTATTTCCGCACCTCCTCTGAGTCTCAGTGTGCTTTTCTCTTTCCTTCTAGTTGTAGAATTTCCACTCAGCCAGCCTTCCTGTGGTTCTGGATGATGTCCGTTTTGTCTTTTAGTTGTATTTTTGAAGTGGTTGTGCGAGGCAGCAATTTCTGGTGTTTACCTATGCTGCCATCTTGGTTTCTACACAATAGTCCTCCTTACCCACAGTTTCTGTTATCTGCTGTCAATTAGAGTCTGAACATGTTAAAAGGAAAATTCCAGAAAGCAACAATTCATAAGTTTTAAATTGTGCACTGCTCTGAATAGCATGATAAAATCTTATGCTATTCCTCCCTGGCTAGCCCACGATGTCAATCATCCCTTTGTCCAGCAGATCTACACTACATACACTACCCACTTGTTAGTCCCTTAGTAGCCATCTGCTGGGGTCCAACCCTAGCAGGTCCAGGGGTCCCCAAAGGTGTGGACGGAGTCAGCAAAGAAGGAATGACATGGAGACAGCGTTCAGTTGATCAGCAGCCTAGCCAGGATCTCTAGGCACGATCTCCAGCCAAGTTCTGTCCAGGATCTCCAGCCAAGTTCTGTAGCCAGGTTCTCCAGCCAGGTTCTGGTGTTTATTGTCTTGTTACATCTGTATTTATACCAGTTGATTTTAATCCTGTCAATTTCTATTGCAAAGGTTAAGGCGTTTCTTATCTCCATTCCAGGGAGTAAAGATTATGTAGCTTAAGCGTGATTGTTTGTAGTTAAAGTGATTAACTACCCACCTGGAACTTAGTTAAGGGGTTTTATCCCATCCCTAACTTCAGGGGAAAATCCCTACCTGGGGAAACAACCTTTCTCGGAGAGGTGACCTTGGTTAACACATAGCGCCAAGAAGGGGAGCAAACATATTAAGAACAGTATGCCATATATGCCAGGTCCCTTGAAACATATGCTGTGCAGATGTTTCTTCCCTGCAGCGACTGTGTCAAGCAGCAAGGATGGACCGGCTTCCAGCAGCCATCTAGGTTATCAGAGAAAGAGGTGGACACCACATTTGCATAACTTATATTACAGTAAATTTTTATAACTGTTCTATTTTTTTATTATTTGTTGTCAATCTCTTACTGTGTCTAATTTATAAATAAGGTTTTATCATAGGTATGTATTTATAGGGGAAAAACATAATATACATAGGGCTCAATACACAGTTTCAAGCATCCACTGGAGGTCTTGGAACAAACACATCCCCCATGAATAAAGGGACTACTGTAGTTAGATTTTTGTGTTCTCATTCTATTTGAAAAGTTCTTCCTTTAGGTGATAAATCAGTTCAATTTTTTTCATCTGGTGCACCTTTTCCTTTATTTTTTTATTTTTTGCAACCTAAATGTCTTTGCAATTTGAATCAGCCAATTCTGAAATAATTATTATAGGAACAAGATATAATTAAAGGTCCTAGAAAGATAATTTACTGTATCTGAGGGCCCCAAGTCCAGGGGCAACTCTTTCTCATTCAAGAGCAACCCCAAACTTAGGGAGGCAAATTCTAAGAAATGCCATCCTGCTGTGATTGGGAAAAACAATATGCTTTGATTGTGAAGTTCAAGAGATGAAGAACTGGAGAAGTCCAACTGTTATGAGAGGGGCCTGTGCACAAAACTATATCTGCCATAACATTCTACCAAAAGAACATTGACTTGGATGTTTATACCCCTCCTTTTAAATATGAGTCTTACTCAATTAAATTATCTGTCAGTCATTCAACCACATCCATTTTTGAGCAACACTTGACGAGCTCTGGAGGCCAGGCCCTGGGCGAGGACACAGTAAGCATTAGGGCATGCTTTCTCCCTCCTGGGGATTACAGTCCAGCGGGAACACTGAGGCAATCCACGTGCCCCCAGGTCTCACCAGACTGACTTTTAAATTATAGTAAGTCCAGCACTCCAGATGAACCTTGTCCAAAGAGTTTGTCCTAATAAATAAACGAAAGGACTTTGACTCGACACAATTTTTTCAAGAAAATCATGACTGCATGAAGGTGATTGCAGGGTTACAGTATCTGAGCCCCATCTCCATGCAGTTATTCTCCTGGCACACCTGCCATCTCTGCACCTCCGTCCAGGCACCCTGCACACGCCATCCTTTGTAGTCAATGCACTGTGAAGACAATCCCTGTCCATTAGGGTTCATCTGAATTTCTCCCCAAATTTGTCCATGTCCTTCCATTCTACCACTTTTAAATGAGTTAGGAAAGGAACAGGATCACTTTGGGAAAACTGTTGTTTGTCCTCAGTAACTCTTACAAAACTCTGCTCTGTTATCGGCAGAAGGACTGGGCAAGAGGCAAAGTTCAGTTCCACTCAGGACTTAATCACTCAGGCTAAATCATTGATTAACCTGTTGAAAAATACCCCCCTATAATCATTAACATGACAACAGAATTTCCATGTTTCCCCATTTTTCAATTATCTTTTCCAAGAAGAAATTCCAGCGTCCCCCTACCTCATGGAATATATTCTGTACCTTCAAAGTCATTCATTATCTGGGAAATGGAGATGGCGGCAAGAGACAGACTTCTTGTTCCTCCTGTTTACCATCCTGTGAACTGTAGCTTTTCACCTCTGCTTCTCTATAAAGTGGAGAAAATGACACCTGATCTGCTTGAAGGAGAAAGAAGAAAAATATCCATAGCAGGTGTCTCTTCAAGCCCCTATCACTGACAGAAAACGGCTGTTTAAAAGGAGTATTGTCTGTGAACCCAGGGTAAGAGACCTTGGATTGGTATTTCAAGGACTCCTAGACTGAGGGTGATGCCCTGGAGGGAATCTGAGTGTTCTTTCCACCCATCCCAGTTTTCAGATTCAATGGATACTACAGTCATTCTAAAGAGGTCAAAAGGCCCAACATCTTGGAAAACCAGTTCTGTGAAATGTTAGTTAAATTATAAATTGAGGACATCTTCTGGAGTACATTTAAAATGCACGTACACTTCAACTTAGAAATCTCTCCTCAAGGAATTTACCCAGAGAAAAACATAATTAGCACAGTGCACCAAAGTCTATGTCCTGGGATGTTGGACAAATAAAGCTTTCCATCAACAGAGATTTATTTCCTAAAATAGATGGAGTCTTCCAGCTTTATCTTCAGCACACAAGGAGATTGGAAGTTGTCACTTCCATTTTTAAACAAGAAGCTGGCAAATTGAAAACCAATGACTTTTTTTTTTTAATACATCAGAGAAGTGAGGTTGCGAAGTGACTGGTCACTCTTAAAATCTAGAGATACAGGCAAATCCTGAGTGCTACAGCCAAGACTTGCTTAACCTGGAGCAAAAGCCACCTGAACCTTAACTGGCAGGAACACTTAAACAGTAATTTTGACAAATTGCTGGAGGACTGGTGTGGTCCAGTGTGAGAATGAGAAACTCCCTGGTTGCCACAGTCTTAGGAAGACCCCAGACTTATATGGTGATGATCCCTTTACACCGCTTTCATGGTGATGATCCCTTCACTGATGTGGCTGGCAAAGGGGAGCGTAATCATTGTGAAATGTGCTCAGAGCCTTCTTTTTAACAAAGATCTATTCTCCAAGGGAAATGACTTTGCCAGATCCCACATCAGCTATGTGAGGGACATCCCCCCAAAGCTCCCTCTAGTCTTCCTGTCTCATCTATAGGATTAGAAAAAAGAAGAACAAATTCCATGGGTATAAGGGCTTCAAGGCACTAAAATGGAAAAATTAAAGCCAAAGAAGGGAGTCAAGAGTGGGATCTTTTTTCCCAGGTTAAACTCCTGGAGAAACACTTGTGAAAGTCACAGTCCAGAGACAGAGGCCCATGAAAAGACTGAGATCACCCATTAGACTTTAGGGCACCTGTATAATAAAATGGACTCTCTTTAAGAAGTTCTTAGGAAAGGCCTAAGACAACAGAGGACACAAAAACAAAGACACTCAAGGAATTTAAGTCCTCTGGCATCTGCAGCTCCAGCAAACACTAAACACATCCAACTCCCAACCAGAAGAATATAAAACATTACATTATAGCTACTGACCTCAGCTTTTCCAATGCATCGTGTCCAGCTTTCATCAGAAGGTTGCGACGTTAACCAAAGTGATAGGAAAAAGAAACACAGTCTGAAAAGACAAAGTAAGCATCCGAGACAAACTCAGATCTGACCCCAGGTATTGGAATCCTGACCATTTAAAATAACTATAATTAATGTCAAGGACTCTAATGAGAAAAGTAGACATTATATCATACCAAATGAGTAGTGTAAGCAGAGAGATGGAAACTCTAAGAAAGGATCCAAAGAAACTGCTAGAAATCAAAAACACCATAGCAGCAATGAAGAATGTCTGTGATGGGCACATTAGAAAAAAATGAGTAGGAAAGAAACAGAACAGAACCCTCAAGAACTGTGGAACAATTTTAAAAGATATACATGTAATGGTAATACCAGAAGGAGAAGAAAAACAGAGAATAGGTGAAGTACTAATGGCCAAGAATTTTTCAAAATTAAATACATAATGGAATATTATGGAAAATAATTAAGAAAGGTGACTCAGGTTTCTATTTTTGCATGAAAAGCTATAGTTTTGCACAAAAAACTACATTATTGACTTTAGGCAGTTTATAAAATGGTATGTATATACACAAGTATACACATATAAAATGATTTCTAAAAGAGTCTTTACTAAAATATAATGGTCAGATTTATTGTGATTTCATTTTCACTTATTTTGTAATTGATTTTTAGAGATAGAGGAAGGAAGAGAGAGAGAAATATCAATTGGTTGCCTCCTCTATGCACCCCAACCAGGGATCTAACCTGTAACCTACATATGTGCCTTGACTGAGAATTGAACCCACGACCTTCTGGTGTACAGGATGATGCTCCAACCAACCAAGCCACGTGGCCAGGACAGGTTTTGCTTTTTTAAAATTGAGGTCCACCAAAGGATGTGGCATTCATTCTTTAGCTCATTTTTCTTTTTAAAATGGTGATTATGTTGAAAAGGTCTGGGCAGAAATACTAAGCATTGGTTGTTTGGGTTAATTGGTTTGACCTTGGAAATCTATTTAGAGGCATCATAGGAAAATTAGGGAAGGAAACTTAATGGGGCACCGATACTGAATGCACAGGTGGGGGCCCTGAAATACCTGTGCCTTACACCTTCACTTTTCCATGTGTGGTGGCTGACGAGGCCCAGCAGAGTGCAAATGGTGGGAGGGGTGCCCGTTGTTCCTGATGTGGGCCATTGGGGTGTTCCTAGGAGGAAGGCTTCAGGATGCGGGGCTGGTGGCCGATGGCACCATGGGGTCCGTGGGGAGCCTGGACAAGCAGAACAGCAGTCGTTCTGGTTTGAAATGGGTGGGTGTGTTGCCCTGACTGGTTTGGCTCAGTGGATAGAGCGTCAGCCTGCGGACTGAAAGGCCCCAGGTTCGATTCTGGTCAAGGGCATGTACCTTGGTTGCGGGCACATCCCCGGTGGGAGGTGTGCAGGAGGGAGCTGATCGGTGTTTCTCTCTCATCGATGTTTCTAACTTTCTATCCCTCTCTCTTCCTCTCTGTAAAAAATCAATAAAAAAATATTTTTTTAAAAAAAAAGAAAGAAAGAAAAGAAATGGGTGGGTGTGTCCTCAGGAAGAGTTAGATTCCATTAAGGAAGTTGATGTGTATGAAATTGTTGTGATGAGACGTCTTATTGTCTTGTTGACCTTGGTTTACTCTAGTTTGGTTGTATAGGTGGCTTTCTTAGTGGCCTGAGAGGGACTAGTTTTCTGTCACCCTTTCTCCATGGGGTTTGGTTCCTAACACATGCATTTGAGCATACTCTTATTATCGGAGAAATTGGGGTTACCCCTTTCTCACTGGGTGTTGGGGGTGGGGTCCTTATGATATCTTAAAAACAAGAATTTTCTGAGACTTGCACAGGAGGGTGAGTGATTTTTATTTGCATGGAATTACATCCCTGACTTTCCAAAGTCCCATTCCAGTCATAGAAGAAGTGTAGCTGGGGTTTCAGTAAAGCTAAAAGCAAAGCCAGTGTCCACAGCTTCCGTTCCATGTTGCAGCCAGGTCCAGTTCAGCATGAGGCTGGTTACAGTACATTAGTCCATTGAGTGTGGGGTCCGCATGGCCCTGGGGAGTGTCAAGCTCTGACTTCCTGGTGAAGCTGTCCAAATGACTTGCCTATGATACTTGGCCTTCCCTTTGTTCCTTTCCTGTTATTAATAACTAGATTGATTACAATGATACCACTCTCACCGTTTAATAATGCCTTCTACAAGGGCAAGACCTGTCCCCTCCCTTTAAAAGTCTGTCTGCCCTTGACGATTATTCTTGGGTGAAGCTCCGTGGTTCAGATACATCACCCCAAATGGAACCCAATTTCTTTAAACCAGTCAGGAACTTCCATGAACTTGTAATGTTTATTTAAAAATATTTGCCACTGTTATTTCACATTGAACTCTAGAAGTTTCACTATCGATGTGTTTAACTTCTCCAGAAAAACTCATGAACATTTTCCTTTCGGGAATTACATCTAAATCCTGGTAACTATTAAAAGGAAGACCTGGTTTATTTCAATGTCGAGTTTTACATTTTTTTCTTAAACAGCCAAAACCCATCTTTCAACTTCTTAAGTTGAGGACATTGTCAGGTACAAGGAGATAAAAATATATAAGCTTACCTAATGTGTTTTTCACCAGTGCTTACCACATTACTAAAATGAAGTAATTTGAAAAAAATGCATTTACCACAAACAATTCACATTTTACAAGAACACATACCAACAAAAAGATATATATTAAACACATCAAATACCTGCCTATGGAGATTGGGGAAGGGGGAGGCAAGAGTGACAAATGGGAATTTAAGAAATTAAAATGTAATAAAAATAAATCACCCTAACGTCTCAGCTCTCGGCTTCTTGCCTCATACAGACACCTACAGGGATGCCCCACTGTCCAGGCAGGGCCTTCCCTAGCCCATTGGTGCCCCTCTCCTTCCTCTTGGAGTGTCCCCTGCCCCATTAATCCCTGTCCTCTTTCTCTACAGCCCCCCCCCCCCATACCAACACCTATTTCCTTACCCATTCACTTCATGCATATTCTCCTTAACTCTCTCTCTTATTCACACCCCTCGATCTCAGTCTCTAACCCTAACCCCACACCCATTACCACCCTCCCAAGCGAGAAGCACACCCCATCAGACCCTGACGAAACACAAAACTAAGAAAACTAGTCCAGAACTCCTTCCCTTTGCCTGCCTGCCTGCCTTCTCTCTCGCCTCTCTCCTCCTTTCTTTCCCCCACTCCCTTTATCCCTCTCTGTCCCTCAGGCACTGCTGCTGGGCTGGTCAGTAACCACTCCAGGACGCCTCTCCCGAGCTCCTCCCCTGCCCTCCTGAGCTCAAAGTCCATCCGGTGGGTGAGCAGGTGAAACCCTTCCTCCGACCTGCTGCGTGGGAATTGGCTTCCTGGGCAGGAGAGATGACTCCAGCCTGGAGACATTTGCCAAGAGCTTTGCGCCTGGAGACTTCCTCACCCTGGACCCCCAAGACATGCCCTTCCCTGAGCCGTGAGTGGAACCCAGGGGGACGTGGGGCAGCAGAGGGTCAGGGAGAGGGAAGGACGGAGCTCTGGAGCCTGTACCTGGGATTCTGAAACGTTAGACCTGGATGGGATCTTAGAGACGGGGCAGCAACACAGCAGTTCTCACCCTGTTGGGTCCAAAGCCCCCTCCCTTGTCCAGTATTTTCCAGTGAAATTGTTGGATAGCAAAAGCTGGCTATACACACTTTCAAAATAAAAACATGACGCCGGAGCTGTAATGTAAAAAGGAAAGGAATGCAACATACAGTATTAACTGCAATATATAGATGCTCAAAGACAACCCCTTTAAAAGACATAGGGCATCCTCACAACTTTCCACCACCCCCTCGATTACCAGCACAGACACTGAGACTCAGAAAAGGGCAGTCATTAGCCCAGGGGCACCCCAAAATCTAGGACTTGACCTTGAATGCATATTCTCCTTAACTCTCTCTCTTATTCACACCTCTCCTACTCAGATTCTTCTCTTTCCAGCAGGAACAGAAAATGGGAGGGGACCTGGGGTAGCCAGCCATGTGGCTTCATGTATTTTGTCCCATGTGCCTGTGATTTTCACATCTCTCATTCCACTAGAACACCACCACGCCCCCAACAATCTCCCTCATGCAAACATGAGCGTCAGTAGCTATCCGCACGTTATGTGCCATAGTGGGACCTGGGCCTCGCGAGCTCTAATCAGGCATAGAAAACCCTTTTCCATTCCCTATTAAGATCAATTTTATCCTCATTTTCTCCTCATATTTCCTTGTTCTCTATCCTTTCTTCCTCCCCTATTTGCTTCTCATTCCACCCCAAAAACTTAATACGCCTGACGTTTTATACTATTATCTCCTTTCATCTTCAACCAGACTTGTAGGTGAGTACCAGTATCCAATTTCACTGATGAGGAGACAGAAGGATAAAGAATGATTAAAAAATTTCGTCAAAGGCAGAAACATAGAAGTGACAACATGGGACTCAAAGCCAGCTCTGTCTGAAAGGCCCTCTAACTCCAACGTCAGAGTGATTCCACCGGGCCCTTCTCACCCACCCTTCTTCCCATCCTGTTTGGATTTCTCTTTTCCCTTAGTCATCGGTCTCTTGCCAAAACATCAATTAACCCCTAAATTTTCTAAGAAAGAGTTAGAATGTTAAAACCCAGGGTTTTATGCTTGATAAGAAGGACACTCTGCTGAAAATACCAGTTGTTGACAAAGCAAGGAGAAATGTCCTCTCTGTGGCCCCCTCCTCTTCCCTCCCCTGGCCCCTGCTGGTTGCAGAGCTGGGCTGATGGTGGCAGCAGGTGTCTTAGAAATGGCAGGTGAGGCTTGTTGCCTGGAGGTCCTGATCAGCTCATTGGAACTCCTTAACGGAGCTCCACTACAGAGAAGGCACCTTGCAAACCCACACCATGTAGACATGACTATCAGACTTTTTACCTTGCCTTTTACAATCCTTCAGAGTTTGGCCCTGGCCAGGTGGCTCAGTTGATTAGAGTGTTGTCCCAATATGCTAAGGTTTTGGGTTTGATGCCCGGTCAAGACATATACAAGAATAAGCCAAATAAACCAATTAATGCATAAGTAGAACAACAAGAGTCTCTCTCTCTCTCTCTCTCTCTCTCTCTCTCTCTCTCTCTCTCTCTCTCTCCCTCTCTCTCTCTCTCCCCTCCTCCTCCCCGCCCTCTCTCTCTGTTCCTTCCTCGCTCTCTAAAATTTAAAAAATCACTAAATGAAATCATTTGAAGTTTGATTTCCACTTTCTTACCTACTGTATCTAGATGTATTCCTGCTTGTGTTAGTTCATCCAACACACTCATTGAACACACTCTTCTTAAGAACTTTCTGTGTGCAAAATACATACCCACTTGATGTATCTAGACTTGAGATGTTATCTAGACTTATTTCACTTATTGACTAATCATTTTTCCTACTTTTTTGCTATCTGTCTTCCTTCCTTTTTTCCTTCTTTCCTTCCTTTCTAAGAACAGGATTTTATATATTGCATTTGGAGCCCTCATCCCACCATTGTATTCCTATCAGTTGGGTGAATGAATGAATGAATGAATCTGCTTTGACTGTTGAAAACTCAGGCTTTCCTTTATCAAATCTTTCTTTCCAATTCTCTTTCCCTCTCAGCCTACTTTCATAATTCCTGTAACCGTGAAGTCAAGAGTGCTTAGATCCTTCTCAATAGGCAACTCCAACTTTGCAGGTAGGAAAATGAGACTGAAGGAGTGAAGGAAATTTGAATTCTTAGAAACACTCAGAATTTTTCTTTTATCTCAGAAAAGTAACTAATGCAGAGAGAGACACAATGAAAAGCTTTTTGAAAGGTGAAATTCTCAGAAAACTTAGAGTTGGTTTTGAGGGGCTATTTTTATGTATGAATAGCCAAAAGCCACTTGCTTTTAAAGTAAGAGCAAATTAATGACATGTGTGATTCTTTAGAGCAGAAAAGTGAATGAGAGCTCTTTGAAAGAAAACACATTCAATGCTGTTACACTTCCTCTTCCTTTAAAAACACAGTTGTTCATTGTGTTTCTCAGGACTGTGACTTCATAGCCACACAAAATACCAACACTTCATCTGTGGATTCAAACCTTCGGGCTGAACAAGAGACCTCATTGCCTCAGCATCCCCAATTATCTTGATACTGACCTTGAATCTTCAAAATTAGCAGCATTCTTTTCCAAGACTATTCATAAAGTCTCTAGATGTCTCTTCCAGCTCTGGTCTTTTCTGGCCCATTATTCCATCAAAATCTGTGCTGGAGGGGAGGGTTAAGGGGGCCAATGAGTAAGGGGAAACGTCCAGGGCTGGAGGTCAGCGACGTGGAGTTTCATTCTTGTGCTGCAGCTAACTAGCTTGGTGACCTTCAACAAATTAATTCACCGTTTTAGGCTGATTTAATCATCTATGAAATGAGTATTTTAACCCAAAGATAAAATTGAAGGTCCCTTTTAGCTCCAAATATTTCACAATTCCTCTGGCTCAGCTTATCTTTGCTTTTTTTCATGGTCTTGTGTAGCCATGGTCTTTGTGTTGTATTTTGGAGAACGGTTTCGTCTTTCTGGTCTATTTGCGCATAGTCTTTATTAATATAGTACATTGCCCAGCATCTCTGTCTTTAATCCCTATAAGAAAAGTCAATAAACATGCATTCCTTGATTATTGACACTGGGGTGGGTCCTGGGATTCAGGCACTGGGCAACGCACCACTTAGAAAGTACCTCTATTAACAGAGGGGACATATTCCAGCAGCACACAGCACTGCAAGAAGTTTGGTCAACTGAAAAGAGAAATGTAGTGGGCATGGGGGGGGGGGGGGAGGAGCTTTCCGAGCTTGTGGCGACCCGGATGACTTCCCCGTGTCTCCCACACCTTTCCTGACTACATTTGGGAGAAACTATCTTTTTTCTCCAGAAAATTCATTCTTGAGATACCTCAGTTTTTAAATCCACCTAAAGATGGATGGAAATGATTTTTTAACTAAGAAATGAAATACCCTAAGGACTTTGGTTCAGGTAACAAACTGTAGGTGATTGATACAAATGGGCCTGTGTGATGGTTAGTTGAGGATCCTAACTCACTTCACTTTAGTAGGTGCTTTCTGGAGATCTGTAACCAAGCTCGGTCTTCATACGAAACCCAGAATGCCTCCATGTGACTTCACGCCTGAGAGGTACCAGGTAAGAGCTCGAGCTTTAGGGAAACCCCAAAGAGGTGGATCTTCTCGAAAAGGCTAAGTTAACTGTTTCCTCAAGAAGGACCCGCAGCCCGGCCGGTGTGGCTCAGTGGTTGAGCATGGACCCATGAACCAGGAGGTTGCCAGTTTGATTCCCGGTCAGGGCACATGCCCAGGTTGTGGGCTCGATCCCCAGTGTGGGGCGTGCAGGAAGCAGCCGATCAATGATCCTCTGTCATCATTGATGTTCCTGTCTCTCTCTCCCTCTCCTTTCTTCTCTGAAACCAATAAAAATATTTATTTTTTAAAAAAAAAGAAGGACCTACAATCAGCCCTGCCTACTGAGCATCCCACCCAGATAGTCTCTCCTTTAAGTCACTGGGAGCATCTGAACCCCCTGGCTCTTTCCAATGCCATGGTGTGAATGGCTGCACATGTTTGTGAGAGAGAGACAGAGCAGAGGAGAGGTGGGAGGCAGAGAGAGACAGAGTGCATCCATGACGATATATCACAGGGACAGAGATAGAAATATGCACATAAGACATATATCACAAAATGGTTTGGCACACATTAACTTTAAACAATGTTGTTCTGATTTTGATTGTCTCATATGGCAATGCATAATCTGGCTTTCCTGAGTTCTCCACCAAAAAATATAAAGTTATTTTGCTCCCAAGCTAATAAATCAGTCTCTCTCTCTCTCTCTCTCTCTCTTTCTCTCCTTTTCTTTTCTTCTCTCCTTTCCTCTCCCCTCCCCTTCCCTTCTCTCTCTCTTTCCCCAAACTTTTTATTCTACGTAATATTCATAGGTTAGAAATTACATAAATAATTGACAGTCAGGAGTGACCCACAAAGAAGAGAGGCAGAGGAGACAGGAGTGGTAATTATGAGCATAAACATCACCAGCACTTCATGTTTTTATTTTTTAAAAATATGGCAACATTTAAAAAAATTAAACCCGACTTATTGCTTCAGATATTCACTTTCAAAGTCTTTTTTTCCCCCCACAGCTAAAATCAACTCAAAGCCAACAAGACTTTCCACTGAGCGGTAGAAATGCCCTGTCCCCTTCTTCATGTCTGATCTAAAAGGGGTCATCGAGGGCCACCTTCCTACTCCCCTACCTGCGAGGAAGGGCCCTGGTGTCCTGCGAGGAGGGTGTGGGCAGCCTCCCACTGGGGAGCATGGGGTGTGGGCAGCCTCCCGCTGGGGAGCATGGGGGGGGGCAGCCTCCCTCTGGGGAGCATGGGGTGTGGGCAGCCTCCCGCTGGGGAGCATGGGCGGGGGGCAGCCTTGCGGGGTCAGGAGAGAGGCGAGGCCCTGCTGCCCTGGCCGCTGTGGGAAGAGCCGCGGGGAGAAGGAGAAGGAAGACTTTGCATACTAGGCGCTGTCTGTCCACAGTCCATGCCCTACAGCCGCGTCCTGGAGGTCTACAGGGAGCACCTCTCCCCCGAGCTGGTGTACTTCCCGGAGCCTCTGCTGCTCCACCAGGGCCACATGCAGTGGCTCTTCGACCACGAGGGAAACAGATACCTGGACTTCTTCTCGGGGATCGTCACCGTCAGTGTCGGCCACTGCCACCCGTGAGTAGCCTTAGAATTCTGGGTTTCCGCTCCAGGAGAGTGTATGGGGAACAGGCAAATGGCCACCTTAGTGATTCGGGCCCTGATGAAAAATTCTCTCTCCTGAGGCCCATCCCAGTGTATGGCTGACACGCTCCCTGCTGTGTCCTGGGCAACAGAAAAATCTTAACGCTGCCCCTTTCCCTTGGCATCGCAAGTTTTAGTCATCTCAGGGCCCGTGCCGTGGGGAGGGCACCGTGTGAGCGGACTGCTGTGCGTGTGGCTGCGGGAGGAGGCTCCTCACTGGTAACTGCTGCCCAAGAGAAGACATGCACGTGGAGAGGCAGAGGCAGAGAAAGGGAAACAGTTCTCACAGCACACGTGTGTGTGGGGGGGGGGGGGGCGGTGAGGAGAGATGGGAGAGCAGTGCCAGCCTAAGGCTCTTCATCAGCTACTCTGAGCCATGGACGAGGAAAGGAAGGAAGACAGGAGAAGGGTGTAACATGGCTGGAAAGTTACATTAGGAACATATGGGCGCATCAATCGTGAGGTTCTCTGCTACCTTAGTCATCAGCCCAACTAACACCATCTCCTAGCAGTCTCCTCCTCCCACACCCAGAAGGCCACCGTACCCTCCCAGCTGGACTGCCAGCACCAGTCTCCACCCTCCCCCACCACTCCATTCCACCTGCACGTGGCTCTCAGATGCATTTCGCTAACAATGCTTTGGCCAAGGGTCTCTTCTGACTGAGCGTTTATGGGCACTCCACACTTTTCCAAAGGGGGTTCCATGGAACACTGACCACAGGAGAGGTTTGTTGGGAAGACGTCCTTGGGAGAAATAAGCTCAGGAAACACTTTAAACTATATCGCCCTCCTGGGGAGAAGTTGTGCACATGAGACTGTTAAAGGCACTGAAAAGTCCTGCAGTCAAGAAATCTGTTTGATCTTGCATTTCTCAAAGCTGTTCAACTATTAACTGATCTTTGGGGTGGGACAGTTCTTAATAACAGATTGGTGCATAACAAACTTCAGCCCTTGCTGTTCTTTAAATCAAGATCAGACATCTGCATCTGGCTTTGCCAGGCATTCCAAGCCAAGTCCTGCCTGTCTATCTGCCCTTAGTTCCTACTGTCCATCAATGTCACCCTCCTTTCACAGAATGTGGTTTCATAGTTACAAAATATTCAACCTTCACCACTACTAAGACCCAGATATCAGAATCTTTACTGAAGGAGAAGAACATTGACCTTGTCTGCATGTGCTTGGCGGGTCTGTAGCTCTTTAAAAAAATAAAATGGGCAGACACCATGCTGGCATCTAGTGACTCTGGCTTCCAAATGATTGAAAGTGTAATTACTAAGAACACCTTGTTGGAAGAGACTCTAAGTCCAAACTCCCCCCTACACGAAGAATTCCTTTTTTAAAAGTTAACCATTTAGTCTCCTTCATTGCCTTTGGAGGCAACGTTGCCAGACACCCGTGGTGGTTAGCGCTCTTTCTCACATGCGGGTGAAATCTTTGCGCTCAGTGGCCAGTGTGTGTGCGGTGAGGGGCGTGCCCGCCTGCAGCGTGGGTAACTCTGCTCCCCGGTTTATCCAGGAAGGTGAACGCAGTGGCACAGAAGCAGCTGGGCCGCCTGTGGCACACAAGCGCCCTCTTCTTCCACCCACCCATCCATGAATATGCTGAGAAGCTTTCGGCACTTCTCCCAGACCCTCTAAAGGTAGGATGCTCCCAGCTCCCGGGGTTGGAGCCTCGATCCCAGAGGCGCGGCCCGAGGAGGCAGGGATGTGGACAGGGAATTGGGTGTGTGCATTGAACAACTGAATAGTGAGCCAGTAGCTGTATCTGGAAGTAATCAAGAAGAAAGGAGTTTGCCCTAGCCGGTTTGGCTCAGTGGATAGAGCATCGGCCTGCGGACTGGAGGGTCCCAGGTTCGATTCCGGTCAAGGGCATGTACCTGGGTTGCAGGCACATCCCCAGTAGGGGGTGTGCAGGAGGCAGCTGATCGATGTTTCTAACTCTCTATCCCTCTCCCTTCCCCTTTGTAAAAAAAATCAATAAAATATATTTAAAAAAAGAAGAAGAAGAAGAAAGTAGTTTACAAATCGCTGGTGAAACCAGCTAGTGTTCACTTCCTCAGCTCCAGGCCTCTGGTCCCCACCCTCATCCCTTAGCAGGAGTCCCTCCCCCTCCCCCACTCTCTCCTTTATGTTCCCCAAGAGGTTTTCACCTTTTTGATTCATAGCCTCTCTGCAAAGTCATTTGCATTTTTTTTTTTTACAAAGAGGGGAGCCATTTTTAAATAAAAAATATACCATTCAGTTCATTTAGTCTAAGAGGCACTTAGAAGTTTTTACTAAATGAGATTCTTCTATATCTGAAATGATTGGATTTTTTAACTGAATTGAGATGATAAAATGTTGACCAAGATTTGCAATTAGGGATTCAATGAGTTAATACATATGAAGTACCTAGGACAGCACCTGTGTTAACTATTATGATTTTACTCTAGTACCCAGATACTCTATTGACTATAGTATCTGGAAGACATGAAAGTTGGAATAATTGTAACCAAAGTTCAGCCCAGTCATGTTTACGAAAGAGCAGAAGCCAGGAAGTCAGCAAGGGCACAGAGCATGCCTACATGCCCGTCCCCAAGCCAGGAGGACTCATACCCTTCTGTTTGCCCCTTTTGTTTGGCCAAGATGAACTGCATTTTTTTGTTTGCTTGTTTTTTTCACCATTCACACACAGCTCAGGCTGGGATACCCTTCGGGCTGCAGGATCAGGGAGCTTCCTAGTCCCAAGCCCTTAGATCAGGTTAGGGTTAGGGTTAGGGTTAGGGTTTGGGTTAGTTAGGTTCAGAAATCAACAGACCTGGTGCTCGGATCCACTCAGCCACTAACCACTGTGTATAACTCAGCACATCTCCCCACCTAAGTATACTGCAGAGCGTCAAACAAAGCCAATGAAAATCCAAAACGTTTCACACTGGGACAATCCCTGAGCCATTTTTGCATCTCTAGCTGTTAGCAGCTGCTCAATGAAAAGCTGTAGAATTACTACAGTAGTCAAATGACAGAACTGCTAGGAAACGCTCCTTAATAATCTGGGCTGGGACAGTCTTCAGCAATTTTGAATGAATGGATAATAAGAAAATAAACTGAAGTATGAGGCCACATGTATTTCCTTCCCTCCAGGTCATTTTCTTGGTGAACAGTGGCTCAGAAGCCAACGACCTAGCCATGCTGATGGCCAGAGCACACTCAAAGAACACAGACATCATTTCATTCAGGTAACCACACCTCGGAACATCCAACTTGAACGGCATTGACTTACCCCAACACTAAATGTCTAGCTGTAAAATACAGCGTGGAGGGTATGTTTCTAATTTTAGGTTTTAAGGCAAGATCAGTCCAATGAATTTTACGACTGGATGACCCCATCCAAATTGGCCTGATCCGAAGTAGGGGTCCCTGACTGCGTAACCAACAGCGTGAAGTCTAGTAATGTCATAGATCTCCTATGGAAGCGAAGGTCACATCACAGCTCTTTTTACTTTGAAGATGTACTTGGATGATGACATATGCCAAGTGGGGAATTACTGGTCTCCACTCATAGAAACTCGTGACTCTACCAGAGGAGCTGGGCCCACTTCATCTCTGCTTGTGATAAGGAGCCAGTCGGCATTCACAGTGCCAGCTGCACCAGGCTTCCACGTTTTCTTCTTTTTCAGTCCATACTTCTGTTCCCTTGGGGGACTTTTGAGAGTTGGTCATTTAATAGGTTAATTATTAACCCTTGATGGCTAAATTATTAGCGTTAGAAATAATAGAACACTAAGAATTTTGCTTACAGTTGCCTCCCTCAGGTAATTTTATATAGCACATTTAAACACGATTACAGCAAGGTTTATGCAAAAGACAGGAGTGAGTTATAGTAAAAATTGATGGAATAAAGAAATAGTCCCATTCTTTCCACCATATTATTCATGGCCATAATTTCTGTCTAGATTTGAAAGAAGATTTCATTTCAGCACAATTTTACTACCAAAGCACACCCAATAGTACAGATTCCATATAAAAAGCACATATAGTGATAGCAGGCATGAGCAAACGTTTGCTATTAAAGAAATATGACTGTAAAGAGTTGTGATGGATATTTTACCTAAAGTAACATTCCAGAAGATGTATGTCCAGGCAAGTATTAACCTATTCAAAGCAGTCACGGTGCCACTAGGGCTCATCACATATCTGTGTCTCCTCTTTCAAGATAGATGACCATCTGTTTGCATAGGATTGGTCTTCATTCAGTCCTAAATCTGAACTTTGCGTGATTTTGATTTGGGAAATTGCCCAAATTCATTTGAAGCCAAATTGATGATTAGGATGATTTATACTGAGTAGGATTGTTTCAGGTTCAAGAAGAAGCAAATCCTGTGTTTCTTCTATGGCAAATCAGGTAGCTTTTAAGGCACTTTTTAAAAAAGAGTCCCCAACGGTGTTGAGCATCAGCTGCATCACAGGAAGAAACATTTGGCTTCTCAAGGTGACTATTTCAAGGACAAATACTCATTGAATATACAGGGTGAGGCAAAAGTAGGTTTACAGTTGTAATATGAGAAACATAATGTATTCTTATACTGGAGGCCCAGTGCCACCGATGGGGTCCCTCGGCCTGGCCTATGCCCTCTCGCAATCCGGGACCCCTCGGGGGATGTCAGACTGCCGGTTTCAACCTGGTCCCCACAGGCCAGGCTGATGGACCCCACCGGTGCATGAATCTATGCACCAGGCCTCTAGTATGCATAGAAGATCTTTGGTTAATCTCTTCCCACCCTCCCCCTCCCCCTTTCCCTCTGAGATTCATCAGTCTGTTTCATGTTTCCATGCCTGTGCATTGAGCGTCTGCCCCCTGGTGGTCAGTGGGCATCATAGCTACCGGTTGAATGGTCGAACAGTCACTTAGGCTTTTATATATATACTAGAGCCTGATGCATGAACTTTGTGCAAGGGGCTCAGCCCTCGCAGCCCCAGCGCCTCGGCTTCATCCGGAATGTCGTCTGGATGGTCCTTCAGCTGTTTGGTCTAATTAGCATATTAGCTCTTTATTATATAGGATAGATTATTTATTAATTATTGTATTATTTCCATATGTACAACTGTAAGCCTACTTTTACTCCACCTAGTATAATTTTTGTCTTGTTGCCGGAAGAGGAGTCTCACTACTTTAGAGTAACCGTAAGTCAGGTGGTAAGGTCAGAGTTCTTGGCTAGATGGTCTCCAAAATCTCTCCTACAATTTCAAATCTATGACATCGGCAGGAAAGATACATAAGTTAATTTGCCTGACATAGGCTTAGAGGATTTCTTAGAAACCACTGGAGTTGCATGAAATGGTGCTCCATTGCATCTCCACGGCCTCCCGGGGTTTCTCCGTTGTCCTACTCCGTGCTTCACAGGCCAGAGATCAAAGAATAATGAACTTAACTCTGTCCTCCGACTGTGTTTTCTCTGCAGAGGAGCCTACCACGGATGCAGTCCTTACACAATCGGCTTGTCAAACGTAGGGCAATTCAAGATGACACTCCCTGGCGCAGTGGGCTGCCAATCAGTGAGTTTTGAGATTTTTTGTCTTATTTCTCTAAAGGCTGCTGGGTAAGCGGAACAATTGACGTTTAAAATAACTGCAGATTTTCCGGGTATTAGCCTTAGAAACGAATATAAAGCCCATCATTCACCCGGGGCTCAGTCTGACTTAATTGTCTAAAGACCGCTGGGGGGAAGTGTTCCTTAGAAAGACCTTCCAAGTCTGAGTAATAGGATTTTTAAAACTAGTTTTACTCTTAAATAAAATCAAGTAAATTTCAATAAATGCATTGAAATTAGATCGCAAACCTTTAAATGCATAAACTGTCTATAAAAATCACCCCTGTCCTCACCTCTTCAGCATCAGACACCTACTTATTCTTATTCTTTCGGATGCCCTCACCCACCGGACCCTTGAGCAAGCTGTTTCCAGGCTGACGTTGAAACCAGTTTCCTTTGTAGAGGCCCACACACCTTTTCCTAAGGAAAAAATGATCCCTGCAGAGCAGAAAAATTAGGTTTTCACCCTAAGTGGGAGAGGAACCTCGATATCAAATTAAGAAACCCTCTTGCCTTGATTGGTACCATGTGCTCCCCTAGTTGGCTGTCTTCTGCTCATGTTTTGCCAAACTTCTCCTTTTGTCCTTTGCAGACAATGTGCCCAGATGTTTTCCGTGGTCCTTGGGGAGGAAGCCACTGTCGAGACTCTCCAGTGCAAACGATTAGGAAATGCAGCTGTGCACCAGGTCCCACGGGTGGGGAGGGAGGGACCTGGTGGAAGGTCGGGAGCGATTAAGTCACTTGGAGAAAGGCTGATGCAATTCCGGGGAAAAGTGGGGAAGGAAACAAAACTAGAAAGCAAGCCCTCATTGAATCACTTCTCATGCCCACTGCCACTGTCCCACCTGGCTGTGAGGAAAAGCACCGCCTGCTCCCACAGCCACGCTACACACAGACCGTCACCTGGTAGTTACTTAAAGGAGCTCTGTTAGCTCTGTTAGCAATAGCTCTGCTATTGATCTTAAAAGAAAACACGGTTGGTGAATCATTTACCCATTTCCAAGGGAGGGAGGGGAGAGGAAAAAGAATACTTTTAGAAATCTCAAAACTCCCCAGGGACTCAGATGCCAGCCAAAATGAGGGCATCTGTCAACACATAGGGCCATTCCTGAAAGCTGCTGACATCTCTCGCCAATGTTGTGAAGGCATTCTCACAGGGAAAACTTCTATTTATCAAACGCATTGTTTTTGCATGTTTTACACGAGGGAGGAGGCATGGGCATGGCATCTGTTCTTTGCTAATCACCAAGTCCCACCTCAGATCTGTCGCCATAGTTCAGCACCGTTCCAGTGGCTGCTCCTCAGGAGAGCTGAAGGGAAGCACTAGATGTGCGGGCTGAATGAGCCTGAATAGAATAGTGAGTGTCACTGTGCTGGAGGGAGAGTGCAAATGGAAGTCTCTAAAAGCAGCTTGGAAAGGAAGAACAGTCGCAGGCATCTTAAAATGCAGATGGGATAAGGCAGATGGAGGTAGAAAGATGAAAGAATGAGCATTGGATCCAGATGTCAGGGGCACAGAACTTAAAACCATAAGGAATTATCCAGCTGTCATTCAAACCCTGTACAGATGAAGAAACCAAAGTCCACACCTAGGAAGCAGCACAGCTAGGACTTGAACCCAAGTCCCTGACTCCAAAGCCAGTGCTCCCAACCTCTGAGCACCCTGGTTTACACTAATATCCCAGCAGGATAAACCCAGGCTTTGAAATAACGCCTGTTCCGCTGGCCGGGATCGAAGAGACACATGAAGTCAGGAGGCCTGGATCCCACTCCCTGCCCGACATGAGAGAAAGCCCCATCTTTTGCTTACGTTTTCTCATTTGAAAGATGGAGATAAGAATACCTGCCTCCCTGACCTTTAATCCCAGGACTTCATGAGATCAAGGCAAGGGAATTTTTGTAGAGGAAGGCAGATCATAGCAAGGCCAAGTACAATCAGACCTGTATATCTTATCTGTATGGCATCAAGAACCAAACTCACTTGGGTTCACCTCACAGACCTCAATATGACTGCAAAACCACCAGCACAGAGCCTAGTAGACAGAAGCACTCAAGGGATGGTCATTCCCTCACCTCCCTGCCCTGTGTCCCCCTCTCTCTCCATTCTCTCTGCCTCCTCCCTCTTTGAGGTCTTTCCCTCAGCCGTAGGCCAACTAGATAGAAAATACCAGAACCTCTCTGGTAGTAATCTCTCTATTGGCAACTAGAAGCTAATTGATAGTGACAGGCATTCATCCCTGCTCCCCTGAACTTGTTGTCTTCAGCATTCTGAAGTCAGCTGTTTTGCTAACTCATATTTTCAAGAGATAAGGCTGACACCGTATCTTTAAATGGAATTGGAATGCAAAAAGAGACTTTAGCCTCTGCTAGTGCTTTTAGGGCCTGAGAAGTTGGTCTTTGCTGTAAAAAGGTTTATTCAAATATGTTTACAAAAACATTCCAACACACAAAGTACTTTGGGTAGAAAGTTCCCATTGTCGGGTTCCTCTTAGGGTCCACTCAAGTGCCAATCTCCATAGAAGATGTTTCACCTCAGCATTATCCCATCACTCCCCACATTGACCTAAGCAGTGGTCCGTTTTGTGAGCCTAATATAGGGGGTCGTGTGGCAGATTGCATTGTCCCCCTTCACCCCCTCCTGAGGGAACTTTGATTCCCAAGTGTTCATTCCAGGCCCTGAATTGCAGCTGTAACCTGTGATGAAATTCACCGGTCAATAGCCACTGACCCCACAATGTCCTCAACCTGTTACTGTTCATGTCACTCTTCTTCACCTTTTGCAAGACAAGTCTTCTTTTTCTTGATTTTTCTTTCTTCCTTGGCTCCCCATTCTGCTTAACTCTTTCTACATCATCAGCTGAAAAAAGAACTCTCCCTTCTCCACGCTGCTGCTTGGCTGGTATCCCACAGAGCATCCACTCTCCACCGCCTTGACGTTGTCATGGTGACACCACTGCATCAAGTCTCTCTCCAGGGCCAGCCTGACCTGGAGTTACAGCAATGAGCCAGTGAAGTAAATGTGAAGTGAAGAAAAGCTCTGATGACAGTGGATGGCCCCTCCCATCACTGAGTGTGTGGGCGGTGGGGGTGGTGGCATCAGGAAAGGTCTAGCTCAGAGTCAAGCAAAATATTATCTTCTCTGGGTTTGGTTTTGTCCAAATTTAAGACATTGGGTTGATTTTGCTCTACCCTTTGATTTCTCTAATTATAAATGGGCTTGATAAACATCCAAATTACATCTTTTGGACATGTGTCTGTCCATCCTTTCAGGTCATCCTAGACTGTTTTCCCTTCCTTTCTTAAAAATAAGAAATTCCAATCTCTAGAGGCATACATTTATTTGTCTACTATATCCTGCCCATCCAACAGTGTAGCTGATGCTAACCATGTGCTTGCTGGGTTTGATATCCTTTCTATTACTCCCTTCTTCACACCCCAACCCCCAACTCTAACTAACCCAGGATATCAGGTAGCTCTGTCAAGCCAGCTTTCCCGAACATCACTTATGGCCTAAAAAATATGTTGGGGGCCAGGTAGTGATTTTCTCATTTTCCAATGAGGAGCTGGAATACGAAATAGATTTATGCTTCCATCCTGAGGGTGATGACTGAAGGTCTCTATTCCTCATCTCTAGCCTTCAGGAGACAGGCTGTAGCCTTGCCTCTAAGTGAGTGTTAGGGTGGGAGCTGGTGACTCGTCTTCCAGACTTCCACTGTCACTTCCTTTGCATCCGCATTGTCCTGGAGGTCCCTCTACTGTCCACGGACATGAGTTTTTATGTTCAAAGAACCCATGGGGCTGTTTAGATCCAAGTTACAGGGGCAGGTAGAAATTCTGAAGGTTCAGCCATGTGGATGTGTCCATCAGGGACCTTTTGCTATTCCAGAGGGGACCGCTTCCTGCTCTCCTCGCTGCAGGGATGGAGGTCACCCGGCTCTAGTATATTCCTCTGTAGACTGAATTCTAATTGTTCTATAAACACGCTGACTAGCTGAAGGCTGAGGCACTTCATAACTTTAAAATTGTGTAGCAACTTAAGTATCAACTAAAGGTACATAGAGTTATTTTCAAATAGATTAACTGCCCCCCCCCCGCCCCCCATGACATTTGAATGAAATCCATGCGGCTGAGAGGATGGGTCTCCTTAGGGGAAGCAGCCATCTATACCAAACTCAATGGCACTTCCGGGCATTTCCTCCCCAGACGGAAGGACGGAGCGGTTTGTTTATGCCTTTGTGGTTGCCTTCGTCGTGCTGCTGGAGCCAGAGTGCGAGCCCTTCTGACAGAATGTTCCCCCTTCAGGAATCAGGACCCTGCCATCCTGGTTTTCTGTATTCCGAGGGACTGCAGGCCATTTGTTCTTCCTGTTTGCTTGGTCTGTGTTTTCCCCACTCCTCTGATGCCACTGCACTCCTTCACACACGTGGGGGCTTCGTTTCTTTGTTGGTTGTTATCCGCAGACTGCTGCCACGCTGAAGACCAGTATATCGAGCAGTTCAAAGATACTCTCAGCACTTGTGTGGGCAAGTCAATTGCTGGATTTTTTGCAGAACCAATCCAAGTGAGTATATCAGCCTGAGATAGTCCCTGAGTTTACAGTTATCAGAGTTTTAACTCAGACATTCTAGAGAATTGTGAAATCCTTTAACCATTGCCGTGTCCCTCTCCAAAGTCAATTTATTCCCTTGGTCCCCTTGGAAGAAAAGAGAGCCCATGATTTTCAACTGACTTATAAATATGCCATCTTCTGAATTTCTGGGCTGGACAGATAAGATAGATAAAACTATAAACTCCTAATATTCTGAACAACAGAAAACCCCAGCAATTTTTAGTTGCTTAATACCCACACTGTGAGCAGAGGCCTTTCTACACGGTGGGACAAAAGTAGATTTGCAGTTGTTTGCATGGAAATAATGCAATAATTAATAAGTCATAATGCAAGAATAAACCCTGTGTTTCACGTACTCACAACTGTAAACCTACTTCTGCCCCACCCTGTATGACCTTACTAAATCCCCTTAATTTACTCTTATTCTAATCTCAGGAAAGCATACATTTGCATTTTTTCCCCAGAAGGCATGGCATAGGAATAATGGCCTCTTTTCACCCATAGTGGAAGCAGTTCTAGAGACTGTTTTAAAAGTTGCTGGAATTCCAATTCCGGTGTAAATGGCAGAATGGGTGTCTGCCTCCTCCCGTGACCACATCAAGTTACCACTAACCTGCAGGACAGTAGCCTGGAGACCCGCCCGAAGAGGAGCTGGCGGAAGTGCTGTAACCAAGGGTAGAAGACGCCAGGACAGAAAAAAAATTTTATTTTGAGTATAAAAAAGTGGCTAAAAGTACTAATGATGATAAGCGATCTTCCTTTGTTTTTTCCAGCCGTGTTGCTGTGCTAAGTCTCCTGGGTTTGGACTCTTGCAGGGGGTGAACGGGTTCGTCCAGTACCCGAAGGGGTTTCTGAAGGAGGCCTTCCAGCTGGTGCGGGAGCGAGGAGGCGTGTGCATCGCGGACGAAGTGAGTGGCCCTGGAACATGCAAAGTGGGGCACAGGGGCAGCGAGGCGCAGGGAGAAGCCCTTTTGATGCCCCTCTGTATTCCAGGCAGAGAAAGGCCAGGGTGGGTACAAGTTAGTGGAGCTTCTGCTATTGGCCGGCTGGTTTATTCGTGGATTAGTCGGTCTTTTGAACAAGTACAGGCAGCAAATTGAAGTCTACCACATATTGCCATCATTGAAAATATCTTTAAATTCCGATTTGGGGTTACATCAGGGGCCACTTAAAAACCACAGAGGAAACTTAATCTCGTAACCAAATCTTCATCAAGTGATTGTTGCCGAGAGAGTGTTAACCATGCTGGCCCCATTCGCCTTACCTTAGTAACAAAACTTGTTTGGCAAGGATATTAAAAAAGAAAAAAGCCCAGCCTCTAAGTTAGAAGAGGGCCACCACTGGGGATACTCAAAAAATAGTTTCCGCCCTAACTGGTTTGGCTCAGCGGATAGAGCGTTGGCCTGCGGACTGAAGGGTCCCAGGTTCGATTCTGGTCAAGGGCATGTACTGGGTTGCGGGCACATCCCCAGTAGGGGGCGTGCAAGAGGCAGCTGAATGATGTTTCTCTCTCATTGATGTTTCTAACTCTGTATCCCTCTCCCTCTCTTTTCCTCTCTGTGAAAGATCAATGGAATATATTTTTTTTTAAAAAAATAGTTCCCCAAAAATTCTAACATAGCTTGAGTTAAGGCCTTCTTGGAACAGCATACTGCCTCAGGGGACGACTTTAAAGAATAGACTTCATTGCTTCTGTGAGCTCTAGCCTGTGTGTTTTTAAAAGAGACCAGTTTACTTATAATCACACCTCATATTAGAGTCTATTAAGAAAGTAATGTTTTGCCTCATGAGACTAGCAATGGCGATCGATGGGCAGAGGATGGCGCCCAGGCCCCCAAAGGTGCTCCTGGCTCCTTCATCCTGATTCCACCAGCAATGGTGGCCCCACCAAGAGCAGGTGGGGAACTCCTATGCTGCATGCAGGTTCCAGATCTGCCATCTTTGCCTGAACCAATCAACTAATCAACTTTCCTCAACTAATCAACCCAACGCAGATCTCGGGCTCCCCCTCAAAATTTTTTTTGTTTTGTTAATCCTCACCTGAGGATATTTTTCCATTGATCCAATGATTTTTAGAGAGAGTAGAAGGGAGAGAGAGACATGTCAATTGATTGTTTCCCACATACACCCTGATGGAGTGGGCAGGGGGAATTGAGCCTGCACCTGAGGCATGTGCCCTTGACCGGAATCAAACCACCTGGACCCTTCAGTCTGCAGATCAATGCTCTATCCACTGAGCCGAACTGGCTAGGGCCCTCTCAGATTTTTTCTGCAGTTTCTACACATGCAGCTGGGTCTCTGTTAGCCTCAGGGGGACTGGACCGCCTCGCCCACCCCCACCGCCCCTCTGCAACCTGCTGGCTCAAGTTTAGGGAACGTCAGCTAATCAAAGTCCTAGCTGAAGAAAGTTAATCTGTTATTAAAAAGAAGAAAAATATATTCAATAGGTTTGCAACTCGCTCCATCAGTGAAAAGAATGAACTTTCACCTTTGGAGTCAGTGCAGCCTGAAGCTGCCACACTTGCCCTAAGCAGAGGGAAGGCAGACTGGATTCACAGGAAACATGAGCTGCAGGGTTTTCTGAGACGTGGTTTTGTCACTTGCGAGAACAAGATGGGAAAGTAACTCAAGGTGACCTTGGAAGGGCAGTTGGAATGGCCAGGCAACGCGAAGACTGGCTGGAACTTTCCGAACACTCCCTGCGTGCCAGGCCCGTTTGTAACGCTTCGCCAGCTAATGCCCCTGGCAGCTCTGTAAGGTACGGCCCATTGTCATTCTTCCTGCTTTCTAGAAAACTGATTTGAACTCCAAGCCGGTTAAATCAGCCTCCAGGGTCGTGCAGTTAGTAGGGCCAGAGCCAGACTCAAACCTACATGATGTCATTTGGGCAAATCCGACAGCTTGCCCAGTGGCCCAGAGCTAGGAAGTGGGAGACCCCCAGGCTGGGGCCCAGGTCTGTCCGACTCCTGGGTCTAAGCTCGGCCACCTGGTTTGCCATCATGTCATTCTAACCCCTGGAGTCCGCCTGGGCAGCGCACCCTGGAGAGAGCGGGAGCCATAAGAAGGTCGCCTGGAAGGAAGCTCATTCAAGTACATTTCAGAGGCAGCAGCTCCGCACCTCGGTCCCGACCTGCAATGTGTGCATTAGAGATGGAGACCGACAGACAGGCCAGGAGACAGAGCCAGGGAGAGGTCAAGGAGCCGTGGCCACAGAGGCCCTGGCCACGTCCGATGGCAGTGGCATGCTGGTTGGCTATGTGCGCTTAGGCGCTCGCCACGCCGTTCCTTCTCCAGACCCTACGTGCCTGCTTTTACCAGGCGCTCTGCGGTGTTCTGGATCAAAGGAGGTGTAAGATACAGCCCCTGGCATCAGACAGGTACCCTGGTGCTGACAGCCTAAGGCGGGAGGTTCCGATGGCAGAGGCGGCTGGTTCCGATGGCAGCATGCCCAGATGCCTTGACTGGGGGCCCTGCTGGGAAAATCAGCCTTGACCACAGGATGATGAGGAAGCTGTGCTTGAAGACAAGAGGAATTGGTGGCATGAAAACAGGGACGGAGTCTTCTAGAAAGAAAGAGCAACATGAACAAGACAACAAAGATCAACTTTGGGCCCTGAGTTACATGGCCCAGCTGGGTCCTCCTGGTGACGGAACCCTCAGGAAGAAAGGAGGTCTCCAGGAAGAGGAAGGCTGTCCTATCCAGGCGGGTGGCAGGTGCCCCACCCCCACCCGCTTCCTGTAATTGCTGCCTCACCCAGCCGGGGGCAGGGGCTGCTCCTCCAGGCTCCACCCTGCCGCCTTGCACACAGGAATCGCTAAGTTTTGCTAAATCATAATGATCCTTGCCAATGCATCGTGTGTACGGCCCTCACAGCAGGCCTGTGACGCGTGGCTACTAGCATTCCTACTTACCAGAGGAAACACAGGTACAGAATGACCTCAGAAACATAGCCAGTCACACAAAGCTAGTAAATGGCTTTGGGGGCCTGAAAGCTCAGTCACAGATGAAGCGTTTTGTCAATGATGGTACAAAGATGTGGTGACAATGGCTGGCAATGATGATCCTGAGGAGGAGGAGAGCTAAGCAGGAGGGGAGGGGAGGGGAGGGGGAGGGGGAGGAAAGTGAAGATGTCAGGGTCAGAAACACCAGCGTTTCCTGAAAGTTTCCCAATGATTTGGATTTGCTTCCTTCAGGTGCAGACGGGATTTGGAAGGTTGGGCTCTCACTTCTGGGGCTTCCAAACCCACGGCGTCCTGCCAGACATCGTCACCATGGCCAAAGGGATTGGGAATGGCTTTCCCATGGCAGCAGTTGTGACAACGCCAGGTAGGACCTCCGGGCAGTGTGTGGCTGCTGCCTGGCCTCCTGCATCAGCAACTGGAGAAGGAACTCGCATTGGAATGTGTATGGGTTGGAGACGGGTAGGGGAACTCACATGCATTTCCCAAGCAATGAAAAACAAAAACAAAAAAGGAACAGTCTGCCTGCCAGATCGTGGCCGGATGAAAGCAAGCGGCCCCTTCGCCCTTGCTGCAGGGCGGACTAATTCTCCCGCCTCCACCATGAAATGCAGGGTTCAGACACACTGCCAAGGAATAGGGAAATGTGCCACCAGCCCAAGGGATCCTTGTTAACCAGCCTGAAACCAACCCTGGAATTTCCAAGGGCTCACATTCTGGAAGGAAACTCTAACTCGGTCTCGCCACATTAAGAAGCTATAGACTCAAGGTCCAGAGCATTAGATGTGTCTGTGGATGTCTCATCTACCAAACAGCTAAATATGGCACAAGCTCACTTAGCCAGAACATGAACAGTAACTGAATTCTGCATTTTAGTGAGGTCTGACAGAAAACAATTTTTATGAAATTCCTAAAATTATTTCATTTGTCTTCCCCACATGAGGCACGGAAAGCTAGTTAGGTATTTTTATTAAATGACTTAAGGTACAAAAATACGGATGTACTGGTAGAAAGTCAAGTATAATGAGCTGAATATATACTCACCCTGAAACAATCCAAAAATTATATTACTAAATCTTTGATGTGAGGAATTTTTTTTTCCTCCTTAATCCCAAAAGTGAAAGACAGGGGGGGAAAAAGGTTTTATTAATGAAGGTTCCGAGTTAAATTTCACAAGTCAAGATTTAAGGTACTTCTCAGTTCACAGGGCACATTCAAGTCTTTGTTAGCCAACTCCCCATTGAGTAAACAAGCTATGATTCCTTGTGCGCCGTATTGGTCAGCCAGGGATACCAGAACAAGATACCACAGGGAGCAGGTTAACCGGCAGACATTTCTCTCTCCCAGTGCTAAGACTGGTGGTCCCAGGTCAAGGCGCCAACAGAATTAGTTTCTGGTGAGACCTCTCTCGAAGATGGCTGCCTTCTTGCTCCGTCCTCACATGTCCTTTTTGACAGAAGGCGAGAGAGCTCTGTTGTCTCTGCTTTTGAGGACACCAGTCCTGTGGGATTAGGACCTACTCTTTTGGCCTCATTTAACCTTAACGACCTCCCTAAAGCAGCCACGTAGTTAGGGATTCAACATAGGGACTTAGGTGGGGCGACAATTCCATCCATAGCATCCGCTATGTGGTGAGTGAGGGATGAATTGGATATGATGTCACTTACAACGTCCCCCAAATGTTGTGATGGGAGGTTATAGATGGGAAGGTGTCCCCTTTTACCTACCTTTACCTTCTCCTCCTAGAGATTGCCAAGTCTTTGGCTAAATGCGTCCTGCACTTCAACACCTTCGGAGGGAACCCCATGGCCTGTGCCATCGGATCGGCCGTGCTTGAGGTATGTGCCAGCAGCCACATGGACGTCACTCATGTCACAAAACGACAACTTCAAAGCCACACACACATCCTCATGACTTTATCACATCGCATTATTGGAGAGGAAGGCTAACTATTAGTTCATGAATTAAAGTTAGATTCCCAGATTTTATTATAATTACTAGTTTATGAATTAAAGTTCGATTTCCAGTTATTATTCTGGCACCTGCCCTTCTTTTCTTAATGATCTAGTTTTGGTGCTCGAAGTATTGAGTAAGAAATAGATAAGAAACCTCACATGCATGGGAAATGTACTAGTAAGCATTCCCCTAGCTCCTGGTAGCACTGAAGTGTCTTTGTTATTTGAGTGCTATTTTATGGATAGCGAGCAATTGTTATCTTTAATGTCACTTCTTTACTATCTTTACATAAACAAGCTCTTTTTCCTTATAATAGTTTAATTTTGGCTCTTATATATTCTTTCTTGTTTTTTTAAAAATTTTTTATTGATATCAGAGAGAGAAAGAGAGAGTTAGAAACATCAATGATGAGAGAGAATCATTGATCAGCTGCCTCCTGCACGCCCCCTACTGGGGATGGAGCCCGCAACCTGGGCACCACCAGGAATCCAACTGTGATCTCCTGGTTCATGGGTCAATGCTCAACCTCTAAGCCACACCGGCCTGGCTTCATGCCTTTTTTTTTTTTTTTTTTTTTTTTTTTTTGTACTGTCATAAATTAAAAGACTACAGCGGATCTGTGATATGTGATTACCAGGTATTTTAGCTACTGTTTAGCCCCACTCCATTGATTTTTGCCTGGGGTCACATCTGTAGGAGAAGACGTTGTGAATGCACTAGCTAATATGCTTGAAAGCATTGGCATAAATAGGTTTAAAGTATTTCTGAAAGAATGTTCAAGAAGTTGTGGGTCGGATGTGTCATTTATTTCATTCTGTAGACGCCACCAACTTTTTTCAAAAGTGCTGAGTCACCTCAACCAACATGGAAAGTAGAGAGGACTTAGGTGGACAGAAAGGTCTTCAACACGTCCAGGTTGGCCCGAGTCGCGCGGCGGCTATCAGTGAAATATAATGCAGTGCATGTTGCATGTATTGAGTCAGATCACAGTCTCGCTGTGCGCACAAGAGAGTGAGAATCCTGTTGTCTGTTCAGGTGCCCTGACTCTGGGCCACACGGGGCCCTGCTCAGCTCAGCTCAAGAGGCCAGGGCCCTGCAGGGAGGCCCCTGGGCACCTGGGGGCAGCTGGGCAAAGGCCAACAAGCTGCCAGGAGGGCAGGCATCTGTGACCTTTCTGCCCTCAGAGCACTTGTCTTCTTAGCCAGGGTCGCCCAGTGTTCAGCAGAGCCAGGCACTATAGAGCTCAGGATTATGGGCTCTGTGACAGACTCATTGAGACGTGGCTTCCACTCTTTCCTAAATTCTCACCCACCCTGGAGATGAGGAAGGAAGGGGGAATGGCCCCGCCCCCAGCACTTACATTCTCCTCACAGAAATCTTTCTGTAGCACGTGGTATGGCCACACTGGACCTGGGTTCCATTCGTCTGGTCAGGCTTCTATAAAGAGGGCCGCCTACACTCACCTCTCCTTGCTTCTTCATTTTAGAACTTGGCTTAATGCAAGGGCTTTGGGGCTTTCTCTCAACAGGTGATTAAAGAAGAAAAGCTGCAGGAAAACAGTCAAGAGGTTGGCACCTACCTGCTGCTGAAGTTGGCTAAGCTGCAGGATGAATTTGAAATTATCGGAGACGTCCGAGGCAAAGGCCTCATGATAGGAATAGAAATGGTGAAGGATAAGGTAGGTTCTGACCTGCTGCTCTCTCTCTGTGGCTTCTGGGGGCACCTACAGTCCAAGTAGTAAGCACCAGCCGAAAGCTGACTTCACTCACTCCCAGGAGGGAGCCCGCAGCACAGCACCCGTGTTGAGTGAGCACAGAATGCCCGCAGGCTCTGGAGAGTGCTAGAGGGTGAGGGCGGGGACTTGGGAAAGGGAGCTGGTCTTCTTGCCACACTAGGCAGAGAGCGTCAGTGATGACTGAATATTTAGAACTACAAATGTGGGCAAGGCAGGAAATTATTTGAGGGGGGAGGCAGAGCAAGTGGTCCAGAGAGCTGGTGGAAGTAAGTGGGGAGGGCTGGGAGAAGGTTGTGGTAATGGTTACGGTAAGGATATTAAAGATCTGTGGGGCGGGGGGGGGGGGGGGGGGGGGGTGTATGTGTAGATTTCATTCCCAAGTAACCAGGGAGGAATGATGTGACTCTCTGATGGCATTCCCCACAGTGACAAACTCAACATGACAGCAATTACACTTAGCATTTTCCCCAACCAGTTATTCCTCCCATGTTCACTCTGTTTCTCACCTTCCCAGCTCCCCAGCCTCAGTATCACCACATAATCTGCGACTCCTTCTCTCCCCACATTTCTCACCTCAGTGTGCGTCTCTCAAAGCCTCCTTTGTCTCTACAGCTGCCCCTGCAGCCCCTGTGAGTAGGAAATTGTCCCTCCTCCCCTCAAAGCAGCCCTAGGTCCTCTAGGAGCCCAACAGCGGGAGAATCCTGGCCCAGGGAGGAATATGCAGACCGACCCCTTTCCCCCAACTGTGTCCATGGGGATTCAGTTTTCCCCTAGTGACTTTTTTTTTTTTTATTGCTTAAAGTAATACAAAGGGTATTACATGTGTCCATTTTTCCCCCCCTGCCCTAGACAGTCCCCTAGCCTCCCCTATCCCCCAGTGTCTTATGTCCATTGGTTATGCTTATACGCATGCATACAAGTCCTTTGGTTGATCTCTTACCCCCCTACCTCCTGCCCCCCCAACCCTCCCCGCCCCCCCTAGTGACTTCTTGCTATTTGATCTAGTTTAGAAGAATCAATGGTCCATTCTTTTAGTCTTTAGACAGGACCACAGGTATACACTCTTCCATTAAAACCACACAGCAGAGCCAGTAGGAAGCTGGAATGTTTAAACCAGATTTAAAGCTCAGGGAGGACAACGGGAAAAGAAGAGGAACATGAGACCAGACCACAAGCCCTGCAGACTGACCTTCAGCTTGGGGCCCAGTCAAGGGCTGCTTTAAGGCTCAGAGTCCACCCTGGCCCCCAGCCAGGAGCTCCCTCCAAGACCGCAGGCGCCTCAACGTCCAGACTCCCCAGAGGAAAGCCCAGCGAGCGAGGAGCCCCCCTCCCCCCTCGTTCCCCCCACCCCCCTACCCCCGCTCTCAATCTTCCAAACCCCACTTCCGCCCGCGCATGGACAGGTGACCAAAGACGTTCCTCAGGCCTCGATTTGTCCTGGTAAAACGTCAAGCCCTCCCACAGGCTGCACGACGACATCTCAGGTCAGTGAGAAGACCTGGTCCTTCCCTCCCTCCCAGGTCCTCCATTGCCTAGTGGCCTGAACATGTGAGGATGACATTCCTGATCTTAAGGCTCTAAGACAGACAAAAATGCCCAGGCCTATTCCTCACCAGGAACCGAAGATTTGGGGAACGAGTTGGATGAGGTGTTGGGGGGACGGGGGTGGATACTGAAGCCTAGAGGAGGGGGGCAGGAGCCCCAAGGAGAAGAATGAAGCTGGGAGCCACCTCCATCTCACAGGAGGGAAGGGCTGGCCCCCAAGCCAGGACCTCGTCCTGGGCATCTGGAACCAGAGCCACAGCCGGTGCTGATGCCCGAGAGGCTGCCCGCAGCTGAGGCTGAGCCCTGCGCTCAGATAGGAGCTCCCAGTGCGGGCTCCCAGCCCCGCCGCCTGGGGGGCCGCCTGGGGGGCCCTTAAGGAGCACGGGTACCTCCCGCTCCCTCGGCGAGGCTGGTGTGAGCCCCGCTCCCCGAGCTTGGGAAGACGTTATACTGACACAGTCAGACTCGAGGGGACCAGGTCAGAAGGAGGCGCCCGTACTCAGCCTCAGGAGACAGGAGACCACAGAAAGGGGACCCCCCGCACCCCCGCAGGGCCCCGGGGGCTGGCACTCCGGGACCCACAGGGAGGACCAACCTCAGAGGCCTCGGGACCTGGGACAGCCTGTGGCTCCCGAAGCGCTTGCCCCCGCCCCCGTCCCCCCGCCCCCCCCTCGCTGTCCCCCGCCCCCCGCCGTCCCCCGCCCCCCGCCAGGGAAAGAGCAGATTTCACTCGCAGGGAAGAGGGGACGCGCGGGCCACCCCCGCTGCCCAGGCCATGCTGCCCCGGGAGAGCGTGGCTGTCCGTGTCCTCGTGCAGGTTCTGAGCCACTTCCCGGCCTGGGAATGAGCTCTCCACGTGGCAGGACGGAGAGAAGGGGCGCGGGGGCTCCCGCATCCAGAGCCGACTCCGCTCCCGCTGGGGAGGGGCCGGCAGCAGGCGCTAGAGCCCAGCTTCGGGCTTCTGCCTCCGGCTGCTGGTCTCTAGGGATCTGGAAATGAATCGGGATAAAAACAAACACCAGATAAAATTAATATCTAATAACACCCCCAAAAGATCCAGTCTGGCCATGAACAGCCTCATCCCGCTGCAGGGGGAGAGGGACCCGGAGGGACGAAGAACGCGGATTGCTTGAGCTGCTTCCCTTCCTCTTGGGAACAATGTCTCACCCGCCAACACCAAATGGAAAATGTGTTTCATTGGCAGACGAGCCGCCAGCCCCTTCCCCGGGAGGAAGTGAGCCAGATCCACGAGGACTGCAGGCAGATGGGCCTGATCGTCGGCCGAGGCGGCCTCTTCTCCCAGGTGAGGGGAAGGCTGGCTTCCCTGGCGCTGTAGGGGGGCCCCTCCCTGACGCCCCAGGCTGCCTGGTCACTTTTCCAAAGGCGTGTGCTGGGGGACCGGCCCCTCTCTCTAGACATCAGCTCAGATATTTTCAAAATGAAGTGGCAGCGGCGCCTTAGGGCCACGAGGGGGCGCTGTGTCCGCCGGTTTGGCTGTCAGCGTTCTGTGGGGAATAGCTAGAGGCAGTCTAACAGCATCAGCAACAGGAACCGGCGACCAGAGGATTTACGGGTCATAGTAACGTCATAGCCGTCGTGCAATGAACAGCGTGCCTCGTGTGTGAGTTCCCTGCAGCCTGTCAGAGCGATCCTGGCTGTCCTTCACTGAGCCCTGGGCTCTGGCTTTGTAAACCCTAACCAACCCTCTCAACACATAGTGGCCCCTGGGGCCAGGAGCAACCTCAGAGCGCTGGCAGGCCAGGTGACCCGCAGGAGAGATGGGGGGCTACCCAGGCTGGTCCCTAAGGCAGAGCTCCAAGTCAGCCTCTCCCAGCGCCCTTCGCCCTCAGGCTGGGGGTGCAGACACCAAGCTCCCATGCTCCCTGGGAAAGCAGAGTGCAGCTCCCCGGGAGGACTGGTGTGGCCCTGGCCGTGCGCGGGCTGCTGCTGAGAGTACAGCAATCTGCCCCTCGTCCCCCACACAGCAGGACGCTCACAGGACTGGCTGGGGGCAGAGATCTAAGGTTTAGGGCAACCTCTGCCCCTCCCCTACTTTGTGCCTGTCCTTTGCCATCTTTCTCATTTTAGACGTCAGTCATTCTTCCCAGCCTCCCTGCTCCATTCCTGCCCCTCACTCTGCTTCAGTGAGCACCTGCCTGTACTTCTCTGAGGAAATGGAGCTACTAGGCAAGATCCTATGTGCACCCCTCTGTCCCACAGCCGTTCTGTACCGCCTTTCCCAAAGGCCCGGAGGGGAGGGGGCACTCCGGCTCAGACTCCGTGCTCTCGTCTCTCCCCACCGGCATCTGCAGCTTTCCCTTCCCCTCAGCCTCCCAGCCTGCAAACCAGTAGGCTTAGAGCTGTCCCAGCCCAGCCCACGCCGGACCCCAGAGGGCCAGAGCGAGCACTTCTGCTAGGACATGCTCAGCGGGCTGTTTCTGGTCCCGGTCACAAATATTTTTCTGCACAAATCAGACAGGGTAACGATTGAAAATCCTAAGATGGGGCGTCAGGGAGATGCCCGACTTACGCAGACATAAACCAATCCATGGCTGACTTGCTCAGTTATGCCTTAGTTACCCGGCAAACACGTGCAAAGCGGCCATCGCTGTGCCGCGTACTAACGCTGCGGTGACCAATCAGATCTGGCCCCTCCCTTACGGCGCTGGCAGGAGAGAGGGACATGGGAACAGAGAAGTACAACAGAACAGAAGCTCGCAGCAGCTCTAAAAAGGAGGAAAGAGAAGGGACCCCCGAGGCCAGCCTTTCTGGCTGCATTGAGCCCTAAACGATGAGATAAACACTGGAAGCGTGGGTGGAACATGGCAGCGTGCAAAGAGCTGCACGCACACGCACACAGTGTGGCAGCAGCCTAGGGCAGGAGGCAGTCACTGAGAAGAAGAAGACGCCTATTTGTCAGGCTCGGTTCTAAACACTTGGCACGACTCGTTCAGTGCTCTCAACAAGCCTATGAAATAAATACTATTATCACCCATGTTTTGTAGATGTGGAAAAAGAGACACAGAGAAGTTAGTTAAACTGCCCGAGTCACACAGCTAGTCAGTGGCAGAACCAGGATCCAGGCTCAGGCCGTCTGCTGTCTGGATCTGCTCGGAGGAGGGTGAGGCTGAGAGACCGGACTGGAGGCAGGGAGTCCCGGTGGGGGTTGCCGATGCTGCCTGAGCTTGAGCAGCCGTGGCTGTGAGGGCGGAGGCCCCAGAGAACAATCCTGGAAGCGACATGCCCGGACGGCATGTGGAGAAGGAGAGGCAGGGATGGAGCCCTCGTGTCTAACTTGGTTCAGGATAAAGCTGACTTGGGCTTTGACCGTGCTCCATTCGAGGGCTTGATGGGCATCCGGGCCTGTAGATGAGTCTGTAGCTCAGCGGAAAGGAGGTAAATATCACAGTTTGGAGCTCATCAGGGTGAGTGGTGAGCTGAGGACATCTCCTGGGAGTGTGTCTGCGTCAAAAATGCAGGGAGGCGAGGCTGGCAAGCTGTCCACCGACATAGAAAGGGCAGGTGGACGAAAGCGTGCCTGAGTGGAGACAAGACCAAGGGCGGAGAGGTGTGAGGAAAGCTGCAGGGTGTGGAGCAGCAAGAAAGTGGACAAGTTCAGAAGGAGGGACCCAAGTGCCAAGCGCAGCAGAGAAGGCCAGGAAGGCGAGGGCGGAAGCACGCCATCGGGTTCCGCACTCAGCAGGCCCTGGCGGCTCGAGCTGGGGTGCTGGTGGCAGGCTGACAGGGGCAGCCGCCACCCTGCAGTGGGTTGAGATGTGAACAGAGGGGAGAGGAAAATGATGGCCAACAAGCATCAACCTGTCTTTTTAGTGAATTTGCATAAAAGGAGAAAATAACGTTTGTCTGACAGCTAGAGGGGCCAGGGGACCAACAGATGTTTACTCGGTGTGGTCTGGATGTGGGTTATGAGAGCCTTAAACCTGCTTGTTTGTGGCCTGGGAGAAAGTTGAAAAGAAGTTGAAGATGCAAGAGAACGCGGGCTGTTTCCTGGGGTGACGGTGATGGGAGCCCCCGGGGCCAACGGCACAGGTGGAAAATGAGGCGCTGAAGAGCAGAGACACCTCGTTCTCTGAACGTTCAGGTTGGAATGAGGTTCAGGTTAGGATAGAAGAACGGATGTGGGAGAAACCAGCTCTACGGAAAGATCTTGCCTTCCAGTTTCTGAGAAACATGAGGCAAGATCATCTGTGAAATAGAGCCAGAGGCGAGGGAATTGAGAAGAATGAAAAAGGTGTAGAATGAAAAGGGGAATCTGACAAAGAACAAGAAAAATGTAGGGGACCAGCAGAACTTGGAGGCCCTGCCTACTAGTGCTCTCCGGCTGCCAAGCAGCGTGATGTTCTTTAACACTTCTTGGCCACCTCTGTTGGCGCAAAGCAGTTCCATTATAGCTTGGATCAGGGCTGGGACTTCGTGGGTGGGCGTGGGTGCAGCTGCAGAAGGTGGAAGGAAATGCAAGCACAGTGAGGGGGCAGGTGAGAGAGTAGTTCACACGATCAACCACGTGCTCCAAGCTGGTTAGAAAAAAAAGAGATCTGAGTGGGGCGATAGATCTGAAGATAAATGGAGGGATGAAGAGACAGAAGCTTTCATTTTAAGGACAGACATAATGGGAATCAGAAATTGAATTATTCCTGGTGAAGGGCGGGCTCATGGCACCGACTTGGGTGTGAATGGATGTGGAGAAGCAGAGATGAAGGTTCTGGGGGTCGTGGTAATCAAGAAAGTAAGAAGCTAGTTTGTTGGCTTGTACACACATGGACATGAAGGTCGCCCTCAGTGGTGGCAGAAATGGGGTGTAGGTAGGTACCTAAGACCTCAGTGCAGGAGGTGGAAGGGCGAGGAGGTGAGCAGGTGACTAAAAGGAAAGGGAGCACAGCCAGATGGTACAGAGTTTTTACAAGACCGGAAGTGAATGGCCTGGGTACCGCATTGGAAAGGAGACCAGCCCACCAAGGAGACGCAGGAAATGCCGTAACAGCAAAGTCTTAGATTCTTAGTTTAGGGCATTCGCTCACCTTCACGTTTGATTCTCTGACGACCCCTTTTTCCTGTCTCCTCAGACGTTCCGCATCGCGCCCTCGCTGTGCATCACGAAGCCAGAAGCTGATTTTGCAGTGGACGTATTTCGCGCTGCGGTCACCCAACACATGGAAAGAAGAGCTAAATAAAATCTAAAACATAAAAACCCACAAGCCTCAAGAACTTCCCACTGATGTTCAATTTGAGGGATTTCAGAAGCACCGGTATAAGTTGTAAAAGTTGACTGCCTACCAGCCAGATTTGTGAACAGAGCCCCTATTATGCTGGGAAATCCTTCAGCAAAGGATCTCTATCCCTCGCTCAGAGAATGAATCCTTCTTCACTAGGTTAGCTGTGCTCATTGAAGTCCTCTTTGCAATGATTGATTGGTGCCTGATACGTGGCCTATTTGGGGACAATGAAACCTGAAAGGCGATGTTTGGTGCAGGTGCCTTCGGGGGAAGGTTTCTTTATCCTTCACTCTTCATCACTCTTTATCATTTATTGTGATGCGACTCGCAAACCATATCAGCCACTTTGGGGCCATGAGACCAAAGCTTATGTGCTGAGTTTGGCAGGTGTTGGGAAGCTGAGTCCTTAGCGATGTCAGTGAGCCACTAACTTACCCAATCTAGACCAACCTTACCTTGAGGCTTCTTGTTATATGAGATGATAAATTCACGCTATTGCACAAGCCTTTTTTGTTTAAGTTTTTTCTTATTGCAGCCATAAGCATCCTGAGAAATGATGCAGAAAATACCCCAATTTTTTAACTTCTTTAAAATGTCTATCAGAGACTCCTCCTCCATTTCCACTGCCATCACCCCACCCTGGGCTAAACCCTCATCAATCCTATTACAATGGTCTCCAATATAAGAATTTCCCAAACTCTAGTCATTAGAATGCACATTCATCGTGTTTGTTCCCATAAGTGTTTACCATCTGGCTTAGAATTGACTTCATATTTTTCTTCTACTTTTTTCACTTAGGTGTTTCTGAGAGTAACCTTCTATAACTACAATAAATGAGAAATCAGTACTACTTGTCATAACTGGAGAATAATCATAAAACCAGAGTAAACACAGAGCAATGTACCCGGAACCAGTTGCATACAGTTGTTCTCAGCCCGTGGCTAACTCTCTCTTTGTTCAAAAGGGAGATCAGAAAGAATCTGAGGGGTATGAAAAGATGCTGGCAACGTGTGATCCTCTCCTTAACACACACAGAAGAGGATGCACAGATCTGAACAGGAAATAACTTTACCAGCATGCCATGCGATATTTATTTAAGCTGTGCCTGGTTTGAAGCATGTCCTAATGGTTTACTCTCCAAGGTGTCTGCTCCACCAACACATCCTGCACTCACTGTGAGATTGCCTCCCTCGAGCACTGACTTAAACATACTCTTACTTTGCACAGAACCTTCCAGTTGCTCCCCATTGTCCCCTGGATAAGATCAAAACCCCTTTAATGAGTCCTCCAGTGTCCAATATGCAAACAAAGCAAGTTCAGTGGAAAGGTCATTGAATTAAGAGCCAAATGACCCGAATTCTAAATTCAGTTCTTCCACTTATTTGCTATAGATGACCTTGGGCAAGCCTTGCATCTCTTTCTTACCTCACTTTGTTCCCAGGCATATCAATACTTGTCCTTCCTACCTGCTGAGTTGTCTTGGGAGTTCACTGAGGTAATGGATGTAAAAGTGTTTTGCAAACTAATGAACTATTCAAATAGAAATTTCCTGCCGAAACCGGTTTGGTGGATAGAGCATCGGCTTGCGGACTGAAGGGTCCCGGGTTCGATTCCAGTCAGGGGCATGTACCTTGGTTGCGGGCACATCCCTAGTGGGAGATGTGCAGGAGGCAGCTGATCGATGTTTCTCTCTCATCGATGTTTCTAACTCTCTATCTCTCTCCTTTCCTCTCTGTAAAAAATCAATAAAATATATTTAAAAAAAAAAAAGAAAAAAAAATAAATTTCTTCACTTCAGCCTACATATCTCTTTTTTCCTTCACTACAAAATCTCCCAAGAGCAGCTGGGGCTTCATTTATACTTCCTTGCCTCCTGTCCATGCCTCAACCACGAGAATCTCATTCCTGCCTCTCCTTCCTTGGAAACTGCCTTCTCAAAAGGCCACCAGGGCCTTTGTTATGGCCAAAACTTAGTTTCCTTGCAAGATTTTTTCTAAACTTCTGCTCCTTCTTGAATAGGATTCCCTTGGCTTCTGCAATGTGGTCCTTCTATCTCAGACGGCTCTTTCTCAATCTCTCTCCTGGAAACTCCTCCTCTTCAAGGCTCTGTTCTGGGGCCTCTCCTCTTCCATGCTACGTTCTCTCCCTGTAGGACCTCCTTCACCTCGGGAATGTCACCCATCCTTGTGGATGGTGATTGCCTTCCAAATAATCATCTTCAGTCTCAACCTTTTTCTGAGCCCAACCCCAAATGAGTCCCTTCTTGATTAATGATACCCATTGTGTCTCAGGCTCACACTGGGTCATTCTTTTTCTTCAAGTTATGTTTTTCCTTTCATATGACTAAGTCTCATGAATGCTTTCTACATCGTTTTTCCAATATGACTCAATTATACCAACGCTGCCTTAATTTGGACCATCCTCATCTCTCCTAAGTATTTAAACTGCCTCCTACCTGGTATCCCGGACTCCTTCCCAATCAGCCTCTACACTGACAGCAAAGTCACTTACTACAAGGTTCGATATGATCACATCTCTTATCTCTTGAGGCCTCTGGGGGCTCCCTATTGCCTGTGGAACAAAGTCCAAACTCCAACTATTATGGTGCCCAAGAGCCTTCACAATTGCCCCCACGCCACTTTTGCCAGCTTTACTCCCACCATTCTTCCCACATCATGCAACAGTTTTTTGTTCCCATAAGTCATCGTACCTGGAATGTTCTTCCCCTTTTTTGCTAGTGGAAATTATGGGGTCAGGAAGTGAACAAGAAAGCCAACCCTTAGTTCTCAGTTTTTCTTCAAAGCCTTTCTACCTTCAATATTCCTTTTTTGTTTTAAGATAAAGAAAAAGTATATTAAAAATACATTTATGATAAGCATTTAGAAATTTAGTAGAATATGAAGAAAAAACAATAAAACACAAACTTAAATTAAGTTTTCATGCTGAGGCCAATGTCCCTGCCACTACCAAGACATCCACCCCTAGAGGAAGGGGCTGAAGAATTTCACTGTTCAAATGAATCCATGGGACATATTCCTGGTGGCTTCCCCAGGCCTATGGGATCTTGTGTGTACCGAACAGTGTACCCCGGTAGTCTCTCACCTCGAGGGGGCATTGTAGAGTGAAACTCAGCAGTGGAATTCCAAAAGGCAGCCCAGCCCTGGGTCTCATTCCTTGACCATGAGGGTTGCATGGCTCTGTCCTGGGCCTGTTGGTCAAGCCAAAGTGCTCCTCGTTCTTGACCAGCAGTTGGGGACTTAAGATGCGTAAGCCACCAGAGACATGGGGCAGGAAGGACAAAGATGGTGGCCTCAGATCACGTATTTATCTCCTCCACTCACTAGTTCATAAACACGATGGTTTCCTACGGCTTTCCATGTGGAACCGTGGGCAGGAGGTTAGCACCACCCTTTCTCTCCCTTCCTCTTTCTGCGCTCCCCACGGGAGGTGGGAGGTGAGCCAGCTTGCATAAGGCAAGGAGCCCACATTCTCGCCAAGCTTCATTTTATTTCCTTTCTTGTTAAAAACTGTCTAGAGTAAAGCTAAGAAACGCTCAGCTCAAGTAAACTTTTTTCCACCCAAGGAACATATTGACAGTTAATCATGTGGTTAAAATACGACATTAAAATATTGGCAACTATTTAAAAACCCTTGGACTGACAATCCACTCAGGAGGGCCTAATTTTTTTAATCACATCAAGCTTGGTGATACCATTAGCAGTTATTATTATAAAAAGATTTAAAATAACACTTAAAATTGTTAATACAGTAATAAGCTATGTTATCCTCTTATTTGTGTTATAAAACTCCATCTTGCCTGGACAGTGTGGCTGTGGTTGAGCATTGACCTATGAACCAGGAGGTCACCCTTTGATTCCCAGTCAGGGCACATGCCCGGGTTTTGAGCTCGATCCCCAGTAGGGGGCGCGCAGGAGGCAGCCGATAGATGATTCTCTCTCATCATTGATATTTCTATCTCCCTCTCCCTTCCTCTCTGAAATCAATAAAAATATATTTTTTAAATAAAAACTCCACTTTACAAAAACTACATCAGTGTAGTTTTTAACTCTCCAGGAAGTCAAACTAACCTCAAAAAGTATGGGAGGACTTCATTCTTCTTCCACCTTCAGGTCTCACTCAAATCTCACCTTTCCTGCAAAGAACAATAAAAGAAGACTAAACACCATCGCCACCGTAGCGCATCATCATCGTAGCTCAGAAGCAGGTTTCATGGCCCTGTGAGCAGATGGCTCCGGTTAATTCCAGCTGAAGCCTCACTTCCCACCCGTGCGAACAGTAAGAGCGGCACAGCTCCGCCTCCTTGAAGAACACCACGCCAGGAAGTACCTCACCAACACAAAGCTCCGCCTAGGTCAGGCCTGGAGACAGAAACAGAAGCTTCATTCTCCCTGTCCCTTTGGGCTAAGGCAGAAGCAGGCCAGCCTGGGCCTGCCGGTGGCAGGTGGAAGGGGCGCCCGGTGGGACGGAAGGCGCTGTGCCGGTCATCCGGCCATGGAGAGACGTCAGGGACACGGTTTGATCAGCCTGGTCGGAGGGTCGCTGCAGAGCAGCTAATGAAAACACGGGCTTGTCATTAGGTGGGACAACACCACGGATGGAGGGAGCCGCAGGCGCTCTCCAGTTGATGCGTTTTGGGCAAATTGACTTCTCTGAGCTGAAGTTGCCTGGGGCCCAGTGGAAACCCCACAGAAACCTCGTGAGGATTTCCATGAGAAAATACATGGGCAGCTGCGCAATTAACATGAACTCTTTCCTTAGCGTCCCTTTCCCTTTGACATGGGACATCCTTAGGTGGCACTGGGTTCGCACCATCTTGGGCTCATGTTTCTTCTCCTGCATACACCTCATCTCCCTAACCAGGCCCTGCACTGCTGGCAGGGTGACCCTGTCTTCTCCATCCTCACATGCTCAGGGCCTAACGCTGGGCTCCTCTCAGAAAGGCAAGAACTAAGTCCTCAGGCTGCTGTGTGCGTTTTACCCATAGATGCCACAACGTCACCAGCAGCTGAAGCCGCAAGTAGCACATCTGAAATAAACAACGATCCATCTGATACACCTTTTATATGTGAGTATGTGTGTGTCTATTCAGAAACACATATATTTACAATGGAGAATATATATTTAGAAACATAATATCTAACTGGAAACATATGCACTGCAATATAAAAAAAGATACGTATTTAGAAATAGAGATTTAGACATCTCATGGATTGGTTTTTATGCAGTTTGCTTCCCAATGCTGGTGTACCACAGAGATTTCCACCTTGACCTCTTTTGTTTCCCTCTCTGTACACTTTACCTGGGTGATTTCATCCATTAGCTAGGAGGGCTACCACCAGACGCTGAGGATTCCCAAACACATCTCCGGGGCAACCTCCTCCTGGCCTACAGACTCGCCTTTCAGCAGCTCCTGAGACACCTTGCCCTGGGCACCCACTGCATGCTCTTCCTCCTTCCTGGCGCGCATATGCCCTCCTGGGCGCAGGGAGTAGTATTTGAACCAAGTGCCTTCCTGCTGCAAGTGCCTGGTGCCAGGAATCCCCCACCCACCCAGCCAGTCGTAACCAAACTTCTGATTCTTGCTTGCCTCCCTGCCCTCCCTGTGAGCTGCCCCATCTACCTGCTGACCTCAGCTTTCTTATCTATTCTCATTGCCCCAGCCTGGCTTCAGGGCTTATGGGCAGTTCTGTTGCTGGCTCTTGGCACACTTTGAGACTCCTTGGTCCTGCTCTGCCCTGTTCCCTACCTTGTCCCATTGCCCAGACTGGACGGTCAAGATCCTGATCCATGTGAGAGTGATCCGGGGCTGTCCCTGTTATCTAACCCTCCGCTCTCGCTAAAAGCCCTGCTCACAGGCCTCATTGCTTGCCACATGAAGCAAACTTGAAAAAGCAAGAGGTGGGAGGGAAGAATATGGACATTGTGCCAGAAATAAAATAGTGTTAGGATGTGATGGTACTGGGGGTGAGGTAGGTCAATGTAGTGTGTGAACTCTAGCAGAGGTGGCATTAAGAACCAGTGTCCCTTGCCAAAACCGGTTTGGCTCAGTCGATGGAGCATCGGCCTGCGGACTGAAAGGTCCCAGGTTCGATTCCAGTCAGGGGCTTGTGCCTGGGTTGCAGGCACATCCCCAGTGGGGGATGTGCAGGAGGTGGCTGATCGATGTTTCTCTCTCATCGATGTTTCTGACTCTCTATCTCTCTCCCTTCCTCTCTGTAAAAAATCAATAAAATATATTAAAAAAAAAAAAAGAACCAGTGCCCCGCTATGAGGGAAGGGGGTGGGGGTGAGAGGGTAAGAGATCAACCAAAGGACTTGTATGCATGCATATGAGCATAACCAATGCACACAGACAGTAGGAGGGTGAGGGCATGTGCTGGGGGGTGGGGACAGCCGGGGAGAGGTCAATGGGGGAAAAAGGAGACTTATGTAATACTTTAAACAATAAAGAATGTTAAAAAGAATAAATACATACATACATACATACATACATACATACATACATACATACCAGTGTCCCAGCTGAGCTGGTCTCCAGCTAGTTCCATGTGGCACTACCACCACCAGGACCGGGTGCCGGGGTCTGGTCCACGCTCCTTGGGAGGTGCTGCCAGTTCCACCAACCCGAGCGGGAGGGCCCTTTATTCTCGGTAACATCCCTGGAATCAACTCCTGGACGCTGGGAACCAGCTCCAGGGAACTCCTGCTTCCTTTCTTAAAGCAATACCCTCTCTCGGGCCCCCCCCCCCCTTTCCTCCCCTAGAGCACTGCCTGCTCCTCTTCGCATATTTCTCCAAATAGGATCTTTACACCCCAAATCCACTCCTCCCCTACTCCCCCAGCTCTTCCAGAGGGGCTGTGGAGGGAGGTGAGGGGGGGGGGGGAGGGGGGGAGCTTTGAAACAGGGAAGCAAGAAGTGTTTTCAGTCCATCCTTCCAGCGCAGCAAAGACGGGGAAGAATGTTGGGGGAGGGCATGACTGCATTCTCTCCCAAGGTGTGGCTGTGCTAATCCTGATGGGATGACAAGGAATTAAACTTGAGTTAACTAAACTTTAAGTAAAATGAGACCTGGATCTAGCAAGCTGAAGTTTCCACTTGAAGATGGATCATGGGGTCAAAATAGAACAATTATGTACAGTTCGTATGAAATCCCAAAAGTATAAAAAGGTAGACAGTGAAGAGAGAGTCTCCAGCCTGACCTTTTCTGATAAGGGTCAAATATCCAGCATATATAAAGAACTCCTACAGCTTAATAACAAAATAGCCCTATTCACCTGGCTCACCTTCCTTCAACCATTATAGATCACAAATGCATTGGTTGGTTTGTTTAATTATTTTTAATGTATTTTTATTGATTTCAGAGAGGAAGGGAGAGGGAGAGATAGAAACATCAATGATGAGAGAGACTCATCGATTAGCTGCCTCCTGCACAGCCCCCACTGGGGATCAAGCTCACAACCCAGGCATGTGCCCTGACCGGGAATCGAACCCTGACCCCCTGGTTCACAGGGCGACACTGAACCACTGAGCCACGCTGGCTGGGCTGTTTTTTGTTTTGTTTTGTTTTACTTAACATGATATCTTACAGCTTATTTTGTACAGTAGTTTATTAGCTCCTAATGGATAGTGAGGTTAGAATATTTTGCTTTTACCAAAAAAAAGGAGGGGGAGGTGCAATTAAAACCTTTTTGTATAAGTGTGACTACAGCCCCAGAACACATTTCTGGAATTATCCATTTTAAATATATTCTTATTGATTTTTTGAGAGAGGATGGGGCTGCCAATGGGCTGCCTCCTGCATGTCCCCTACTGGGGATTGAGCCTGCAACCTGGGCATGTGCCCTGACCAGGAACTGAACCAACTGAACCGGCAGCACTGCTGCATGGAATGACGCCCAACCAACTGAGTCAGACCGGCTGGGGCCATGACATTTTAATGGCTATCCTTGTACTGGCCTTTACACTGCTTGCATTTTATTTCCCCCTTAGGATAAATTCCTAGAAGGGAAAGTGTTGAATCAAACGGATTCCCCATTTAAAATGTCGATCCGCACTGCTGTGTTGCCTGCCCCAAAAGCGTGTCTGCTTGCATTCTAACCGCCGTGGAAAAGCAAGTTATAAAATGGTATCCAGAGGACAAGTTGTGTTTGAAAAGTACCTCTGCCTAGAAATAGTCTTGGAAGTACACATTACAGCTGGGTCTGTGTGTGATTCTAGGTGAGGTCGCCTTTTTTAAATTTGATCTTAGAGAATGGGAAGGGGGGAGGGGGCGGGGAGAGGGAGAGGAAGAGAGAGACATGGATTTGTTGTTGCATCCATTGGTTGCTTCTTGTACGCGCCCTGACCAGAGATCAAACCCACGACCGTGGTCCATCAGGATGGCACTCCAGGGCCTGGTCTTATTTATATTATTCTGAATGTTTCCCCAAATTTTCTAATTCCATTATTAAAACACACACAATTTTCAAACTAAAATGAAATCAGGTTTTGAGAAACTATAGCTCCTTTCTGAACAATGAAGATTAAACTCCAAAGTAGAAACAGGACAAATTGCCCCTGACAAGCTTGCCAGCAATACAAGAGCATGACTTGAAGACACCCAAAAGAGGAGGGGAGGGATTGACCAAAGAATGTATATGCATATATGCATAATCCAGGAACAGACAATAGTGAGGAGAAGGCCTGGGGAGGGGTGGGAGCAGAGTGGAGGGATGTCAATGAGGGAGGAAAAGGGGACATCTATCTGTGTTACTTTCAACAATAAAGATAATTTTAAAAAAAAAAGTATTTCCCAAATTGTCAATCTGGCAGATTAGAACAAAAGCATCATTGTGGGAATTAAGAACAATTAAATCAGTGCACATGCAGACGTCCTAAAAACAAGGCTGCCAGTAGAATAGAGCTGCAAACTGCATCCGAGTCGCTGTGACAGGTGGACGCTGGCATGGGCCTAGCAGGAGGCCTGTCATCAAGCCTTTGGCTTCTCCAGAACTGCCAGTAGCCCAGCCCAGCCCAGGCCCGGCTGCCCTCAGGGCATCTCCCATGGTCCAGCATCCTCTGTGGCCCTTCTGATGGACTGCAGTTCCAGGAACAGGGAGCTCATTGCGTCCGTAGAGACTGACTCCCCTGCTGGATGAAATGATTGACAATTCTGCTTCATAATATGCTGAGACTACTGGTACCATTGGGCCACAAAAGTCTGAGTTCTTACTCAATTTGAAAAGAAGAAAAGTGCCCCAAAAGATATATAAACTATATACCATTTTATCTAAATGTTAAGACTATGACCTTTTCAGTTTTTGAAATTGTTAGAGCCTCTGACATTCATATGATTTGTAGGGCAAAGGATAATTGGAGCCTTTTCTGTTTTCATGAGGCACACGGTGTCCGAAAGGACATGAATGATGCTGGAGCTCTGACTGGTTTTTCACAGTAATTATCTGTACAAATGAACTGCACCTGTAGCTTAATAAGGGTCACCGACCTTCAAGACAGATTCCATCGGCTGGGACGGTAATTAATATTCTAGTGGCTCTGTGCCCAACTGAAAATCAGAATTTGAAGAAGGGGAGAGTGGATATTGAGGAAGTGATAGCCTTTGCTACAATGCATTATGGAACATGCCAGGAACAAAATGGAGATCTGAACCCTCCTATTTCCCCTTCTACGTGGGTGTATTTCGTTAGCAAGAGTTGGAACATTGATTTGTACTTCTGGATATTTGAAGTATTTCATGAAAACCGTGGTAGTTAAGACTCATTACCCACCACCCAGAATTAACACCTGCTAAAATTTTCCTTCAAATCTTAAAAAAAAAAATTTGACTCAGATGAGGTCCCTTTTGTTGACACCTCCATTCCATTCCTCTCCCTTCCTTTCTGACTTTTCTGAATGACGATTTTCCCATTGATGTCTCTATATTTTCTCTTTACAAATAACTATTTTTAATTGCATAAATGGCATACGTTTCATCTTCTGGCAGCTCATTCAATATTTTTCCAAGGGCTAGCCACTGACACCTGCTGGGGTCCAACCCCAGCAGGTCCAGGAGTCCCCAAAGGTGTGGACGGAGTTGGCGAAGAAGGAATGACACGGAGATAGCGTTCAGTTGATCAGCAGCCTAGCCAGGATCTCTAGCCAGGATCTCCAGCCAAGTTCTGGTCTGGATCTCCAGCGAAGTTCTGGTTAGGATCTCCAGCCAGGTTCTGTCCAGGTTCTCCAGCCAGGTTCAGTCACCAGGTTCTAGTCAGGTTCTCTTGCCATGTTCTATAATCAGGTTCAGTCCAGGCTCTTTTGCCATGTTCTCTCGCTAGGTTCTGTCTCTAGGTTCTGTTGCCAGTTTCTGTCCAGGATCTTTTGCCATGTTCTCTCCAGCAAAGTTCTTCTGTCTCTAGGTTCTGTGTAGGTTCTGTCTTCTAAGTTCTGTCTTGTTACATCTGTATTTATACCAGTTGATTCCAGTCCTATCAATCTCTATTACAAAGGTTAGGGCGTTTCTTATCTCCATTCCAGGGAGTAAAGATTATGTAGCTTAAGCATGATTGTTCGTAGTTAAAGTGATTAATTACCCGCCTGGCACTTAGTTAAGAGGTTTTATTCCCTCCCTAACTTCAGGGGAAAATCCCTACCTGGGGAAACAACCTTTCTCAGAGACCTTGGTTAAAACACATAGTGCCAAGAAGGTGAGCAAACATATTAAGAACAGTATGCCATATATGCCAGGTCCCTTGAAACAGCAAGCATGGACCGGCTCCGGGCAGACACCACAGCTCAAGCTCACCCATTTTAGCTGCTTGACCGTTTGGCATTTTATAAATAGGCCATGATTTATCCATTTTCTTGCTCAAACATTTAGGGAGTTTCCATCTTTTCGTGGATGCAAACAGTTCAGCTGTGAACATCCACGTCAGGCTCCCTGAACATGTGGACACGGGTCCTCGACAGCCCTGCGTCTCAAGCCTGAGGAGCACAAGTGTGAATGCTGCACACTTTTGCAGCAAGCGTTCAGGATCTGGAGAAGCGGCTGACACACAAATGAAGACACTAGATAAGAAATATAAATTTAGAAATCATGGGAGAGCCAGGTGGAAACTTCTCTCTAGCGGAGAAGCTCCCCGAAGCCCTGAACTGATTAGCATTTATTCAATTGTAGATACACATCTTGCCCTCCGTTAGGCATGGCAATCCGGTAGCAGACAATCTCAAAGGTCAGTCAATATTAATAAAGATTTACTTTGAGACTATTAGGTCAGGAAATTGCTTCGAGCCACCACTATCTCGATAGAACAATCGGTGCATAGCTTTAGCGCTTGCTAAAGCTCAAGGTTCACCAGCCTTCCGAGTTCCTTGTTGCACTTTCATGATAGTGTTTGACAATAGATAGCTTCCGGCACATGAGTCTCCTGAGAACTTGTTAACCACAGACCCTCCCTCTGCAGGTCAGGGGTGGGTCTTCGAGCTGCATTCTGACAGAGCCCCCAGGAAGCCCGTGCTGTGCGCACTGAGAGAAGTGACCACAGGCATGACCTAGGGTTGCTGGGTCAACTTTCAAAAATCATCCAACGGAACCAGTTTTACTCCCAAAGAAATGAATGTGTTCTCTTTCCTCCACCCTCACCAACACTCGATCTTATCAGACCTTTCCCTTTTGTCAATCAGAAAGCATGAAATGAGGATTCAATCCTATTTTCCTCATTGTTAGTGACAATGACCACCATTTCAAGTTGTTTGACCATTTAAGCTTTCTCTGTTCATATATTTTATCCGTTTTTCAAATGCAGTAGTTCTGTTGTCTGAGGACCCTGAGGGCCCAGTGGGGAAGGGGGTCCACTAAGTCCTTCCTTTTCCAATTTCCCATCGTGTGACGTCCGATTTCCTTCATATACTTTAACACAGTGACTGGCTGCAGAAGTGGATATGCGGATCCAGCTATCTCCTGTTAAGCTAGACATTACAGAGGTTTTCAAACATGTGACATAAAGCCTCTTCTCATTAAAATTGTTTTGAAAAATAGCTGTTTTCTATCATTGTTATTTAACATGTATTTCTAAATAAATTATTTAAATTTAGTACTTTAATTTCTAATGAGTAAATACCAATAGAATACCAATAACCTACCACACAGAAACCCTTTGGGATTCTCAATTCTAAGAACATAGATGGGTCTTGAGACGAAGTCTGTGAACTGCTGCATGACTGCGTGCTGTCACTCGGTCATTGGTTTGTAGGAGGTTCTTGTGTTTTAATGTATTCTGGACCCTAATCCTTTGTCAGTTACATGTACAGCAAACATTTCTCCCAGTCCAGGCTTGTCTTTTTATTTATGGTGCCTACTGTTCTATAGGACTTTTCATTTTGATTGAGTCCTATTTTCCTATAGTGTTATACTTTTCTAAGTACATTAGGAAGGAAATTCCTATAAAACTTTATGCACATTTAATGCAACATGTTCACTTCTGTCTACAAATATTTTAACTGAAAAAGATTTAACTCATTTCAAATCACCATTATGTAGAAAGCTTTTGTATTTAAAAAGCACTTTTATATGTGATTGTATTTGACCTTCAGAATAATCCTGCCTGATAAATGGGGACAATATTATTATGGAAAGAACTGTGTCACAAACAAGGAAAATGAAGAGCTGAGAAGTGAAATGATTTCGCAGTGTCATGCACACAGGGTCAGCAATGAGACCTAACTTCCAATCACAACTGATGAAGATCCCTTAAAAATTATGGCTGGTTTTTGTCAATCAGAATAAAAGTGACAAGTAACCACAATCAATGCTCACATGAAGCAGAAACAATTAAATGCCTGCATGGTTGGCACAGGGCAAGCAAGGGAGGTCTAGAGGGCATTTGCGGGACATTCAATGCCTTTCAAGATGATGTCCTACTTCTTACTGCATAATAACAGGTGACTACATGCCTGCCTGCGCATTAATATTCTTATTTCACAACTACAGGCAATTCGTCTAGTTCAAGTTAGAGGAAGGTGGAGTGTTCAGATGGAGCCTGGGAGAAAGAGACCAAAGACAGAAAAGTGAGCAGTATTTCCCATGAAGGGAGCAAGGAAGAGGGGGAAAAACAATTAGGAGGAAGTAGTGATAGAAGTTCGACACAGAAGGGGAGGAAGGTAAAGAAATATATATCTAAGGGAAATAGACAAAAATGAAAGCGTAAGGAACGAAAGCACAGACCCAAGTCCAGCACAGATGTACCACATCCTACACCCCCCGAGGCTGTCAGGGGCTCGCTCTCCAGCTTACACGTAACCAAAGACTCCTTCCTTTGGAGACGCAAGGAGAGAAATAAGTTCACTGAACGGAAAGTGAGGAGTTCGAAGCGACTTTCAAGACCAATGAAAAGAACTGCCTATTTATTTAATCCATCCTAAAACCGACTCATCACTGAACATGTTTGACCACACTCACTTGTAATGACTCTCCATATCTCTTTGGATTTAATATTCATCTTTGCTACAGAATAGAAGGCATAAATAGCAACTTTCTTAAAAAATCTTTCATTAAAAACGTTTTTCTCCATTGAATGATGTAAAAAAACAAAACATTTCTAAAAATAGTGATGAAAAAGCTCAAGGCAGAATATCCCTAGTTAATGTATCAGTATAAATTCTGCACCATCTGCTGCGCTGACCCATCACACTTTCCAGCTGTCACTGCGCCTGAGAAGGAAGCGCCGTATAAATTAATTTGCTTCCACCTCCACAATTCAAATCAAAGCAAGAAGCCAAGCTGCATGTTGATATCACCAGTAAAATCTCAAACTGAATCAACATAGTCATACCTCGGAGAGACAGTATTCTTGAAACACAACCATCTATGTTCACACAGTTTCTATCTTTCATTGTCCTTGAGGGGGAAAACACATAGTAATTAACAATAGGTTCTTTAGGAATAATTTTAAAATTAGAACCAGAGTCATGGTATCAGGTGGAAAAATAAATCTATGGCAATTTTAAAACAATCTGGAATCATTGACAAAAGCATTAAATCGCGTAAGAACACTTAATGAGAAATTCACAAAATAAAACAGAGAGGGGCATTTGTATGTGTTAAAATAATTTAATTCTCCCTGTACATTCTGTCCACATGAGCCAGCAGAAACCAAGAATACGCACTTTACAATATTTACCTGTTTTGAGATATTCAAGTCCGTTCAGATGGCAAAGTAGAATTCAATCACTAATGAAATGTTTAAAAATATATATATTAAACAGAAAAATGTTTTTACAAGATAAAAAATAATCTTCCACATGCAACAAATTGCAGATCACTGAGACTTTAACTCTTTAGATGATTTCAGTTCAGTTTTTGGTTTCAAAATCTAGAGACAATCAGAAAGAAAAGGCGTTGGCAGAATGTCTATCTGTTTTTGCGTTTGTCTTTCTTGCTTCGACTACTTGTTACACCATTTAAAGAAGACGACGAGGGCGCTCTTGCATGCCCCGTGGCCTTTAGATGGTCAAACAGTTTATTCCGGGATGGAAACTCGCTGTGGCAGGTGGTACAGCTGATCAGAACGTCACTCTGAGAGGGGGAAACCAATAATAAAAGCAAGTGTTATCTGAGAGCAGTTTTCATGTCCTGATTAAATATCAAACAATCGCAAAATAAAGAGCTTTTAACAAAATGGACAACTACCAAGACAGGCTCAACAGGGGCAGCTGTTCCTGAAAGTTAAGTCCCCTTAACCACCACCATCAACCTTACGAGTTCTGAGACATGCAATAGCTGCCCCCCTCAGACTAGACCAAGGCTTTACAGTTCAGAGTAATGGGAACAGAGCAGGAACTGTTCACACAGGCTGGTATTTCCCATACGTGTCTTACTCCTTTAAAGGAAACAATGAGAGTGGCACAAGTCTAAACTCCACATTGTACAGGGAAAGTGCTGACAGGCCCACACGTATCAGCAGGTGCAGAGGGCTGACCGAACAAACGCACACGTTCGGAAGTGGAACTAGGAATCTGGGCTACGGCGCTCAAACCCCGTACAGGCTTCCACAGGCACACTGTGACCTACCAGGGTCTGCGGCCCAGCAGGCACTCTGACAGATTTCTTCGGGTCTTTGGCTTTCTTTCCTCTGGGTGTAGGAACACTGGCAAATAAATGGAAGAATTCAGCATAATCCAGTAATTATCATTTTGTTCCCAAGATGACCCAAATGAATGACATGCACTTTAATGGCTAATTCATTCATTTTAATGGCCATGTTAATTAATTTTCACATTTCAAATAAATAGCTTTAAAGAGCAACTTTAGAGATCACATTTTATATCAGGTTTGTCACAATAATTAAGAAATTTACCTAAAATGGTTGAAACATAAGCTGAAACGAGACCTGTCAAATTCTCTAAATTTTCATACTATGTGTTTTTGTTAAAAAGCAAAGCACTTCATATTCCATTTGGTGAAGCAAACCATCGTCACTGCCAACCAGTACTCCTCACAGATAGTCTGTGACATTAAGTGTGGCTCCTACAAGTGCTACTTCTTGGACCAGATCCGCCTGGGACAAACATCCCAACAGTGTCTCAATGAAGTGAAATGAGGAAAATAGCGACACTGTCATGCACTTTTCGTAAAGTTACATTTGTCCAACGGAGAGGATTTTCTTTTGTTAAGAGACTGTCCTTTCTGCTGATTAGTGGGCTTCCCCGGACTCTTTCTCCCAGAAGCTGCCGCCAGGACAGCTGTCCACTCCTGGTCCACTTTAACTCTGAGCTGTCCTCTTCCCAGTCCTCGAGGTGAATGGTAGCTTCCCCAGTTATTTCATACTCTCCTCATGTGTGCTAACCACATTCTTAGGATAAAATCCAAGTGCAACTACACAGAACAGACAGTCTGGGTTACAGGGATGACCTATGACAATGCTGCCCTACTATTCTTCAAGCAGAAACCAAGAGTCTGTATTAAGTTAAACGGCCTATACAGGCACACATCATTGTACTGCACTTCACAGATGCTGTTTTTACAAATTGAAGTTAAGACCCTCCACAGCAAAAAGGTTACAACGGGCTTTACTGTGGTGGTCAGGAACCAGGTCCGCAATGGCGCTGATTAGGGTGTAACACAACATCAGCAGCATTCAGCCAGCTTTGAAAGCGTCAAGGAAAGAACATAATGGCATACAGGCTACAGATTAAAAGTTACTAATTTACTAAGTATCATCATAGATATGCCACAAATATACCCAAGAGCACTTAGGGTGACATTCCTAGAGAACAATTTATCATGTTATGAAAGACAGCAGCTGCATCCCTGAAGCTCAAATTGAAGAGCTTTATTTTTTTAAAAGGACTTTATATACATGCAGGTTTTTTAGTGAACTTCTCACTAGGTTACCAGCATCACAGGGGCCCCAGAAAGGCAATGGACACCCGGGGGTATGTGTGAGTGTGTGTGTGTGTGTGTGTGTGTGTGTGTGTGTGTGTGTGATTATGTGTGAGAGTGTGTGTATGTGTGTGAGTGTGATTATGTGTTTATGTGTGAGAGTGTGTGTATATGACAGTGTGTGTGTGTGAGACGGTGTGTGTGTGTGTGTGTGTGTGTGTGTGTGTGTGTGTGAGACTGTGAGACTGTGTGAGTGTGTGTGGGTGAGAGTGTGTGTATGAGAATGTGTATGTTTGTGTGAGATTATGTGTGAGAGTGTGTGAGTGTGAGACTATGTGTGTATGTCTGTGTGAGGGACTAAGAGTGTGTGTGTGTGTAAGAGTGTGAGACTGTGTATGAGAGACTGTGTGAGTGCGTGTGTATTCACACCCCAGCCCTGACACTCCTCAGCAGTGAAGCCAGTCAGACCAAGTCCTGAACAGAGAGCAGCTGTCACAGCCTGTGGATTCCGGCGGTGATGCTCCAGCTGAGTGGGCACAGCCTCGTCAGTAGCTTGATCGCACGGGAGCTCGGGGATGACTGACACAGGGATAAATATGCGCCTCAGCGGGATAAGGGAACAAAACTGGATCAAAGTGACTGCTTCCTGATTTCGGCCATTTGCTGAAATGTCTGTGAGCGCGTCCTCTGGCATTCTCTCTAACACCCTTCATCTGTATACACGTGTCTGGATATATACACACTGATAGACACATCCACTTCCCCCCACCTGTCATGGGAAAGAAGCTTCTACTTGACATATGACAAGATACCCGCACCACCAGGATCAAGATGTAGACAACCACATGCACCTTGGCCTACCTTCTCGCTTCACTTTTCGGGTCCTCACACAGCTGACCGGCCTCTGGGACCCTGACACTCTCCTGGGGACCACCTTCTAATTCTTTGGCACTGTCTTGATTTAAGTTGGTATCTTCTGGATCAACTTTCACTCCTTCTCCTGTTCCATTTTCATTGCAATTATCATCATAATTCTAGGTTATAAACACGTGTGCATTACAAAATAAATACTATAATAGTACTGGCTTCTTTGGGTTATTCGGCCAAATAGTTACAATAAACAATGACAATGTCCCAAGCCCCCTAGTTAGAGTGTATCTTCAGGCAATAAAAAGAAACAGATAATTTTAAAACATGAATGCTCTCCCTCTGATATTTCACTATTTTCTTTATGCCGTTCTATTTAAGGGAATTGAGCATCCATGCATTTTGGTATCTGGAGAATCCTGGGACCAATCCCCCACAGACACCAAGAGAGAATGGCAATTCTTGAATTTGGACCCCAGGTATGAAATACTTAAACTACTTAAATTTCTGAGTATATCAACATTCTTTCAATAACCACAATCATTGCAAGTTTCTAAACAAATGTTTCTTCTGTGAAATTTTAATTATGTTTTCAACAGAACAAACTTGATTATACAATGAGAAATCCCAGGGGTCACGAGTCCAGATATTTTTTTAAATATGGTCACTCAGCTAATTAGTATTAGGAGAATTCAACATGCAAAATTTTAAAACACCCTGACAATAGTAATTAAGTAAATTAGCTGCATACATATAAGGGGGGGCTTAAGAAAGAAAACATTTTCAACTCCTTTTAATCGTTTTACAATTGACATGAAATTAGAGCAAAAGTCCTCCTCCTTAATACTATTCTCCTAATACTAAGAGTTTCGCTAACATTAAACAGCAAATCTAGAGTTGTAATGCTCTTGAATTTGGACCCCAGGAATGAAATATTTAAACTACTTAAATTTCTGAGTATATCAACATTCTTTCAATAACCACAATCATTGCAAGTTTCTAACCAAAAGTATTCTCCTAATACTAACATACCTGTGCTGGTTTCTGTTTCTTTTTCTTCTGTTTTTTAGAAAGCCTAAGAGCAAATATAAATCAAAATGTCAAATACTTGATTCTACAAAGATTTATGAAGTAAAAAGAAAAACAATTAAGCACTAGTGATACAGAGAGAAATAAAAAAAATTAAAATTATAAATATCATAAAGCATTAAAAGGAAAATGTTCACATTATTTTAGAATATTGTAAGTGGCTCAATTGACAGGAATTAGCATATCAATTACGTAGGTATAAAACTGCTTTTAAATATAGTCATAATACAGTGTGTAAAATTATATTTGACATCATGTCTTTACCCATTTCAATACTATAAAGTTCCCTTCACTTGAAGAAATGCAGAAAATACTAGCATAACAGGCTGACTTCTCCGGGATAAAGCAGCCTCTACAGCAGTGGTTCTCAACCTTCTAATGCCGCGACCCTTTACTACAGTTCCTCATGTTGTGGTGACCCCCAATTTCATTGTTACAAATTGACCATAATTAAAGCATAGTGATTAATCACAAAAACAATATGTAATTATATATGTGCTTTCCGATGGTCTTAGGTGACCCCTGTGAAAGGGTTGTTCAACCCCCAAAGGGGTCACGACCCACAGGTTGAGAACCGCTGCTCTACAGACAAGCCCAGGGTGGCAGTATGTCTATGAAATCTTTGGAAGTACCTTTGTTTGGGTGCATCCTCCACTTCTTCCTCAGAATTGGCATTCAGCAGATTTTCATCCGTCTGAGATCCTGAAAAACTTTCTTCCTCCTTCTCCAGCTGTTGTTTCAGCAAGGCCACCATTTCCCGGTGCCTCTTGGATTTTTCGTGATTCCGCATGCTGAAAGCACAGTGCAACTGAGTAACTGCAACAGGCTTACGTCAGATGTGCCAAGTGTGGCTGGGGGTGCAACTCAGTTAATGTTCTCCTTTCTGATCAACCAGGCAGACGTTTGTGACTACGGAGAGAGAGCGCCCTGTCTTCTTAGACCTCGGGACCCTAGGAACCCAGCACTCCATCCATGTTCCTGCACCCAGAATTCCCCCTCCTTCTGTCCTTTCATCTGTTCTCCCTTTTTTCCCCTCAAATTCTCTATTATTTTTATTTTCCAAGTCTTTAAATTCAAGCCTTCTCCTCTATTTCCCTTTAATCACTGATTACTTGCAGGGGCCTGGAGCGATGACTGGGAAAGTACAAAAGCACATTGTAACTTTAAAAGGAGACACCCTGGATTTGAGAGACGGTGATGTGAAGCCTTGACGTAGAAGAGTTTACCTCCTCATGCTTTTTCCAGCAGCTGCCTTCACCTTCTCTAGAGGCATCCCCCTCTCACTCCACCACCTAAAAGTGAGTTCAGACACGAGTGCCCTGCAAACTCTGTGCCCGTGGCCACTAAGTAACACTACACAACATGGAGTTGACAACCCTTCGGCTGTGAGAGTAGCGACACTAGAAAGCAGGAAACTTGTGTCTCTGTCAACCTTCTCTCATCTGCTCAAATTCTCGTGTGCTTGTTTGGGTTGCTGCTCTCCCCCCCACTAGTATCTCTGGCAGATCAAGGTTCCTTGGAGAAATGGGAACATTTCGTGCCAGATAGGAAGTGCTCGGCAATGACTGGGGCATGTCAAGGACACAGGAGCAGGTGGAAGGACTCTCAGTAACCACTGACGGGAAACTGGAGCAGGAAAAGGGCAACAAATAGAAAACACTGAAAAAGTCCCTAAACTCAGACTGACACAGACAGGCCCACGGGGAAGTAAGGCGCCTGTTTACAGCAGAAAGCCATATGCTGATGACCGTGTGACACGTGTAACGCAGTACATGCCCCTCGACTGGGTCCCAGATCCAAGTGAGAAAGATGCCACACGGGACACGACGAGGATCACCTGACGAAAGTGGAATACGGCAGGAAATGACAGAAGTGCCGTATCAGTGGCACCCGTTTCCTCCAGCTGACAACTGCACGCTGATTGTAAGAGAATGCACTTAGGAGCACTGCACATGTCCCGTACTCAGAACCGTGTGTAGCGGGAGAACAAGCACTCGCACATGGGGCAGCCTGAGCAGCCGTGAGTGGCGTGCTCTACACTCTGTCCTCGCGACTGGTCTGTGAGTTTGATGTCACTTCCAAATAAACAAGACTTTCTAAACCTCCTTCCCTGCAGCTGCTTCCTGCTGCTGCGTCTCCAGCTCGCCCACTCCTCACTGCTCCATGACCTCCGCGGGGCTCATCCCGACAGACCGTTTCTGACGCCCACATCCTCACTGTCATCCCTTGGTCCCCTTTTCTCTTTTCTGCACGTATTTTGCTGCTTTTTCCCTTGCTGGTTCTACATTTCCCCCCTTATTCTTTACTCTCCTTATACCAGTACCCGTTTTAATACTTCTGTCCCCACTGTTCCTGTAAGAGCAAGTCCTCCGCGCTCTCCCGCCTGGGAGCAGGCCTGTGCTTTTCCCCGCCCCCTCGCTCTTTTTCCCTCAGGTGTAGTACCTATATTACGCTAAGTAAAATAAGCCAGTCGGAGAAAGATAAATATCACATGATCTCACTCATATATGGGATATAATGATCAACATAATTCTATGAACAAGAATAGATCCAGAGACAAATGGTAGGGGAGGGGGGTTAGAGAGCAACCAAAGGACTCCTATGCATGCATATTAGCATAACCAATGGACACAGGCACTGGGCCAGTGAGGGGTTGCCCAGGGTGGGAACGGCTGGTGGGGGGAGGGGGGGGAGTGGTCAATTGGGGAGAAAGGAGACATATGTAAAACTTTAGACATCATAATAATAAATAATTAAAAAACAATAAAAAATAAGAGATCAAGGAACCAATAAATAAAGCCCCTCCTCCCCTCAGTAAATGAGTAAATGTCCCCTTGAAGGACACAGTGAAGCTCCTGGGTGGCAGCAATGGCCTATATGGCAGCGATGGCTGGAAGTGAGTCTGCCACCAACAGAGAGAGATGGTGTAGCCTCTTGGCCCATATGACTGCACCTTCTTTGCCAAAAAAGCAACATCTCTTTCTGAAGACCACATGCATGTTTACAAAGCAGCTGCCCACAGGAATGCTGGCATGACTGATCACTCCAGGGGCTGACCTGCTGCTACAACGGCCTTCTCCCCAGGATGCTGTGAGGACTAGGGAGCTGCTACCAGCAGCATTTTCTTTTCAGGACTTGCAAAGCGTTACACTCGCCTCAAAAGAAAAGGTGAGTTCAAAGACCTCAAACTTACGCCTTTTCCGTCTTGAAAGATTTGTCACACGCTGGGCAGTACAGTCCCTCATAAAGCTCCACGCCATCGGCCTCGTCGCTGTCCTTCCCTGCAGGAAAGAGGTCGCAGTAAGAAGCCTGTGCCATTCGAACACAGACCTACAACATGCTAACAAACGTTTACTTCCTTACCAAGGAAAACAATGACGTTACAGGATTCGAGCTGACCCTTTAAAAGCAACACTAAATTATAAGAGATGAAAAATCCCTTTAACTTTCTATTTCTCTTTATAAGTCTACTCAAAAGACAAAAAATTCTCAGAACCCTGGGAGTGAGCAAAGTTCAGAAAATCAGATGTCCATAGTTCTACCACAAAGCAACTTTTTCAACAAGGTGTTTTTAACTTACCTCTTGAGCAAGATTTGGTACAAACACATTTATATAACTGTAATCTAGTCTTAAATGCTTAAATAAACTTAGCTCACAACATTCTGTCGTTATTGGACAAGTCATAAAATAGCATACTACATGTAAAGTTTAACACTGTCTCTACAGACTATTTTTTATAAGCCTGAAGATTTATTACACTAGAATAATTACTACCGATACAGTCCAAAAATCTAAGCAATTAAAAAGCGCAATGAAGTCTTTGCACAATACCATCTTCTATCTTTATAGGAAACTAGAGGCCCGGTGCACAAAAATTTGTGCACTCGGGGGGAGGGGAGTCCCTCAGCCTGGCCTGTGCCCTCTCGCAGTCTGGGACCCCTCAGAAGATAACGACCTGCTGGCTTAGGCCTGCTCCTGGGTGGCAGAGGGCAGGCCTAATCCCTAGGTGCAGCCCCTGGTCGGGCTCAGAGCAGGGCCGATTGGGGGGTTGGGGCACCATCCCGTCACACTCAAGGCAGGGTCGATGGGGAGGTTGCGGCACTACCCCCTGTCACGCACAGAGCAGGGCCAATCCGGGGGTTGAGGAGCTCCCCCCTGTCACTCAGAGAGTAGGGCTGATAGGGGAGTTGGGGCACCGCCCCCTGTCACACACAGAGCAGGGCGGATCAGGGGGTTGGGGCGCCGCCCTCTATCACCCACAGAGCAGGGCCAATCAGGGGGTTGGGGCGCCGCCACTCTCACACTCAGGGCAGGGCCGATGGGGAGGTTATGGCTCTACCCCGTCACACACAGAGCAGGGCCCGTTGGGGGGGGGGGGGGGTTGGGGCGCCGCACCCTGTCACACACAGAGCCGCAGGGCGATCAGAGGTTGGGGAGCTCCCCCGTATCAGGCACAGAGCAGGGCTGATCAGGAGGTTGGGGCGCCTTCCCCTGTCACGAACAGAGCAGGGCGGATAGGGAGGTTGTGGCCCCACCCCGTCACACACAGAGCCGCAGGGCGATCAGGGGGTTTGGGCGCTGCCCCCCGTCACGCTGATCCCGGTGCCGGGAGGCCTCGCGGCTCCGCTGATCCCGGTGCTGGGAGGCATATTACCCTTTTACTATATAGGGTAGAGGCCTGGTGCACGGGTGGGGCTGGCTGGTTTGCCCTGAAGGGTGTCCTGGATCAGGTTGGGGGTCCCCACTGGGGTGCCTGGCCAGCCTGGGAGAGGGACTGAGGGCTGTTTTCAGGCTGGCGGATGACTGAAGCTCCCAACCTCTCCTTTTTTTCTTTTTCTTTTTTTAATTCTGGGCCAGCTTTAGCTCTGAGGCTCCAGCTCTTAGGCCTCCACTGCTGAAAGTAGGTAATCGAAACAATGTATAACTCCAGCTCTGACTCCAGCTTTGAGATCCCAGTTTGTTAAAATGTTTCAAACTGCAGGCTCAGAGGCCGGCAAAGCAGGCGGGAAGTTGGTTTCCTCCTTCACTGAAGCAAGCAAGCCTCATGTTAGTTTCAAGCTGCCTGGCTGCCGGCCGCCATCTTGGCTGACAGTTAATTTGCATATCTCCCTGATTAGCCAATGGGAAAGGTAGCGGTCATACGCCAATTACCATGTTTCTCTTTTATTAGATTAGATAATATTAAAAGTGATGTTAATATGGTTTTGAAGGACAGTCTCATTAAAATCATAAATGATCAGAATACATGCAAAGTTCAGCATATGGTATTACTGTCTAATTATGGGTACACTTTCAAGATATCATATACGTGAAATAAGCTTTGATTAATCAAAGAGTTAATAAAGAATGCTGGATTTGAAGCCAAAATCTGGATTTAAAATGGTCATATACACCCAGGCATATGCTACAGCTTCTGTCTTAGTTTCTTCTTTAGGAAAATGCAGCCAATTATATGAGCAAAACCTACATTTAAGGGCTATTGTGGGAGGGTCAAGCAGCAAAATGATGTATGTGAAAGCATGTTGTAAATTATTTAACTCTACGTAATTACACCACCTCACGTTTGTAGAGTGTTTATAATTTCCCAAACACTTTCACATTTACGTCTTATTTATTAATAAAACATTCCATTTCCTAGTCATTTTGATTAATTAAAAGTTGGTCATTTTATCACTTGGCTTATTAGTCTGAAAAAGCACACCTGTAGGTATGTCAGTGCACCAAGCACCTTCTATGAAGTCAGAAATGAAAGGGAGAATCTACCATGTATACACACCACACAGGCTCCCACACAACAGCAGCTTTTCTGGAAAGAGCTGCTATGAAAACGTGACCTACTCCTTAACTGCATTTTTTAAAACAACCAGTCTGCGGTCACGTCACACCTGTCAGCATGTCCACCTATTTATCAACATACTGGAGGCCCGATGCACGAAATTCATGCAAGAGCAGGCCTTCCTTCCCCGGCTGCTGGCACCGGCTTCCCTCACAGCCCTGACTTTGTCCGGAAGGTCTTCCAGAGGACGTCCAGTCTAATTAGCATTATGCTTTTATAGACGTATACGGCCAGAAGCACCAATTGTTTAAAACATGGTCAGAAAAGAGTTTACCAGAATTAGCCAGCTTCAATAGACAACCTTTCCTTGGTCCATACAGTATTGTTTTTCATGTTAATTATCTGTCACACTTAAAAACTGGGAGATGTCACATAAAAATCCAAAGTCCCAGCTTCACTTAAACCAAACAGATGTGAAAACTCTGGCAACAGCCACTGGAACGGGTGTCCCAGGTTCTCCTCCCTCCACGCTCCCATTCCACTGTCTTATCCCTTCCCTGGCCCCTGTGAGCACCCGAGTGCATCCTGTGCACAGAAACATGACTTCCCAGTGTCCCAATGAGTGCAGTTACCATCCTGTCCGTCTCTGGGCTCGTGCTCCTCCCCTTCGTCTTCCTCGGAGCCGTCTCCGAACTCCTTCTCGTACCGCGCCTCCATCTCCCGGAGCTCCTTCTCCAGGTCGGCCAGCGCCATCCAGCTCTGCTCCTTGTACTGCTCGGCCAGTCTAGACACAAACAGCACAGTCTCCGCACTGCGCTCCCCGACCCTTCAGGCTCCGAGTCCATCCCCAGAGAGCTTCCTACCACCCCCACCCCACCCCCAACACTGACACCGAGTTAAAGGGCAAAGTCACTGGAAACCTGTTAGCTGTCCTGGTTGATTTTAATTGCTCGACTAGATAATGGGTTTTGAAACACAAAACTCTTAGCAACTCATTAAATGGTTTCAAGTGATGTAAGTGCTAATTTTCAAAAGATGAGGGGTGGGGCAGGACGAATTTTTAAGAAGTCGTTTTTTTTAGAGAATGCTGTAATGCTCTGGACACAATGCTTTTACAGTAACTCAAAAACAACAACCCTTTAAAGGCACTAGAAGAGACTAGATAGCTGAGAATACACCGACTAAGAGGCAGTCCTGGGCGGCGGTTAAAAGCAAGGCCCTGGGCTGACTCCCCGGGTCCAACCCCGCCTCTGCGATTCGCTGGCCGTGCGACCTTGGCCTGTCTGCCTCGCACCCGCAAAGGAACGAGGATACAAACCAGCACTTGCTCCCAGAACCGCTGGGAGAAAAGCCCGGACGGGGCCTTGTGCAGAGCGAGAGCCCGGGGGCCTTAGTTACTCTTAACTTCCACAGGCGTCTGGAAAGGTCTCAGGTATAAAGGGCCTCGGAAGGACAACATCCAATTCAAACACCTTCTCACAGATGAAAAAGCACTGTGCAACGTCAGGATTTAAAAGCTGAAGCCAAGATGCCTCAACCCGACGTGGAGGCAGCTCCTGCTGTGGCCCTGGACCCCGCACAGCCAGGCCCCCCGGCACGTACTTGGCCTGCTTCAGCTTCTGCTGCCGCCGCATCTCCTCGGCTTTGCGGGCCTTCTCGGCGTTCTGCTCCTCCACCAGCCGGCGATGCGCCTGCACCCTCTTGTCTCTCTTCCGAATGAAAGCCACCAGCTGGCGGACAAGCTCATTCTTCTCCTTCCTCGCCTTATCGCGAGTCTTCTTGTTTTCTTTCTCCATGGCGCGTTTCTCCCAGCGGTTGGAAGCCTGTCGGGTATCATATTCCTCTTTCCAAGCGAAGTTCTTCTGCGTGCAGAAGCTCTGCCAGTAGGCGTAGAAAGGGTGGACTACCTGGTGACAGAGAAAACAGGCAAAATGCTTGCCTCTATGTAGACTGGTTTCGGTCAGGCAGCAACGTTAGTGATGCAGAACATCTTTCCTATTTAAAACACTGCTATTAATCAAAGGAGAAGACAATCCTCTTAAGGCTTTAACAAAATCAATCACTATTCAGCACGAATTTAATGAGGAAATGAATGGGATGGGACCACAGTCAATTAGGAGGGAAAGGTCAAGAAAAGGGGAGGCTGCTGGGAAGAGAAAGGAAGCAAGTCACAGGATAGGAGCGGGAACTAGGATCCATTTTTACAAATAAACAACCAGGATGTGCGACACACTGATCCACGCTAAGCGTACAGCAGCCGTGCACCCTCCTCACCGTGTCATAGTCGCTCTGGGAATCCCCGAAGGTCGGGAAGTCCTCCACATCCTCCTCCAGCACGGATTCCAGCTCTTCCTTCGCAATCATTTCAAACACATTCCGATACACCGCGTAAAAGCCCTAAAGCAGGCGACAGAAACACGCATTCCCACACTTTATAGTCTAGCCCAGCCGTGGGCAAACTACGGCCCGCGAAATGAATAAAACTAAAAAAAAAAAGACCGTACCCTTTTATGTAATGATGTTTACTTTGAATTTATATTAGTTCACACAAACACTCCATCCATGCTTTTGTTCCGGCCCTCCGGTCCAGTTTAAGAACCCATTGTGGCCCTCGAATCAAAAAGTTTGCCCACCCCTGGTCTAATCACAGAGTGAGATTTTAAAATGCAACGTGAAAAACTTTACTGCTGAAGGATGACAACCCCAAACTGTGTCCCTGTAAGTACATCTACGTTCCAATTGGAGGTTTTTAATATGCAGATACTTTAAATATGAAGGCAATGGTGGCTTTTTGTTTGTTTTCAGAATGAACAGTTTCACTTTCGATTATAGAATTCTCTGCATTTGAGAGTCTCACTTAAGTGCTTGGTAAGAAATGGTAAGGGAGTCCACGCCTTACCTTCTCATCATCTCCATAGCCAGAGTAGCAGGTGACGGTGAAGAAGTGAAGCAAGTCTAAGCTGTCATCTTGATATTCCCCATCAAGCCCACCTTTGAGCAGAGCCTCTCTATGATTATCATACCTGAGCAGACGAAGAAATGAGCAGCGTCAGGGAAGGCAAAATGCATAAGAATTCAAAAGGACTTCTTACTCGGAAACAGCCAGAATGCTATTGCAGTCCACTTTAATGTGTCCAACCCACAACCAAAAAATTTTAAGAAAAAAATGTCAACATGAAAAGACAATCTATCGTAAAATTGCTGATTAAAACTCTGGCTAGGCCACTACTGGCATATACAGCACTAGGTCATGGGAACAAGGGACTGTCATGCGCCAGGGAATCTCCACGCCACTCCCCGCAGGTGGCTGCAGTCCCAGGAAAGAAACATTCCTGAGCAGGACGGGGTGGACATAATCTCGTCCACAGACTACTTACAGACGTGGGATCTGAGAATTTAGCAGCATGAACCGAAATCACTCTTGTTATGTCTACATAAACAATGGAGTAGCTTCATGAACATGCAATTACCCACAGAACAACTCCGTAAAGTTTGCTACAACAGGAAGCTGAGGCTCAGGGACACTAAACAGCTTGTTGTCCACAATCATAAAGCCTGTAAGCAGCAAAGCTAGACATCAGAGCCAGGTCGGAGCACCGGGAGGACTCAGAGAGCAGTGCCGCCTGCACACAGCAGCAGAGGAGAAACATTAGGCCTCTCTCTGTGATTTCCATGTAAGAGGCGATTTTATAGGAACTTCCTTTACAGCCATTCTCTCTGGAGGCCAGCCGTGGGCACACTGACCCCGAGGACAGGCACAGAGCATGCGCACCACCCGGGCTGCGGATGAGCAGCAGGTCCTGCAGTTATAACAGGCTCAACACCTATCCCTCTGCAGCAAAAGTCCCAACATAGACACTGTTCGGATATGATATTCAATGACCAGGTCATCGTTAACAAAAGATGTAGAAGCTTAACTCGATTTCTTTATAGAGTGTAATTGTAGGGAAAATATTACAATTCTTGTATTAAAACACTGTACCTGTGTGTTAAAAAAACAAAACACTCTGATTTTATTTATTTTAAATGATGAGAGAGAGTTGTTGTCCCACATATTTCTGCATTCACTGGTTTATTTCTGCATGTGCCCTGAGCGAGGATCGAACCCTCAACCTTGGTGTATCAGGATGATGCTTCAACCTACTGAGCAACCTGGCCAGGGCTGTACCTGTTTTTGAAAGACAAGTCAGCATGCTTCCTTGTCTGACATCAGAAAACTGTCATACACCAAAGAGACACCATTTAATGAGAAGTCACTTCATATATCAAAGTTAAAACTATCTTAACTGCCAAGCTTTCTGCATCAGGAGCTATAAAATCAGACAGTTGGAGTAGGAATTCCCTCCTACTCAAATACTGCATTTTATATGAGTAGGTGGCAGAAGTCTCAGAACACACCAAAAACCACTGATGATTTAAATGTTTTAAAAACCCTCTATTGACAATTCTTCCCAACAACATACACGAGGACGAGAGGGACAGCGTGCTGCTCACCATGCTCTTTCCTGAGGGTCACTCAACACGTCATATGCTGCTTGGATTAATTTAAATTGTTCAGCTGCTTCTGCGGCGTTATCCAGATTTTTATCTGTGAAAATAAAGTCACAGAAATTCAGTCATCAAAAAAGTAGGACAAAATCTAAAAGGGAGCTCACCCATCACAAAGGCCAGAAACACATGAGGAGTGTGCAAAACAAAGGAAAACCAGGAAAAGGCAGAGATACTGGACGATGGTTAATAATCAGAACCTAAGTGTCTACTCGAGTAGAAAGCTCAGGCTTCCCTAAGCCTGGTGCCTCCCCGCACTCACCCTGGGTCCACAGATGGAAAACCCTGAGTAGCGTGCACCTTCTTTTTAGGAGAAACGAAATATATGTATATAATTGGTTAGGAAGAACTGCTATTATTTAGTGCTAGGTTATACTTTCTGTTCACAGCCTGTTTGTCTTCCTTATTAACATATCCAAAAAATAAAGTTTTAATTAGCTATACTATTCTTCTTAGCTATGTTTCCTTAACCATGGAATTCAGAAAGCAACTTTGCCTCAAGATGGCAGACACCTTCCAAGACGACCCCCAAGAACCCCCACCTCCTGGCATCACACCGTGTGGTCCCCAGGGGTGGTGTGTCTGGCCGACAGCAGGCAGCAGTGTGAGCAGTGACATGGGGGACGGCACGGTATGGCGATTCTGAGATGTTCTGATGAAAGACAGCAGTTTCCATCGTGGGCTCTCACTCCCTCTGGGCTCGCTGCCATGGCATGACGACACCCAGGTGGCGACGGAGAAGCCACGCGGTGAGAATGGAGGCCTCTGGCCGTGGCCAGCAGCGACTGAGGCCTGCCAACACCATGTGAGCGAGCTTGAAAACAGGTGTCCCAGACAGTGAAGACACAGCCTCTTAAGAAACCCTGAGCCATCACCACCCAGCTAAGCTGTTCCCAGGCTCTGATCCTCAGAAGCTGTGTGAGTCCATCTGATGAATGTTTGCAGTGTTTGTTGTTTTAAGCCCTGAGTTTCTGGTAGTTTGTTACACAGCAATAGGTAACTAATATGCTCAGAAAGTAAACTATTTGAATCCATTGCAGAGGACACCAGTGCTCTTTAAACTATAGCTCCATAGTTGCCCTCTAAGAGGCGAGAGGAAAATATGACAGATGTGTATTCCCTACAATAGTCTGGCAGCCTTAGAGCAAAGCATCCTGCCTCCTCCTCTCAGGTACCATCGCACGGATCCCACGTCCTTCAGGTGGTTGGTTGTCTGCTCAACAACTAACAGTGACAACACTGTCTCAAGGCAGCAGTTGGCCATGGCTCTTTTTGCTAAGATGCTTTAGCACAAAAAGTTTTCAATATTATTTTAAAGCTAGAGTCCCGGTGCATGAATTCGTGCATGGGTGGAGTCCCTCAGCCTGGCCAGCGATCGGGGCCAATTGGGGCCGTCTCACCCAGTCCTGATCAGGGCCCCTCAAGGCCAACCAGCCGGGGGGGAGGGACCACGGGAGATTGGCCAGCCACAAGAGATTGGCTGTGGCAGTGCACTGACCACCAGGGGGCAGCTCCTGCATTGAGCGTCATAGCTACTGGCTGGTTGTAATGTTTGCTTAGGCTTTTATATATATAGATCATGGTCCCTTAGAACTGAAAGGAGGACAAAAGTCCCCATCTCTGTTTGTGAGCATACAATGCAAGTCTAAATCCATGTCCACAGTGCAAGCCCATCTGAAGCAATAAACATCTCTTTGGGGCTACAATGCTTACACTTGGGGCAAGGACACAGCTGTATGGTCAGGAGGATGGAGCAGGTCTTTGAACGATTCATCAAGCAGCTGGAGCTATCAAGATGGGCCACCTCTGGATTCGCTGATATGTGAGATTAATAAATGGCTCTGGTTTAGCCACTGTAGGCAGCCTCCTGTCACCTGCAGCTAAACACAAGCCTGATATGCCTTGAGGGTGAGAGTCCAGCTAAAAATAGTCATGATTTCCAAGTCTTCCTCAAATCATTAATAAAAATCTTGTCAGATAAGTAAAAAGCACAGTTGAGATGGAGGCTGAATGGCAGAAAACGGCAGCAAAACAAAGCAGGTGACTGCTTGGGAGTGGAGGTGGGTGGCTCTTCTTCACCTTTTAATCAGCCCTGCACTGGGTTGTCCTGCTTCTTCCCACTCCCTTCTCTCCTCACCCAAAGAAGTTTGAAGAAAGCTAAAGCGTTTAAATGCATAAAACCCACTAATGTACCACCTGAAAATAAGATCTAATCTCTCACTGAAACATCTTTCTTAAATAATTTTTTTCTATCTGTCATATGGCTTTTTATTCCCGTTAAACATACCTGACCTGGTTGACTAGCAGGTTGAGCTGAGATCCAAAAGCATGAGAGCGAGAAGTTAAAAAGCACTGATTTAAAAAATGGAAAGCCCACGTGATGTATTATTCACCAAGTGCAAAAAGCCACAGGCATTGCGAATCCAGCCATCACGGTTTAAAAGGCATTCATTCTCACATCATTCTCTGTGCTTTTCTCTTCACCCACTATGCTCTTTTCCACTCCCTTCCAAGCCTTTATACAGTGCCTTCTGGAAAATTCCATGGATCGTGCCACTTAAGCCAGGCTCCCTGAGAAGGCTGCTTGCTTCCCTCTCAGACTCCTTCAGCCACAGCCTTCACAGGGCAGGTTGTGCGAGAGCTGGTGTCCCTCACTCAAGGGAAGACAAACTAGCATTGCTTCCTGATCCATTCATTGGCCATCCCTTCTTCCCCTCCTGTCTGCTCCCCTCCCAACCACTGCGCTTACACGGAGAATCCTGGCACCTGGCTCAGCTTCCACCCCAGGTCCTGGTGGTCATCCTGAGGACTTAATGTCCCTTGACCTCCAGTCTTGCCTGCTCCAACCTACTGTCCCCACGACAGCCAGCGAGATACTTGAAAAACGCATACCTACCATCTCGCCCCTGCTCCCGGCACTTCACTGGCTTCCCAACGCTCTCAGGTTAAAATCCAATCCCTAGTCCAGTCCCCCACGCCTTCAGGACCTGGCCCGACTCCCCTGGCCGTCCTGGACTTGGCCATGCTGGCTTTCTCCTGCCCCCTCCACCTGTCTTCTCTGTATTCCCGCATTAGGTCTCCACGGAGATGTCCATTCTAGGGAGGCCCATCTCTCCCACAAATACCAAAACCCAGTCCGGGTCGGTACCTGTGCTCAGGGGCACCTGTTATTTGCCTTCAGGCTGCCCTTACCTCACCGACTGACATTGCCTGTCTCCTCCCAGTGTCGCCCGACGACGGCATGGGCCAGCAGGGCAGGGACCACCACTCCTGTCTCCACCCACTGAGCCAAACCAACCCGTTTTCAGACTTTGGTCCAGCTGTCCACTGGGCCACTTGTGTCCACCGCGTGCTCTTCCCCATTCGGTTCAGCTCACCCTTCCCTGGGTCATCCTCGGGGACCCAGGCTCCTGCCAAGGGGAAACCTCACAGCCCCTCAGGACCCAGGGGGGCTCCCTCGCCTCCTGCATTCCCGGGGGTCACCGGTTCGTCTATCAGTCCAATGACCAACTCCATGCACTGTGCTGTTCTGCTTGCCCCGCATGTAACTCTTTTCTGCGTGTGAGGCATGTTTTCCCAGCAAGACGGAGGCATTTCAGAACCCAGTGACTTGCCCATCCCGGAGGCTAGAAACCTGCTTACTGATCAGTGCCGATAGGAAAGCCCCTTATCAGCCTGGAGATGCCGAGATCCCACTCCTGCCTGAGCTCCCGGGCTGGGAGATCACCTGGCCACACCGTCACCCTGGCCGTGGCTACGGCATGAAAACCACGCCACTGAAGACAATTCTGGGTCAGATACAAACTTCACGGGCAGAGGGGTCCTGGCCTCGGCCTTGATTTCAAGGGGACAGGAGCCATCCTTACACTAAGTGGCAGGGACTCCGGGACCAGTTCAGGGAGGAGGAAGCACGAGGAACCTGGGCGCAAGGGACTCGGGGTCCGGGCGGGGGGGCCAGGGCCGCCTCACTCCGCCGCCCGCCGCCCGGGGTCCGGGGTCCGGGAGGCGCTGGGGGGAGCCAGCGAAGTCCCCGGGGCGCGGTCTCCCCACCCAGCGGCCATAGGGCTCTGGGCACCGGCGGGGTGGCGCCTGGAAGGGACGGGGTGCCGGAGCTCGAGCGCAGCCTGGGTGGAGGGCTGCGTCCACCGGGGGCAGGGGGGGGGGGGGCGGCGCCGGGGCCACCGGCCGGGCACCGGTGTCTCTGGCACGGGGTCCAGGGCGACGGGAGTTACAGGGCGGGACGGCGGAGTTACCCGGGTGCCATTTCAGGGCCAGCTTCCGATAGGCCTTCCTGAGCTCCTCCTCGCTGGCGTCGCGCCGCACCCCCAGCGCCTCGTAGTGACACTTCATCGCCCGCGCGGGCGGGGGGCCGGGGCCGGGGCCGGGGCCCGGGGCGGGGCAGGGACCCGGGCCCGGGCTGCAGTGGTGGTGGCAGCACTGACTGTCCGGACTGTCCTCTCTCGCGGCGGGAGCCGGACGCCAGCACCGGGCCAGCCAGCGAGCGCGGCGGCGCGGGGCGGCGGAGGCGCGTGGCCGGGTCGGGCGGCGCGGGCTGCGGCACGCGGATGCGCGGAGGGGGCGGCGCCGGCGGCCGCGGCTCCGCATGGGAGGAGGGCGGGCTCTGCGCCGGAAAAAGCTGGGGGAAGGAGGCGGGGCCTCGGCGAGGAGGAGGTGGGGCCTCGGCGCGGAGGCGGTGGGGAGGCGGGGCCTCGGCGAGGAGGCGGGGCCACGGCGGGCGGGAGGCGGGGCCACGTGGCTGTCATTGTGAGGGGCACAGAGGGCGGTCAGTATGAGTGGCACTAACTGGGCGGCCGTCCTGGGGGTGAAATGGGTGGAAGAAAACTGGAAAACATCTGGTTGTGGTTCTGATGATAATTTCTTAACTGAGCCCCGTTTTTACAGATGAGGAGACTCATGCCGGAAGTAATCCAGTAGTTTGCTCAAGCCTCCACAACTAACCAATGCCAGAATTCGGTTGGACGGAACAATTAAAAAACACCAGTTTTTTAACTCTTCCACTCTCTTCAGCTGCCATTTAATGAGACCACTATTTCCCATTTTGACCAATAGGCATAGGAATAACATCAAATAAGATAACTTAAACTAAATTTAAGAGAGAAGTATCACTTTTTTAAAATAACATACTAAATGTTTAACCACCAATATGGATGAAATTGTACCGACCCCCCATTCATCACTCCTTTCTAGCTAGCCTCTAAACCACATTTCCAAGATTGGTTTAGGTTAAGAATTGCAGTTAAAGCATAGTATTTAACTAGGTCTTCCTGATCTAACAGATACATTGTATTACAGGATGGAAGATCTGTACAACTGTTCCAAACAATTTGGTAAGGTGTCAAAATAGTAACCTAATTCTCATTAGAATGCACCAACACAGCAACATATTTCACTGTAATGTGGAATGTTCACATACATCAGCTACTAGGCTTTATTTGTAACTCACGTATCGTTAGAGAAGGGTGGGCTCCCCTACACTTATTGTAAAGTTGGGGTGCTGAAAGTTTAGGAAGATATATCCTGCTCCCTGCACAATCAAAACAAACCAACGCTAAACTTCACCAAGTTTATCCACACAGCACGATCCAATCAAACCTCTAACTTGTGCACTTGCTTGCTTTCCAAAGAAAGTACTATACAACCTTGGTTTTTAAATTGCTAGTGCATAGTGCCGGAAGCCGGTCCATCCTTGCTGCTTGACACAGTCGCTGCAGGAAAGAAACATCTGCACAGCATATGTTTCAAGGGACCTGGCGTATATAGCATACTGTTCTTAATATGTTTGCTCCCCTTAGCGCTGTGTGTTTTAACCAAGGTCACCTCTCCGATAAAGGTTGTTTCCCCAGGTAGGGATTTTTCCCTGAAGTCAGGGAGGGGATAAAACTCCTTAACTAAGTGCCAGGCGGGTAGTTAATCACTTTAACTACAAACAATCATGCTTAAGCTACATAATCTTTACTCCCTGGAATGGAGATGAGAAAAGCCCTAACCTTTGCAATAGAAATTGACAGGATTAAAATCAACTGGTATAAATACGGATGTAACAAGACAATAAACACCAGAACTTCGCTGGAGATCCTGGCTAGAGATCCTGGCTAGGCTGCTGATCAACTGAACGCTGTCTCCGTGTCATTCCTTCTTTGCCGACTCCGTCCACACCTTTGGGGACCCCTGGACCTGCTGGGGTTGGACCCCAGCAGCATAGGAATTGAGAAGTTTGAATGCAGGGAGAAATGGGAACATTCCCCCCCTCTGAGAATGGAATTGTGTGTTGGGGGCGCGTGGGGAGGGAGTAACAAAGGACTTTTTTCTTCAACTACATCTTATTTTGCTTACAACCTCTGAGTCCCTTGCCTTTTTCCTTAAAGGGATCTATTTTTGCCTATAACATTACATAGAAAATTCAACTATTACACTAGACATAAACTTCAGTCTAAAGGAATATCTTTATTAAATGGGTTGGCTTCTAAATGAACGTGGACTTGGGCGATGAGGAATTCTCAACCAAATGAGGTATTCATATAAATGACTGAAAGAGAAATTTGGCAAAAGAAAAATGTGGAAACTGATAAAGTTATTAAATTGGAAAGCCCACAGAAAACTCTGCAACACACACATCAAAAAGTATTAAGTACTCAAACTCACATCTTATGTTCATAACCTGTAATTAACTTCTTGAGATGTGGGTGTTTTTAAAAAAAATCCTGAATACAGTTATTTTCAGACAAGTCCAGATTTATCAAGATAACCTGACCTGAATTACCTGCATAATTTAGAAGACTTCAAGTAGCCTCATCATTTAGATTACGTTCAGATCAAGTAGCCTAATTATACACTCAGGAAGGCGTTTCTTAGTCGAAAACTAAGAGAAAATGAAATGAGGAAAAATTTATCATCCTGCCCATATATTTAAAAAAAAAAAATTAAACTAAAAATGAACCAGGAAAGACATCTAGAATGAACTTACTATATAAGAGCTCTTACAAATTAGTAAAAAATAACCAACACCCCAAAACAAGATGTCATAAAAGAAAACCAACACCTAACCCCACCCCACCCCCCAAAAAAATAGTATTACTTTTTAACTATCCAATAAGCAAAGATTATTTCACCATTGCAAAGGTACAAGGAAATGAATGCTCTAACTTCTGGTGAGGTATATTTAGGGAGGCAATCAGAATGTTTTAGTGTTCTGACCCGAGTCCTACTACTTACAGGAACCCACAAATGTACAAAATAATTTGTGTATACTGCACAAATGTTTACTGCAAGCACCTCTACAAGAAAATATATAACTGAAATACTTAATAACAATAAAAACTGATATATGATAGAGTGGAATACTGTACAATTAGTAACCATATTGTAGAACACAGACATGGGAAAATGATTGTGAAATAAAGTGGATGACAGACCACCACATGCATGACCCAATTTTATTAGTTACTAGTATGTAGTATATATACTACTGCTGAGGATATATATATATCCTTTTTGCTGCAAATCATTCATAAGGAGATTAATTCAAATATTCTAGTACCTTCTAACAACTGCCTTGTATTTCTTCCTTTTACTATCAATAATTTATACCCACTGCTTCTAAAATGTTTGTAATTTACAAAATGCTTTCAATGCAAGTAATTTTTATTGTACCTTTTTGAGATGAGAAAGCAAGATCAGAGGTTGGCTTGTCCAAGGCTCATTAATTGGTGACTCAGAGACTCAAACCTCGTAAGATGCTCTCTTTCCTCCTGGTCAACCCTACTTCACCATCGGAAATGACTCTCAAAGCGCCTAATGCTTTGTTTTACTAGTAATGACCCAATAAATTTAAATTCCAGCTTTGCTAAACCAAAAAAAAAAAGTTTTTTTAATCCAAGAGGGCAGGCCTAACCCTTAAGTGCTCTAAATTTTTAGTAATACCAAATAAGCTTTGAACAGAAATTGAGTTCTAGGGATATTTTATTTAGAAAAAGATACTCCCAAAGCCACAAGATTTTAATTTTTTCTTTTAAATGCCACACTAATTAGATGTAAGATAGTCCTGAATAATAAAAGTATTTACACATTGAATACAAAATAAATATAAAATAACTGAAAAATTAGTTATCCAGTGATTCATTTTGCATTTCCACTGTTCACCTTCTGTTTCATTTTTCTTTGTCTTTTGTAAACCCTTTTCTTTCTTGCCTTCAAATCAACTTTTGGCTCTGGTTTTATCCACTGTATTTCTATAGGTTTTTCCTCAGCTGGTGTAACAAAAACATCTGCAGTGGGATCATGTGGAAGAATAGTCTTTGGTTCTTTCTTTCTCAGTTTTTGTGCCTCTTTAACCTGCTGTTTCTCCTTATATTTTGCAGCTGTGATGGATCTTATGACACGCCGATGCTAGAAACAACCAAACAAAAAAACACATTAGATGTTTTTGAAATATGAATAAACATTTTACATATGGTAGCAAGAACATAAACTTAGGACCTATTTCCCTTAAATCCTGGGAGCAATTTAAAAAAAAAAAAAAAAAAGTAATTTGCAAGACTGTATGCAACAAAACCCAAAGTCAGTTTCACAGTTAACAGAATAGTAATTACCTGACAAAAATTCTTTGGGCCAGACTTTTGGAACATGGAAGACCACTAAACAAAAACAGCTTACCATGTTTGGTGACTGGTAGTGAGGATTTTCATATAAAGTTGGTCCTCCAAAACTTCCCTGGAAAATCTTTATGAGATTTAAGACAAAGCGAGGTCCTATTTCTACAAGAGCAGCATCTTCTTCTATGATCTTTAATAAAAAGAAAACATTTCATTTTGGTTTGGATATACTATTCCTAAAAGGTATATTGGCTATAACCTCACTACAAATAAGCCTAAAAAACTGAAAATAAAATTAAGGTAGAGGTGAAACCCGGCAAGTGCCAAACCATCAGCATTTCTTGAAATATATTAGTTATAGTAGTTATCAGGAAAAAATATAAAGGCTTTTAAGTATTCTTTTAAAACTGAGTAATTTAAATTTGGTTCATATCCTGCTTCTCACAATGCATGCATCCTTGAAAACCACTGGTTAAATGTTTTTAAAACTGCGGTTACTGTAACAACATGTATTGAAGCACACTACAGGGGACCCTTTAAAAATTGTAATCAATTCCTAAGTTTTTATAAACCTAATCAAATGAAGTTAAAGGTATATAAAAGTATAGTACAGGGTCAAATTTATTTCTGAATGGCTACTGATTGAGGCCACTTCTGAACTACAAATATTAACACTGTGTATTGTTTCAGATATGGCTGCCCTCAGAGGTTAGGGAGTTGAGCTCCCTTTGCAAGGTACCCGGTATAACAACCCATGAAGAGCCCAGTCTGCTTCACATGCTGCCTGGAACCTTGGATGTTTTTCCACCTCCCCACCTCTCTGCAGATTTATTATCCTGCCAAATTCCTTCTTCAAGATTTTCAGAATCACCTCTCCTCCTGAATGAGTCAGTGTGACTCACCTAATAGGTCTCATTAAATGCCTTCTATAGAGATTGTTTTTCTAAGTTTTAACCCTACCCCACTTACTCCGCTTACATTTTACGGTGTCCTTTATAGCACCTAGCACAAATTTAGAACGCAATTGCTTCGTGGATCTTCAGACTATCTCCTTTTAAAAAAACTAAGTATATGGTCAATATGTAGTGGTATTGTTTGTCCTAATTTATTTCAAAATATAATTAAAAATTACTTAAGGCTAACCTGAAAGTTCCGAAACCATATCCTATTATCCAAAACAGTGAAAGTAAATACGTGGTCCACAAATGGTTGGCTTTTGGGATGGTAGCGTGGTGTACTAAAGATCTAGTGGGGGGAAAAAAGAGTATGTTAGTTCCTTATTCTACGATCCAACCCGTTTTAGTTTTAGATCGCTGAGTTAAGAAAAAGTCCAAAGGAAGATACCGATGTATAAAGTATTACCAAAGGTACTTTCTACTTACCTGAATTAAGAGTTCTTTTAGCAAAGCATAATGTGGTAATTCATCAAAAGCCTGTAAAAATAAAGTGAGCATATTAATTGTCAATAGCAAAGTGCTTTGTTTAAAACTGTTTTATGTTCACTAAACTGACTTATACAACTAACTATACCCTCGAGAAACCACCATGCAGAGTAAAAAGTTAGACTTCTTACACTAACTGCAAAACTTACAGGGTCAAAAGACAAAAGGGGCCGAGAACCTTTCAAACAGTTTCCAGTCATCTTTAGTTCAGCGAGGGTATGAACTAGAAAAGATTATATTAACAAGAAAAATAGTTATAATTTTAGCACAATTATTCCAAAAGTTTTTCAATGTTCTCATAAAATTTTAAACCGAGTCAACTTACTATTTTGAACTAGGAATTTAGCAGATGGTCCATGAGGTGAATTTGAAAGCCTGAAAAATAGGAAGAAAGCCTTTTAGTTAGAATCTAAAATGTAGCAAATGTTTACTTTGTATTTATAGTTAAAAAGATATTATAATGTGCTCATAACATTCATACATTTAATTTTTTTGAAGGTTTCAACTTTTGTGAAATGAGTTCACTTCATCCCCTGGCCCTGTCTTTTTACAGAAAAAAAAAAAAAAAAAAAAAAAAAGCCTGAAAGGCGTCTGTAAGAGGTACAAAGAATAAATCCATTTAAAGAACAAGTTCCACACCAATCTTACTTAATACATTCTCTTACCACATATAGAGATCTTGTTTCTTCTTAGCTTCAAAATAGATACATTTATTGCAGTTTTTCATCTCACAAACCTAAATGGAGCAAAGTATAAAGAAATGAAGTAGATAAAATGAGATCTACAGCAACTCAATGCAATGAATACCAATATTCTTCCAAAAAACTTAAGCAAATTAATGAGCTACAAAAGTCTAAATCTAGTAATTGTATTTACTCACAAAAAGAAACCTTTCCAATTCCTCTGGGTATTCTGCCCAAGGTAAACTCGATTCTCTGCCTGCCTCTGGTGTAAACATCTCCTCTTTTGGGCCCAGCATTTTAAAGTAAACGGGCCTCACTTGTGACTGCTGGGAACCTCTTCTTCTGACCGGTCATGTACAAGCTACAAAGACTGAAACAGATGCCCTAGGGGTGCTGCACACTGTAATGAGCCTCACTACTCGTAGGAAAATACAGTCCTTGTGGAACCAAACACATACTTGGTAATGGTAATTCTGATTTTTAACTCTTTCATTTTTTTAATTTTAAGATCAAGAAACTTAGGTTTTTTTCTTCTTCATTTATACTATCATTTCTGTGGTTTGGTCCTGTAAAATCACTCAGGGATTGGTGAAAAACAGAAGTGTACAAACCCTATTTTAATCTGAATTAAACCTCAACATCTTGAAGGTTTACAAAGTCACACTTGAGAAATATACAAAAGCAAACAGGAATAAAGTCCTGTAGTATTGTAGTAATTCATAAACTACCCGGTATCTGATGTAGTATTCATAAACTCTAAACTTTAAACCTAACAACTTAGAAAGTTCATAGGTCCAATGCTTTTCTGGTCTTGGAATAAACCCGGCCACACTGAGTTGACCATTTCCCAGTCCAGCCTGAGCTGTGGGAAACCCAGGCCCTGCTTTAGTCTCCTGTGTTCACCACTATTCTCAGGCTCTGCATGGCCTGCCGCCCCCGTAGCAGGCAGCTCCACGGTGACAAGGGGGCTGCTCTGCAGACACTGTTTCCACAGCACCTAATGCCATGACCTCGCACAGGTTCAAAAACGTGTGCTCAATGGATCAAAAACCTAACAGCTAAAGAAAAGTATCTTTAAGAAATTCTTCTAAGTTTTAACCTCATCACTACTTTGCAGTATCTTAAGAGCAAGTATGACATACATCACTCTACTTAACACACTGCGTACCGCTCAGGTTTCTCGTGTTTCGCGCGCCATCTGTTAGGACCGCTCACGAGTGTTCTCGTTTTTGACGCCCGTGGAAAAAGGAGCGAATCTAGATACTTACGTAAACTTTGTTTGGTCCCTCTTCATAGAGGAAAATGTTTTACGCAGTACCATACGCTAAAAAAGTACTAGGAACTTTAATTGTTTAATTGTTTTTGTAAATAAAAATGTTACTATTATTGAAAAACAACACCTAAAGTGCATTATGATGATTTAAATAACGTGCAGTTTGCCCCAAAACGTGCTGTCCCTGGCGTATGTCTTAGAGATTTCTATGCGGCACGCAATGTGTTAACACTGGCAAAAAGCTTTCTACAATGTGGGGTTTTAAAAATACTTTTATTTTATCTTATACATGTTGACTGTTAATTCTGTATGTGTACCCAAGTATGACAGAGAGAAGAATGACCAAGAAATAATACAGAAGCACTAAACTATAAGACGTAGACAGTGAGTACTATTAACAATGTAGAACAGTGATGGTAAACCTATGACACGCGTGTCAGAGGTGACACACGAACTCATTTTTTTGGTTGATTTTTCTTTGTTAAATGGCATTTAAATATATAAAATAAATATCAAAAATATAAATTTTTCAAATTCCTGACAAAATGTTAACTGGAAAAATTTTGGCACTGAAAAAGATATTTTTACTATGGTTGCAAATATCAAAAAATTTCTATATGTTACACGGCACCAGAGTTAATTAAGTTAGGGTTTTTCAAAATGCTGACACGCCGAGCTCAAAAGGTTCGCCATCACTGATGTAGAAGGTAGATTATTGAAGATTTAATAAAATCTGAGTATCTTTTATAAGGCAATGTAAAAGTCATTGAATAATTGACTTCCTAAATATAGTGTTCCCAGCATATTTTACTTTAATTACTTTCTAAAATTACCTCATTAATCACAAATAACTTATCTTTACGATCCATTTTAGTATCTATAAAAAGAAAAAAAGAAAAAGAAAGTAAATACAAGATTTCTAAGCACCTTCAATCAAATCACACATGCTTTCTAGAAAATTATTTCTAAAGTGTTTTTGTAATCTTTACTTTAATGCAATTTTGTCAATATTCAACATGATTAGATCTGAAAACACATGACCTCTTGAAAATCTTGATTCTTTTTAAATGTGAAAGTGAGTAATGAGCCCTGGCCAGATGGCTGGATTGGCTGGAATGTCATCCTGTGCACCAAAAGGCAATGTGTTTGACTCAGGCTCAGTGCCCATGCAGGAGGCAACCACGTGATGTTTTTCTCTCACATCAATGTCTGTCTCTCTCTCTCTCTCTCTCTCATTTCTCTCTTAAAAAAGTAAAAAAATTCTCAGAACTGAACACCATGTTCTAGGACTCCAGTTTACAAAACACTCAAACCAAAATTTGAAGTAATGAAAATTTAAGTATGAATCACAGTTGCTAAAGGAAACTAGTAAAACAAAGAATTTCGTATTATCACAGGAAAAAAGAAAACCGATATAAATTAAAATTTTTTCTTATTAGTGTCAGAAATCTGAAGATGTAGTAGCAGACCCAAGTTCAAGAAACACTAATTAGTAAAGAAAGACCTAAGTTACTATCTAGAATCAACACAGACACAGAAATACCTCCATGATGGCACTGGCCACAGTTCCAACCTTAAAACTAGATGTTCTTCACCTGCCGGTAAGACACCTCAGTGCTAGCCGAAACCGGTTTGGCTCAGTGGATAGAGCGTTGGCCTGCGGACTGAAGGGTCCCAGGTTCGATTCCGGTCAGGGGCATGTACCTGGGTTGCGGGCACATCCCCAGTAGGAGATGTGCAGGAGGCAGCTGATCGATGTTTCTCTCTCATCGATGTTTCTAACTCTCTATCTCTCTCCCTTCCTCTCTGTAAAAAATCAATAAAATATATATTTTAAAAAAAAAAAGATACCTCAGTGCTAAAAAGATTAGCTGGACACCGAGGAGGAGGAGGAGTCCCACCTAAAGGTGCCTGAAATCCTGCTCCAGGTCCATTAATCTGTAGATGAGGACAGTTGTTGTTGTTTGTAATTTAATGCAGAAAGCAACACATGGCAGTCCTGAGTCATTTAAAGGACAAACCAGGACGACTGAGAGCATTACTATGGAGGCATTTCTTCTGGACCTTCAAGAATGTTCCAGGAATCAGGATCTTTGTTTAAGAAAGTGAAGAGAATCTAAAATAATAAAAGCGTAATATGCTCATTAGACCGATGTCCTTCCTTCGGGACAAAACAGCAGCGGGCGGGCGGCACAGTGGGCAGGGGCCGAAGCAGAGGCAGCAAACGCCCCCGGCGGTGGGACGGGGCCAGGGAGGCCCAGGCCCTTGCAAGAATTTCGTGCTTCAGGCCTCTAGTGTTCAATAAAGTTTGCAAAGAATTCCTGACAAAATGTTAACTGGAAAAATCTTGGCACTGAAAAAGATATACTTTTGAGAAAAGAGTACTGGTTCTTGACCTCACAAGATTGAAAAACTGATGTGTGACTTGAACTGGAAATATGTAAACATGCACTTTTATGAACATAAAATTTTAAGTATGACATAAAGGCACCTGCTTTAGAATGAGGCATCAACATTCTTAAGTCTTGCATTAAATGTCTTGTTCTGAAATTTATTCCTCTGGAAGAAAAGATGAGAATCCGTTCCTTATTTTTCCACTTGCCCTAAAGAAAAATAAAATGTTAAAAGATTTTTAAATCTCAGAGTGAGCCTACCTTGTTTGTTTAAAGCTTCCAAGTAGCAAGACAACAATCCTGACCAAAACTTTAATTCAATCTCTCAGTAGCATTCAGACCTCAACTGCCACCCAGAAATCCTCTCCTTGGCTTCCTTCCCTTGTTTTCCTTCAGTGTCTAAAATTCCTCCTCCTCGCCGAAACCGGTTTGGCTCAGTGGACAGAGCGTCGGCCTGCGGACTGAAGGGTCCCAGGTTCAATTCCGGTCAAGGGCATGTACCTGGGTTGCGGGCACATCTCCAGTGGGAGGTGTGCAGGAGGCAGCTGATCAATGTTTCTAACTCTCTCTCTCCCTTCCTCTCTGTAAAAAATCAGTAAATATATATTTAAACAAAAAATAAAAACAGCCCTTCTCACCCATTACATTTCTTGTTTAAAAAAAAAAAAATTCCTCCTCCTGACTCTACAGATTCTTTCTTAGCTTCTTTTACTTCTGTCTCCCCAGGAGATTTCACATAATCATTCCCATAGCATGAACTGTCAACTCTACAAAAGGGTAAAGAACTCCGTCCAGTCCTACTAATCTCAAACTCAATTCTAGAATGCTAAATCTCAGATCTGGTCAATTCCCGTGTTCTTCCTTTTTCTGATGATGTCACCACCATCTCAGTCCCCCAGGCTTTGAATCTTCCTTGCCCTTATTCTTTCATCCCAGAAGCACTTCTAAATGCTGTCAATTTCCTTTGCAACAGCTCTTAATCCTTTCCCTCACCCACTCCTTCAGACCCTCATAGTCCTTCCTACTGCCAGTCTCCTAACTGGCTAGCCTTCCTGGCCAGGAGCCCCTCCAATAGACGTGGCTGACAGCACCAGCCTAACCTTAAAGCTCAGCTCCCATCATCCTACCTCCTAGGTTTTTCTAGACAAAGTCCAAAATGGCATAGCTTTCCAGTGGATTCTAAAACACATTTATATTTTCACCTCATATTGTCCCAAATCAACCCTACACTTTAGCCAATCGGGCTCTCCTTTTTTTTTTTGAGAGTGCGCTTATTACAGCTGCGGAGTAAAAGAAGGAAGGGCTTAAGGTAGACGAAGCCCCGGGAGAGAGACGAGGTGGAAATGCTGTGGCTCTCAAGAAACATTACGGGGAAGATACGAGCCGAGGTGGGGCCATGTGAGCTCACAGCCAGAGTCAGAGAAGGGGCCTTGAGACAGGTTCCGGGGTTGGCCCGGGATGAGCTGTTGCTGCCCACTGCGCCCCTGGTTCAAGTCCCAGGGGGTCCCTGACAGTTGGGGAGGGGAGGGGAGGGGCGGGGAGGGGAGGGGAGGGGGGGGGGGGGGAGGGCTCCTGGAGAAAGAGCACCTGGGTTAGTTGTTTTAATTCTCAGCGTTTCCCACACTTCAACACCCCTGATCGGTTTTCTCTTTCTCTCCCTTGTATAGTTCCCTCTCATTGCTGAATATCAGAATTCTGCCCTTACTTTGAGATCCAGCTCAAAGGCTAAATAATTTCTTTACGATCTCTTACCCTATATTATCCTCGGGTAAAAGTAACCTCTATCGTCTGTCCTTCAACGGCATTTTTCAAATCAAGACTCACTGATACCAGATTTCATATCAGATCACTGCGACTATCATATTCTTTCTTGGTCCTTAAGGAACAATGAGAGCACTAACATTTACTGAAAATATACTGCATTCTTCACAACAAAAAAGGTGATCACATTTCCTTCCTCTGAATAGGCAGATGAGAAAAAGAGTCCGGGATTTCACTGTAATTAATGACAAGGCTAGAACGTAAACTGGTCTTTCATTCCATTCCTAGGAGCTAACTCCCTCCGCAGTGCCTGCCCCTGCCCCAGAGGGCCACCTACTCACCACTGATGACGGACTAATCACGTGACCGCTTGAAACCCTCATTACTCTTTAGGGTACACGCTAAGCTGGGGGCACGGGAATTAACCAATCAAAAGCACTTCCTGTCTGCACAGTCTGCGATCTAGCGGCTCGCTTCCTTTAGAATAAAAACCACCAACTCAAATGAATTCTTTCGTGGGTCTCTTTCTAAACTCCAACGTTTCGGCGAAAAAGGAAGAGGTCGCGGTCCAGCGCTGCCATCCCAAGGCCGGGAACCTGACTCCGCACAGCGCCCGGCCCGCTGGCTGCTGATAAGTAAATCCCACCTCCCACCCTCGCTTCCGCCGGTTACCCCTCGAGCTACACACCCAACAGGTCGGCGCCGGCCGGGGCAACGCTGCTCGGCATCGTCCCGACCCCGAAGGGGTGGCGGTTCCCTTCCTGACGCGGAGCCGTAAGGGGGCAACGGGTCTTTGTTTCCCTCACATCGCTGTTCCTCTCTCTCCCTAAGAACCAACAAACATCCTCGGGTGAGGATTTAAAAAATACCGAAGTCCCAGTCCCAAGGACAGTCCTTTTCAAAGCACCACATGAGCTTCAGGACCCCAGCCGCTGGCTACGGCAGAACAGGGGAAGACTAGTTACTGTTCAGGGATATGGCCAACATCTCGAAACATCTTTAAGGGGGGCGGGGGGACTAGGAAACAGAACCGGAACCGAGTGCTCCCGAAGTCGTCGATTTCCCGCCGCCCCGTAAGAGCTCGGAAACCCGCACGGTCGCTCGGCCGGACGCCTCCCGGGGGCAGCCTCGTGCACGAGGGTCAGATGGGAACGCGGTGGCCGGTGCGGCCGGGAGAGCTGACACCAGCTCCCGCAGCACAGAGCCACTCGGAAGTCCGCACGTCCGTGGCTGGGTCGGTGACCCCGGGGAAGATGCCGGCCGCCGGGGAAACCCGGGGGCAGCCCTCTACCTTGCAAACGGGGCCTGGGATGCGATTCCTGTCTTCGTCCTCCGCTTCCTCTGCCTTGTCGCGCGGCTCCGCTGGAGGCCTGGCATCTTTTCCGTTCTTTCTCGGCCTCTTCGCCGGGACCGCCAGGCCTCCACGCCGCTTCCTCTTGGTGGCCGCCATCTTGCCGCGCCGCCCCCGCTCTGGGCCTTCCTTCCGGCAGTGCCGCTCGCGCCCCTTTCCCGTCTCTATGGTCCCGCGCGCTGGGCTCTGGGTCCTCCGCCAGCCTTTGGCGCCCTCTTCCGGTCGCCTCTCTAGGCCGCGCCCAGCTCTATGGTGACGGTGGCCGAGACGGCCCGGCGGTCTGAAAGCTGTGGCGGGAGCCGGTCCACTTCCTCCCCGTTTCCCCGGGAGCTGCACCTCGCCTACCCGGTGACCTGGGAAAGGCTCCCAGGCGTCCGGACCCCACCGCTAAGGTACGGTTTCCGCGCCTGGGACCCGGGGATCCCGGGGCCAGTGAGCAGATGCCCCGGCCCCCTCCATCCCCCCGCGGCGGGCTGGGGAGTCGAGTTGCCTGGGACTCAAGGGGGGGGGTCCTCTGAGAAATCGGGGCCCGTCGCCGGGCAGCTCACACCGACTCGGTGGGGATGCTTGGCCCCGGTTCGACGTGGCGAACCTGGCCGTGAGAGCTGTTACCTTACCGGTTACCTATTTTCCCGATTCACAACCTTTCGTGTATTAATGTCCTCTTACCAGAGACCAGGGAGCCGTCCGGCACTTCCCGCCAGTCACAGTGGCGGTTGGGTGGCAGGGATGGGGTGCAGCCCCCCGCCCCACCCCGGTGCAGCGGCGGCCGCGGGGGGTCGCGCCGGCGTTGACGGGTCTTGCGGGCCCCCCAGGTGCTGCGGGCCCCCGGGAGCAGGTGCGGGAGCCGGTGCGGCGCCGGACGATGCCCCTCGTCAGCCAGCGGGTCCCCGACGACGGCGGCTGCAGCCTGGTGGCCAGCCTCGACAACGTGAGGAACCTCTCCACGGTCCTGAAGGCCATTCATTTCCGGGATCACGCCACCTGTTTCGCCACCAAAAATGGCATCAAGGTGACGGTGGAAAATGCGAAGTGCGTGCAGGCGAATGCGTTCATCCAGGTAGGTCCGGGGACAGCGCCGAGCCGGTGCCGTGGGTACGCCGCGCCCAGTTCAATGAACCCCAAGGCTCTGGCGGACGTCATCGAAGCTGGAAAACAGCAGGGCGTTCGTTGGGCGTTTTTGTTTTTTTCTCTCGGTTACAAATTCTTTCCCCCGTGTTTTACAGAGATAATGGTTAAAGCTACTATGTCCACGATTTATTAAGAGTCCACGCACTCTTGTGCGTGTTTTCTATATTGAACTCGTCTAATCCTGGCAATGGTCCTGTGAGGTGGGCTGCTATTCCCATGTTACGTATGTGGACACTGAGGCGCAGCTTAGGTGCGTGGCCGGCAGTCCCGGAGCTTGCAGGCGGCCGAGTTGGGATGGGAACCCAGAACACTTGTTTGCAGAGTGTGTGCTCTGTACCACTAGTTCCCTTATTAAAAACTAGTTTCCCTTTCATTGGTTATCATGTAACGTATTTGTTCTTACAAAGTTGCATCTGTATGGTTCAGATTCAGATTTAATTGAGCGTGTTTTTGAACACCTCAGTGCATAGTATGACTTCAGGGATAAATGAGACATGGTTCTTGTTCTCAAAAGAAATTGAAAACTGTTACCCATGCATTATCAGATTGTTTGGCAACTTTCCAGGTGACCTTAGCTGTATTGATGGCTCCAAAAAGGAGACTGGAGACTCCTGTGGGGGATAGTTTAGATCCAAGAAACTAGATGAAGTGTTGCATGGACCTAAATCCCTGTTATACCGTTAACTATTGACTAGTGTTGTTCTTTTATTTTTATTTTATTTTATTTTTAAATAAATCCACTTTTCTTTTTTTAATATATTTTATTGATTTTTACAGAGAGGAAGGGAGAGGGATAGAGAGTTAGAAACATCAATGAGAGAGAAACATCGATCAGCTGCCTCCTGCACACTCCCTACTGGGTATGTGCCTGCAACCAAGGTATATGGCCTTGACTGGAATCGAACCTGGGACCCTTGAGTCTGCAGGCTGACGCTCTATCCACTGAGCCAAACCGGTCAGGGCTATTCTTTTTTTTTAAATATATTTTTATTGATTTCAGAGAAGAAGGGAGAGGGAAAGAGAGATAGAAACATCAATGATGAGAGAGAATCATTGATTGGCTGCCTCCTGCACGCCCCCTGCTGGGGATCCAGCCCGCAACCCAGGCATGTGCGGTTAACTAGAATCGATCCCAGGACCCTTCAGTTTGCAGGCTGATGCTCTATCCACTGAGCCAAACCAGCTAGGGCTTGACTAATGTTATTCTAATGGATGATAGTTGAAAAAGCTTAAGATGTGTTGATTGATAATCAGAAATTATTTTCATGGGGTTAGCATAATATTTTTTAAAAAACATTAAAGTGAAATCTAGAACCTTATGTGAGGTCTCATTCTTAAGTATACTTATTTTTTCATGTTTACTTTTTTTCATAGGCTGGAATATTTCAAGAGTTTAAAGTTCAGGAAGAGCCTGTTACTTTCCGAATTAATTTAACTGTCCTTTTAGACTGCTTATCTATTTTTGGATCAAGTCCTATGCCAGGTGAACCATTTAATTATCATTATAATAATTAACTATTTTTCTGGACATAGAATGGCCAGGAAACGTTATTAGAATATAAGTACATTTGGGCCTTGACTTACGAGTTTAATTCATTCGGAGACCGAGCTCCTTAAGGAGCTCGTTAACTCAAATTACCCTATCAACTCAATGCAAAAAATCTGCGGAGAGACAGCTGGCATCTCAAAAAGCTCGTTAGTCGGGACACTCGTAAGTCAAGGCCCCACTGTACTTGTAGGGAGCGGCTATAGGGTCAAGCCTGGGACTGACCTGTTGCAGGGCCACAAACAAGACCCAGTTTAGAGGGCTCTGGCTTAACCTTCTAGTCCTCTTTCGTTCCTTCCTAGGTAGCTAATGGGCTGTGGGAGGTGCAGCAAGTGCTGCCAAAACAAGTGAAACTCCCAAAACCATTGTAAACTGTGCTGACCACTTCCCTTGTTTTGCTTTGTGTGCTCTGACTGTAAAATAAAGCTTCGGCTTGCAGACGCTGTCTCTGTGTCCTCATCCAGGCTCAGGAGATCCGGTAGCCCCAGCTGGATTCTCTCTGTCTGTCTTGAATCCTTCACCATCCCTCCTCAGGCTCACTGAACCTGGCTGTGCTGGACGCGGTTCAAGTACTATCAGCATTTCTTTAGAAAATGAATTGCCAATTCATTTTTCAATGGTGACAATCATGGATTCTGACTTTTTATAGTATTAATAGAAAGTGTGCTTATGGTTCTTTTCATATTTGCAAAAGTATTTACATTCATCTTTTTTCAACTTAAAAGCTTTTAAATTTGAACTAGTGCTCGTTTCAGCAGCACATTAAATTTGAACTAACCAAAAGAAGACTTGAACTTGTCTTAATTGTCTTTAACATTTGTGAAATGTTTTATTTGCTTCTCTTCCCTAACTTGTCCAGAATTACAGTTAGTGGTAGAGAAAAATAGAAACCAATTCTCCTGAATCTCAGTGTACTGCATTCAAAATGTTTTCCCTTTTCTCCCATTAACTCCTGTTTATAAATTGTCTATTTTCCTAAATGCTTTTCTTTAAAATATTTGTTTTATTTGTTTAGGGATTGTTTTATGAATAGGGAATTTGGTTGCTATGGATATACTAGTAAAACTACAGGGAATTCCCAGAAGAATGATTTTATTTCATAAGAAAGGAATTGAGATTAACTCGAGAAAATTCAGTTATGATTCTCTAGAAAATATACTTTAATTTTATACTGACACTTCCATTGTTAATTATACATATTCTTTTTTTAATCCTCACCTGAGGATATTTTTCCATTGAATTTTAGAGAGAGGGAAAGACAGAAATATCGATGTGAGAGAAACACGTGGATTGGTTGCCCCCTGCACGAGCCCTGACCAGGGCCGGGACAGCGGAGGAGCCTGTAACCTAGGTACATGTCCTTGGCCGGAATTGAACCCAGGACCCTTTGGTCCGCAGGCCAAGGCCCAAACTGGCTAGGGCATTCGTTACATTTTTTTAATGCAGCTGGTTTTTCATAAAAGCATCTGCCTTCCCCCCTTCCTCACTGTGGCCCTCCATCTTTCAGGAAGCTAGAGGAGCTAGAGTGTCCTGTCATACCCCTCTCTGTCTAATGGTTTGCAGTGTTAAAACCCTAACCACCATGAATCATCCTCTCTTTTTCTCCCAATTTGATCTTGAAATTTTGGAAAAATGTAAAAATGTCTCCCAAAAGAAAAGATCGGAAGGATCCTTAAAGTCAAGCACGTCAAACTGGTGGCCTGCCAGCTGAGAGTTTGACATGCTTGCTTATAGTGAATACACTGGCATTTAGTACAGATAATATCAACGCAATCCACTGTTGTACAAATTAGACCTTCAAGAAACAGCATGGTCTATTCTGCAACAACTCTGTGACTTGCAGTATCAGACCATGTACTCTCCGTCCTGAAATTGTGTGTACATGTAATCAAGAAGGTATTTCGGAGGTGTTCTGCCAAGCTGGAAAAGGATTTCAGAGTTACATTACACTTTGTTCCCAATTTTCCTGCAATTATGTTTGGAACTCGCTGATGACAGCATGTACATCAGGAAAGATGTGATCCTTTCTTATAGAGATACACATTTATGCTGGAGATTGGGCAGGATAAAGTGTTCTTGAGGAGCCTTATGTGTCATTTGACAAAAACCTGAACCCAGAGGATTACAGCTAAGTCCAAAGTGTGATGCGTTTCCATTGCAGGGAATTTAACCGCACTTCGAATGTGTTACCAAGGTTATGGTTGCCCCTTGATGCTATTTCTGGAAGAAGGAGGAGTGGTGACCGTCTGTAAAATCAATACCCAGGAGCCTGAGGAAACTCTGGATTTTGATTTCTGCAGCACCAATGTGATTAACAAAATTATTCTGCAGTCAGAGGGGCTCCGTGAAGCATTTTCCGAATTGGATATGACGAGTGAGGTCCTGCAGATCACCATGTCTCCTGACAAGCCTTATTTCAGGTACTTAAAGGCAATGCACTTACAGCCAATGTCCTTTACTCCTTCCTGTTTACACGTTTGCTAAGGATGTAGGACTTACATAGAGTGTTATCCAGGGTCCTAGAATTTTCAGCACTTTAGCGAGCTTTTACTCCTTTCCCATACTTTTATTGATCAGGGCACTTAAGATCGGGAAAATTAACTCACGAGTTAATCTTCATGGCTGCATAGTTAGGCAATGTTGGTTTCTAGATGAGTAGCTTGGTCTCCTACTTTAAAAACTAGTGGTCTTTTCATTGTTGTACTACTTAAACTGTTGTAGAAATAATGTCAGAATATTAATGAGTAAAGGGTTTTAAATATCTACTTTAGAAGAACTGAAGGCCTCTCTCATGGCATTAGGTAGTTAAATATTTGGCTCAAGATCTGTTAAAATATTAACCAAAATGCAAATCAGTGGAACCCTACTTAAACAGTGATATGAATTAAAATTCCAGGCACTTACTAGTAAACAGAGTATTTCAGAGGGTCCCCACCTATATGATCTCGCTCAGCATGGGCAGCTGGAAGGTTCCTGGTTGTCTTTCATCTCCGCTGTGGGAAATGATTCCGTGGTGGAGACCTGAATGCGCTTCTTAAGGAAGTGTCTTCTGTACTTGGATCCTGGTGTGGCTTACTGTTGGACCAATGAATAAATGACTTCCTCCTTTTCTACTGTAGGTTATCTACTTTTGGGAATGCAGGAAGCTCCCACCTTGACTATCCCAAAGATTCTGATTTGATGGAATCCTTTAATTGTAACGAAACCCAAGTTAACAGGTCAGTTCTGGTGATGAAGAGGTGGTAAAATACCAAATTTCTATTAAATAAATTTTTAAAAAGTTTTAAAACTTTCCATCTGTTGAAAAAAAGTGTAGTATTTTTAAAAAATGATCAGTAGGTTCTGGGTTTACTTGGGGATTTGGGGTTATAGTGGATGAAATTATTTTTAATGAAGAGAAAACATTAGCAAATTGACTAGGTATTAGATTTTATTGTATTTGCTACTTGGTAGTTGTTGGCTAACTTTTGTTCTTTTCTGGGAGTTCTGAGCACAGTTGGACATGCGTCCAAATAACAGGTGTTTATTTACTCTCCTACAGATACAAGATTTCTTTACTGAAGCCCTCTACGAAGGCATTGGTCCTGTCATGCAAGGTGTCTATTCGGACAGATAACCGAGGCTTCCTCTCGTTACAGTATATGATTAGGAATGAAGATGGACAGATATGTTTTGTGGAGTATTACTGCTGCCCTGATGAAGAAGTTCCTGATTCAGAATCTTAAGTACGACTGTGCACTGTGACATTTTATGTCGACATTCACAATAGGTCATTCTCATTCTTATGATTTCATACTGCATTTCCCAAACGGAAGAGGCATGGAGGAGACTGGAGCAAGATCCCTGTGCCTAAGTCACTGTGGAAGTAGATGTTTCTTGTAGTCACAGATGACCCAGTACTGGACTATCCTGTGGTCCTGTTTTTTGAACTCATAGGAATTATTATGAGCCATGATGAATAAGTTATATATTCTATTTAAGTAGGACATTTCAAAAGGCTGAAAATTTAAAGTTTGATGGAGCCATATGTGAAATGTTCTTTTATTTATTTATTAGAAAAAGCAAAGGCATATGAGTATTGCTTATTAGTTTGAATTCTGGAGAATATATCTTAAAGCAGTGGTTCTTAAAGGGCTACGCCCAGACCAGCACCATCAGCATCACCTAGAAACTTGTCAAAAACTGCGAGTTGCCCAGCAAAGCAAGCCCCTAACTCCAGAAATTCTGATGTATGCCAAAGTTTGAGAGCCACTATGTGAAAGAATACTTTAAAAAAAAAGCATTTGATTACATTGAAGTGATTGCTTTTTTTTGTGATTTCTCCACAAACTTTCTGAAACTTAGGCATCACCAAACAAGTCTGAATATATGACTTATTTTTAAAGTATTCATTTTGAAGATATGAATAAGATATAAAACAGTCTTCAGAGTTAGAGGTTTTCTTGTTCTCCAAACTGCCCAGTATAGTGAGTCCTGCAGTGAGTACTTTATAATTCCTTCTATTTCCCTGTAAGCGTTTCTCAACCAAACCAAGGTGGAGCAAGCCATTGCGTGATTTTGTATTTCTTGAGTAATTCACAATGAAATAATTTTGTGGGATGTAGATATTTAATAAAGTATAATACTGAAATTATCCGACCTGTTTTCTAGTAGGAAAAAACACATATCTAAAATGAAGTTTCTGTACCAGGCAACAACAGCTTCGTGTGTGTCAGTGGGAAGGCACCATTGATTGGCCTTTTGGGTGGGATGGTTCTTCATGGGGAAAAACTCATCCCACTGCAGGATTCATCTAGCCTCCCTGGTCCTGACCTACTAAGGCTGTCGTTATGACCATCCTCCCCCCAAATAAAAGTGGCCCCTCCTATTGATGGTTGAGAACCACTAAATAATATTCACCAAGACTGGAGGGTATATTTGGAACGCCATCCTTTAAAATGGGCCACACAGCATCTGGGAGATTGGTTTGGAGAGAATTGGAGCCAAGCACTTCAGAGAAAGGCCCCCGTGGACAGCTGTACGCACTGTTCCCAGACACATTTCCAGTCTGTATTGAGCCCAGGGTGAGCATGCACCAGCTAACACGTCCCCCAGGCAATCTCAGCATGCCTGGCAGGTAGGCACAAAAGAAGTTGGAGTTTTGTAAAGAATAGTATGTGTTCAAGAAGGAAGTGAATAAATCTAAATGTCCAAATATTTTTTGTTTAGATAAACACCAAGAACAGAACAAATTAAAACATAATTCACGCGCCTGGATTGCGGGCTTGATATCCAGTAGCGGATGTGCAGGAGGCAGCCAATCAATGACACTCTCATCATTGGTGTTTCTATCTCTCTCCCTCTCCCTTCCTCTCTGAAATCAACAAACAAACATAATTATGAAACTGTTTCATCAATCAACATGTCAAGGACTACAGTTTCCCTTTAAATTGAAAACAGTGGGATTATGTTTGATTTTTGTTCACTGGTATGTCACTAGAAAGGTGCCCAGCATATAACGGGCATTCAGTAAATATTAGATGATGAAAGAACTTCCACTTTCAGATTATTGTTTAGCATCTTATTAGTCACTACTTAATGCCCATTATTTAGCTCTGAATTTATTTTGGTCTAGTGTTTTTTTAAAAGTTGAACCTATGAAGAATTTAAAATATAAACTGGTTTAATAAGAGATTGGCATTTTTGCACATTTAAGACTTATTTTAGCTACGTCTATCTTTAGCTATTTAGAATGTAGAAGCTAATGAATTTGATTCTTTTTTAAATCGCTAACATTGAGGTACTACTGACATAATAAAGACTTCCCTATATGTGTGTTCTATGTGACCTAGGAATTGGCTCGTTTAACTTCGTTCTAGCTCCTATGAAAGAGCACTTCCTCAGTCAGCAGGAAGCTCTGTGACTAAAAATTCACATCAGATAGAGAAGAACATAATCTTACTTTTAAGACCTTTAGTTTTGCCTTTTTAAAGTTTATTTCATTTCCGTTTCAGTAAAATTGTGCTTATCATGAATGGGTCAGTACTGTTTTTCCATTTTTAATATGCTTATTCCCTATTTCATAATGTACTTACACCCAGAATCCTATATAATAAAAGGTTAATATGCAAATTGCCCCCTCAACTGGGAGTTCAACCAAGGGGCAGGGCCTTCAGCCCACGGCCCCTCCCCCTGGCCAGAGGGCTGGCCAGACCCCCAACCCGTGCACGAATTTGTGCACCGGGCCTCTGGTAGATAAAATGATTCAAAATAATAAAAATCATTTGTTAAATTCTACTTTTTATAATAAAAATAAGTAACACAATCATTTTATAAGAAGCCCTGGGATTTCTGTGGTGTCATCAAGTAATCCTAGTAGGAGTTAGTCACAGTGACTGCCCAGCACATCTTCCCTGCGCCCCTTCCCTGTCCCACCTCCACACTGCCTATGCCTGCCCCTTCCCTGTACTGCCCCACATTGCCTGTGCCTGCTCCCTGCCCGAAACAAAACCTTTGGGGTCCTGAGAAATTGGGAAATGGCATAGTCTTCCCCTTTTCCCAGTTATGTATTGGATGCGGTTTTGTACCCGTGTCAGCTTACATGCTCCCCGCAGCAGTTGGCAGCTCTGCCATGGACTTCCTGCTCCAGGACTGGACAGCTGTGCTCTGACCAGAAACGCCACAGGCAGCTACTCCAGGTGATCCTGGTGCCATGGATCCGTCACCGCCAGAGGCTTGGATAGTTAACAGAGCAAATGTTTGAAGTAGGTTTTCCTTTTGAAATTAGTAGTTTGTTGATCAATCTAGTAGATATTAGGAGTGACTCTCATTGGTAAAACTACAAGTATTCAGGGTATGTGAACTTAGTAAATTATTTCAGAGTAGTTCCCCATCCTTGCAGGAAAAGGGGATAAGGATGTAGTGAAGCCTGTAGCCCAAGCATGACAAACTCAAAGGCTAACATGGGCCAAATAAATGAGGCATGTGGCCCACGGGCCTCCAGTTTGACATGCTTGCTAGCCTGTACCTCAGGCCTCGTACCCGATGCTTGCCCCTAAAAGATCTTGCTTCTTATCATGTTGTCCAAGGATTTCTGGTTGCTTCTTGTTGACGGTGTAGGACAGTGTCCTCCCTGGAATATTATCAAGTTCACCTTAAGTGGGCCTTTCCTGGACTGTGGTGAGTGAATGGAAACAGAGAAGGGCTTCACAGCACAGGACAGGTTGCTAACAAGTGTCTATTAAAACCAGTGTGTGGAACAGTCTGATCTGGGCTTGGTTTTTGTTTTGTTTTGTTTCTAATTTGGCACCGAGATTATAGGAAAATAGCTAACGCTCATGACCTTAAAAATGTCAGTGCCAATAGCTGATTGAGAAGAATGTAAGAGTTGTGTGTGACAACATTGACTCAGCCAGTTAGAAACATCAGAGATTAGATTGGATGCCGGGAGCCGGTCCATGCTTGCTGTTTCAAGGGACCTGGCATATATGGCATACTGTTCTTAATATGTTTGCTCACCTTCTTGGCACTATGTGTTTTAACCAAGGTCTCCTCTCTGAGAAAGGTTGTTTCCCCAGGTAGGGATTTTCCCCTGAAGTTAGGGAGGGAATAAAACCTCTTAACTAGTGCCAGGTGGGTAATTAATCACTTTAACTATGAACAATCATGCTTAAGCTACATAATCTTTACTCCCTGGAATGGAGATAAGAAACGCCCTAACCTTTGTAATAGAGATTGATAGGATTGAATCAACTGGTATAAATACAGATGTAATAAGACAGCAAGACACAGAACTTAGTATACGGAACCAAGAGAGACAGAACCTAGGCACAGAACCTACACAGAACGTTCTCTAGAGACAGAAGAACTTCGCTGGAGAGAACATGGCAAAAGATCCTGGACAGAAACTGGCCTCAGAACCTAGAGACAGAACCTAGCAAGAGAACATGGCAAAAGATCCTGGACTGAACCTGACTACAGAAATGGGCAAGAGAACCTGACTAGAACCTGGTGACTGAATCTGGCTGGAGAACCTGGAGAACCTGGCTGGAGAACCTAGCAAGACAACATGGATACAGAACCTGGCTGGAGATCCTAAGCAGAACTTCGCTGGAGATCCAGACCAGAACTTGGCTGGAGATCCTGGCTGGAGATCCTGGCTAGGCTGCTGATCAACTGAACACTGTCTCCGTGTCCTTCCTTCTTCGCCAACTCCGTCTACACCTTTGGGGACCCCTGGACCTGCTGGGGTTGGACTCCGGCAATTGGATTATCCAGGTTGCTCATTCCACTGAGTGGACGGAAAGTAACTCGGTTCCCATCTAGTTTTCCCAGTGAGAATGCAAGTTTACATTAGGTTGTAGTGTACTGAGCATTCTCATGTGGCTTCTTAAAAGTGGGGACTCCATGCCCAAACCAATTTGGCTCAATGGATAGAGCATCAGCCTGTGGACTCAAGGGTCCCAGGTTCGATTCCGGTCAAGGGCATGCACCTTGGTTGTGGGCACATCCCCAGTGGGGAGTTTGCAGGAGGCAGCTGATCGATGTTTCTAACTCTCTATCCTTCTCCCTTCCTCTCTGTAAAAAATTAATAAAATATATTTTTAAAAAATTTAGTGCCACCCAAAATGGAATCTGAATGGCCACTTTCTCTGGTACTTTGTTTTTCATCACAGTTATTGTTGAAACTTCATTTTCAACTGGATCTGTGAAAATGGAAACCACTCAGAATGTTCTGGGTAGGAAGAGGCAAGGATGCAATTAGTGTGACGTACTGGGCTCTGCCAGAAGGTCCATGGAATAAGCGCCCTTCAGCCCGGCTGCAACCGAGACCTGGGTCCTGGAGGCCAAGCCTAGAGCATTCTGGGAAGTAGCGAAGGGAGAGCCATTGGTGAATTAGTGCGTTGTGCTTCCGCCACAGCGGAACACTGCTCAGCGCTATGCCCTGGGTGCTGACTGACTATTAGGTTTTACAGACTGAACAAGTGACTGAAATAAATTTCTTAAATGAAATACCAAAATGTGGTTAGATAAACACTGAGTGAACAAAAGTGACATTTGGATCCCCAAAGACACAGGGACTTCCAGCTCTATTAAGTCAGCCTAGGTAACAGAGAAAGGCTGGAACGGGAGAAATACAAGTTTTTATAGTGTCACCGCAAAGGAATCTGATTTCTCCTTTGTCCCTGAACACACACAAAAAACGTAAAGGTCATAATTCGAGATTGCCAATTTTTCTTCTTCTAGATCAGCGTTTCTCAACCTGTGGGTCGCGACCCCTTTGGGGGTCAAATGACCCTTTCACAGGGGTCGCCTAAGACCATCGGAAAAACACATATATAATCACATATTGTTTTTGTGATTCATCACTATGCTTTAATTATGTTCAATTTGTAACAATGAAAATACATCCTGCATATCAGATATTTACATTACGATTCATAACAGTAGCAAAATTACAGTTATGAAGTAGCAACGAAAATAATTTTATGGTTGGGGGTCACCACAACATGAAGAACTGTATTAAAGGGTCACAGCATTAGGAAGGTTGAGAACCACTGTTCTAGATACACACTTACTTGTTCAGGGGCTAAGAGTGTGTTTTTTTAAACAATCTCCATGAGCATTTCTTTCCTAAAACAGTGTATTTAATTCAGTTTTGTGGGGTCAGTACAGTGGGATGGGAAGAGTATTCATCTGTGTGATCGAGGGAGTCGGCTTTGTAATCACCAGGCTGACCTTGAACAAGCTGATCTCTCCCGTCCCTAGCTTCTTCATGGTTAAGAATCGAAAGCCCTGTATGACTAACATTGGATGACTTTAGTAAATCAGATCAGGGCAGGTGTTTAAGATTAAACAAAGCTGTTTTGCTGACCTCAAACAGGTTTTGGTTAAAAATACTTTCAAATAGTATATTCAAATATTCACCAATAAACTACTTAGTTATTGTAGAATGTCTAAGAGAGAGAGAGAGAGAGAGGGAGAGAACTGAAAGGAATGGAATTAGAGTTAGAAAAAGGGAAATGGAAGGAAATGGAGTCTCAGTGAAAAGAAACTAACCCAAGAAAGCGTGTGTCTAAAAACATACTGCTGTCCCTCAAATTACAGATCCGGTCCCTGGTTTCCAACAGCTCTGGGCCATTTCACGCGTAACGCTGCTGCGGCGGCTGCTGCAGAGACCTCCTTTCCCTGGCGTCCTGAGCTCTGCTTTGATCCGCCGCTGCGCTCAATGCTGACAGATACACGTGTGGCCCAGGGTTTCTGTTACCGGCGAGGTTGGCTTTATCGGCGGCTGCCTTGAACAGAGGTTTCCTCTTTCTGCCAGGAGACGACGGTTAGTGCACGTTATTTATAAGGTTCTGGCCTCCTCTTCCTCCTTCCCGCACCCAGTCGCTGCCTTGCAGAGCCTGAGGGCTGAATTCAGTCTGAGGCGGCTATTTCCCCAGGAGACCATACCTCTAAAATGCCAGCTCTTCTAAAAGGCCTCGGGAAATGGTACTAGAGCAAGCATGTCAAACTCAAAGGCTAACACGGGCCAAATAAACGAGGCACGTGGCCCGAGGGCCTCAAGTCTGACCTGCTGTGCTGGTCTGGTTTTCTCCCTAAAGACCAGTCCTTGACTTAGATGGCAAGCCAAGGGTATCTGGGCGGCCGCATTACTTTGAATCACAGCTGCAGAACAAACATTTGATGTGGGGCCTTTTATCTAGTTCCTGATTTTCAGGTGATTTCTTCTCCGGAGCGCAGAGATTCACAGCCGGGGCCTTAGAGGTGCTGAAAAGAGGATCCATCTTCCCCGTCTCCAGCCATAAGGAGCTCTGGGCTCTGGGCTCCTGACACTGGAGGGCTGGACTGGAGCTGCAGTAATCTGGTCCAGAAATACGGTTTCCATTAAGTGTTCCTCGGTCACCTCCTGTGTAGAGCTCAAGCCTGCACAGTGTGGTTTTCATAGCCCCTATTTGGGGAAACAGTCTGTCCCACAGAAATATGAGATACCAGGTTTTATGAACAACTTGAGGTTTTTTCATATGTAAAACCCACTAAGACTCGGATTCATTCTCTACTAAGATACAGAACCCTACCTGCCACTTTAACTTCCTTCTCAGTAAACCAAAAGGTCATGTGATTCCAGTTTTGGAGAATGGGCACAAATGAAATCAATTGCCCGGGGCTCTCATCAAATCAGAGGCGGGCCAAGGTCTGAGCGTGGCCCCTGGCGGGGACAGCAACTGGAGACGAGCCTTGGGCCTCTCCCACCACAAGATGGCAGGATGCCCTCGCCTAAAGCCCGCAGGTCCCTGGGAGGACACTAATTTCCACAGCGAATGTGTTATCTTCTTTGGATTCCAGTAACTGTGCCAGACGTCTTGTCCATGGGGCTGACTTCTGAGATGTCTCCCGTCAGTGTGGTGGTAGCTTTTCGTTTCCTAGCCTCTGTCTCCTTTTGCTTCATACACCAGTGGTGTGACCAGAAGGTGGTAAAGTCAAACCCTGTGTCTCAGTAAAAATGAAAATAGCTGTTATCTGTTAGGTGTTACATGACCACTATAGGGCCAGGCACTGTGCTAACTACATACATTATATCCTTCTCACAGCAACACGAAGAGGTAGTACTGCTCTCAGCCCCAGCCTGTGGATGAGGAAACCAGGATTACACGTAGCTACAAAGTGTTGGGGCTGGGGTTTGATCCCAGGTTTGTCTGTCTCCAGAACTAGAGCTCTTCCCTACCAGGAACCATAAAGGAACACTCGCATACGGATGTGTTGAAGTCATGTTTCTATGATCAGATAAAATAGTTTGCTGGTGAGATAGTCATTGGTCATAAAGACTTCGTTATGTGCTGAAGTGGGGCCTAAATTCTTCACCAAACTATAAAAGTCTTTTTTTTCTAAATGTTGTTATTTATTGATTTTATAGAGAGAGGGGAAGAGAGGGAGGGGAGGAGAGAGAGAGAGAGAGAGAGAGAGAGAGAGATTTGTTGTTCACTTATTTATGCGTTCATTAGTTGATTCTTGTATGTGCCCTGACTGGGGATCGAACTTGCAACCTTGGTGTAACAGGACAACACTCTAACCAACGGAGCTACCCGGCCAGGGCTCCAAAAGTATTCTTGCACCTTTAATGTAAGCATGTGCTACACCCCTTTGCATAAAACCGAACCTTAGGTAGCTTCTCTATGTTGGTTCTAAAGACAATGTAAGGTTTTATTTGCCAAAATTTAAATCTCTATTTCTAAAAGAAATATATATATATTTTAATTTTTAAAAAGCATATATGTGTATATATGTATATACTAGTATATATGTGTGTATGTGTGTATATATATATATTCATGCACTGGTAGGGTCCCTAGGCCTGGCCAGTGATCAGGGCCAATCGGGACCTTCCAGCTTCTCAGTGGCGGACAGGGCCTAAGGTGGAGGTGAGGCCCCACACTTTCCTGATTCCTGGTGCTTAGGAGGAGCTTGATATGTAAACGATTAAAACTGAAGAACTTGTCTGATTTAGGGAAAAGTTAGACTAAGCTGTCTCAGAGTTTACTTCCACATCTGAGATTGTCGGCGCTGTTTCTATACAGTAAAATCCTACCTGAGGCCCCTGGAACCAGCATTTCACCTTGGGATGAACTCCTAGTCCAAGGGGCTCGTTCTGCTTGCTCTTCTGTACAGAGGCTCCAGGAGACCATGCCTGGGCTCCTGGCTGCTGAGAGTGCAGGAGGGCTGCCCTGGGCTGCAGAGGAGGCGGGGCAAGGCAGAGGAGGCGGGGCAAAGCAGAGGAGGCGGGGCAAAGCAGAGGAGGCCGGGCAAAGCAGAGGAGGCGGGGCAAAGCAGAGGAGGCGGGGCAAAGCAGAGCCAGTGGGGCAAAACGCACATGCTCACCTAGGGGCCCAGCTGAGTTCAGGCCATCTGGGATGGATTATCCCAGGACACTCTGAAGCCAAGAGAACAATTCTGGTGCTGGTTTTCTTTCTTTCTTTCTTTCTTTCTTTCTTTCTTTCTTTCTTTCTTTCTTTCTTTCTTTCTTTCTCTCTCTCTCTCTCTCTCTCTCTCTCTCTCTCTCTCTCTCTTTCTTTCTTGCCGGGGTCCAACCCCAGCGGGTCCAGGGGTCCCCAAAGGTGTGGATGGAGTCGGCGAAGAAGGAATGACACGGAGACGGAGTTCAGTTGATCAGCAGCCTAGCCAGGATCTCTAGCCAGGATCTCCAGCCAAGTTCTGGTCTGGATCTCCAGAGAGGTTTTGCTTAGGATCTCCAGCCAGGTTCTGTGTCCATGTTGTGTTGCTAGGTTCTCCAGGTTCTCCAGCCAGGTTCTGTAGCCATGTTCCCTCACTAGGTTCTCCAGCCAGGTTCTGTCCAGGTTCTCCTGCCAGGTTCAGTCACCAGGTTCTAGTCAGGTTCTCTTGCCAATTTCTGTAGTCAGGTTCAGTCCAGGATCTTTTGCCATGTTCTCTCGCTAGGTTCTGTCTCTAGGTTCTGAGGCCAGTTTCTGTCCAGTATCTTTTGCCATGTTCTCTCCAGCAAAGTTCTTCTGTCTCTAGAGAACGTTCTGTGTAGGTTCTGTGCCTAGGTTCTGTCTCTCTTGGTTCTGTATTCTAAGTTCTGTCCCAAGTTCTGTGTCTTGCTGTCTTATTACATCTGTATTTATACCAGTTGATTCAATCCTATCAATCTCTATTACAAAGGTTAGGGCGTTTCTTATCTCCATTCCAGGGAGTAAAGATTATGTAGCTTAAGCATGATTGTTCGTAGTTAAAGTGATTAATTACCCACCTGGCACTTAGTTAAGAGGTTTTATTCCCTCCCTAACTTCAGGGGAAAATCCCTACCTGGGGAAACAACCTTTCTCAGAGACCTTGGTTAAAACACATAGTGCCAAGAAGGTGAGCAAACATATTAAGAACAGTATGCCATATATGCCAGGTCCCTTGAAACAGCAAGCATGGACTGGCTCCCGGCAAATTCCCCCTTTTTTATTTTTTAAAAGCGGGCATTAAAAAGAAAAAAAAAACCCAAATGCTCTCTTGTATCCATTTTAAGAGTAGGATTGGCGCTTTCCGCTATTACCTGAGGCCTGATCTATCACCCCAGGGATAGCTTGCCAATCCTGCACTTTCCCGGGGTGGAAAGGCTGCAGTGGGGTTAAGGATAAGGCTCCTTGGGCCTACCTCCTCCCATGCCTTTACATTTACCTTTCCTTCCTCAGAAAAGCATGGATATACTTCTTGTATAAAACGTTCTGTCTGACTGGGAGTAACCTTAATTCCTCTGCTAGCAAGCATATGTGTTAAAAGATCAATACAGAGTCTTATTTCTTTAGACTCAGTATGGCACATCTTCTTAATCTAAAGATCAATACAGAGTCTTTCTTTGGACTCAATATGGCACATCTTCTCAATCTAAGTTCTGTACTATCCACCTTCTTACCCTACTTATCCTCTATAGGAGGGTCTGCAGGACCCTGGTGGAGTCCTATCCGTCCCGAGTGTGGGGTTCTCAATGGGGGGGGGGGGGGGCTTACCTAGGGGAATCCTGTTCCAGGAGTTCCCAAAGGTGTGGACGGAGTCGGCGAAGACTATCCACCCTCTTCCTACGGTGGAGTCCGATCCATCCCGAGAGCGGGGCGCTTACCTAGGGGTCCCTGTTCGGGCGCCATATGCACACAGAACGAAGAAGACAGAACTCAGAAGAAGGAACCTACACAGACAGAAGAACTTCGCTGGAGAGAACATGGCAAAAGATCCTGCACTGAACCTGACTACAGAAATTGGCAAGAGAACCTGACTAGAACCTGGTAACTGAACCTGGCTGGAGAACCTGGACAGAACCTGGCTGGAGAATCTAGCAAGGGAACATGGACACAGACCCTGGCAGGAGATCCTAACCAGAACTTCGCTGGAGATCCAGACCAGAACTTGGCTGGAGATCCTGGATGGAGATCCTGGCTAGCCTGCTGATCAACTGAACTCCGTGTCCGTGTCATTCCTTCTTTGCCGACTCCGTCCACACCTTTGGGGACCCCTGGACCCGCTGGGGTTGGACCCCAGCATATGGCGCCCGAACAGGGACCCCTAGGTAAGTGCCCTGCACTCGGGACGGATAGGACTCCACCGTAGGAAGAGGGTGGATAGTCTTCGCCGACTCCGTCCACACCTTTGGGAACCCCTGGAACAGGATTCCCCTAGGTAAGCCCCCCACCTTGAAAACCCCCACACTTGGGATGGATAGGACTCCACCAGGGTGCTACAGACCCCCCTATAGAGGATAAGTAGGGTAAGAAGGTGGATAGTACAGAACTTAGATTGAGAAGATGTGCCATACTGAGTCCAAAGAAAGAAGACTCTGTATTGATCTTTAGATTAAGAAGATGTGCCATACTGAGTCTAAAGAAAAAAGACTCTGTATTGATCTTTTAACATATATGCTTGCTAGCAGAGGAATTAAGGTTATTCCCAGTCAGACAGAACGTTTTATACAAGAAATATGTCCATGCTTTTCTGAGGAAGGAAAGGTAAATGTAATGGCATGGGAGAAGGTAGGCCCAAGGAGCCTTATCCTTAACCCCACTGCAGCCTTTCCACCCCGGGAAAGTGCAGGATTGGCAAGCTCTCCCTGGGGTGATAGATCAGGCCTCAGGTAATAGCGGAAAGCGCCAATCCTACTCTTAAAATGGATACAAGAGAGCATTTCGGGGTTTTCTTTTTAATGCCCGCTTTTAAAAAATAAAAAAGGGGGAATTTGCCGGGAGCCGGTCCATGCTTGCTGTTTCAAGGGACCTGGCATATATGGCATACTGTTCTTAATATGTTTGCTCACCTTCTTGGCACTATGTGTTTTAACCAAGGTCTCTGAGAAAGGTTGTTTCCCCAGGTAGGGATTTTCCCCTGAAGTTAGGGAGGGAATAAAACCTCTTAACTAAGTGCCAGGTGGGTAATTAATCACTTTAACTACAAACAATCATGCTTAAGCTACATAATCTTTACTCCCTGGAATGGAGATAAGAAACGCCCTAACCTTTGAAATAGAGATTGATAGGATTGGAATCAACTGGTATAAATACAGATGTAAGAAGACAGAACACACAGAACTAGAGACAGAAGAACTTCGCTGGAGAGAACATGGCAAAAGATCCTGGACTGAACCTGACTACAGAAATGGGCAAGAGAACCTGACTAGAACCTGGTGACTGAACCTGGCTGGAGAACCTGGACTGAACCTGGCTGGAGAACCTAGCAAGAGAACATGGACACAGAACCTGGCTGGAGATCTGAAGCAGAACCTCTCTGGAGATCCAGACCAGAACTTGGCTGGAGATCCTGGCTAGAGATCCTGGCTAGGCTGCTGATCAACTGAACGCTGTCTCCGTGTCATTCCTTCTTCGCCGACTCTGTCTACACCTTTGGGGACCCCTGGACCTGCTGGGGTTGGACCCCGGCACTTTCTCTCTCCTTTCCTTTCGTTCTTATCTTTCTATCTGGGCTTTGGCACAGACGCCTACGGGAAGTGGTACTAGAGCAAGCATGTCAAACTCAAAGGCTAACACGGGCCAAATAAACGAGGCATGTGGCCCGAGGGCCTCAAGTCTGACATGCTGTACTAGTCTGGTTTTCTCCCTAAAGACCAGGGAGCTCTTTCCTTGACTTAGATGGCAAGCCAAGGGTATTTGAGCTGCCGCATTACTTTGAATCACAGCTGCAAAACAAACATTTAATGTAGGGCCTTTTATCAAAATACCATGATTCTTCGTTGTAAAGCCCTTTATACTTGCTGAAGATCTAAGTCCATTGCCACATGGCTTTTTCCCTGCGCCCATGCAGTGGGCTCCCTCTCCCAGCACCGACGGGGGGTGGGGAGTTGGGAAAGGAAACGCTGCCTCCCATCAGGTCACGCAGCAGATGCACCCACCCTGCGTCCCCGTCCTCTGCCCGGGCCACTGAAGGCTGAGGAAGCGCTCCTGTGTGAATCTGGAGGGAAGTCGGGGTTAAAATGGAAACCAGTCCCACCCCTTGTTCTTCGCAGAAGACTGAGCTTCCCTGGCCCTGGGAAGCAGGCCCAGGGCCAAACCAGCCATCTGGCTGGGGCTCCAGCCAGCCCACCAACCGGCAGCAAGCACTGGATGGCCTGGGCGGGGTCCTCCCTGCTGCTCCATCGGAGCCCTTTCCGCAGGTGGAGTGACCACAGGCGATGTCCTATCACCCTCTGCAGCAATAACCTTGCTAGTTGCCTTTGCGAAGTAGGCCAGAGCTAGGTTCCACCTGTGGGCGGCCAAGGACGCTCTCCTAGAAAAGGAACAAAGAGCCCTGGCCGGGTGGCTCAGTTGGTTGAGCTTTGTCCCATGCACTGAGAGGTTGATGGTTCGATTCCCGGTCAGGGCACCTGCCCAGGTTGTGGGCTCAATCCCCAGCACGGGGCGTGCAAGAGGCAGCCAGTCATTGATTCATCATGTTTCTCTCTCTCCCTTTCTAAATGCAATAAAACCATTTTTTTTTTAAAAAAAGAAAAGGAATGAAGAGGGAAAGTCAGAGAGGCCACTTGCTTTGCAAACAGAAAACTGATTCTAAGAACTAAACAATTTGGCCTTCATAGGCCAATCGTCTCCGTGGTTGGCTCAAAACCCAGCCTTGCTGTAAACAAACACCAATTAACCTGCCTTCTACCCACTGGATTCCACTGCCTACCATTCATCAAACCCATTAATATGTCCTGCTGCAGCCTCATTTTATAAAAAGCAAATGGGAGAGACGACTTCCAGCAATTCACAAGATGGGACAATTTGCCCACAAACATAAATTTTCTAAAATCAAAATAAAATTTTATTGCCTCTGGCTCCCTCTCTTTCAGGCCTAAGAAAGTTTTGCTTTGTTTTGTTTGATTTAGCTTATTCCTCCTTAGTTTAAAATGAGAGGATAGAGAAAACATTGTAACTATCCTCCCCAACGGAGGAGGTTAAATAAATCATGGTACATCGTCCAGGAAAGTACTTCAGACATTAAACATCATGTATTCTTCTTGGACTCACTAATAAGGGGGTACATTCAAAATACACTAAGTTTAAAACAGTTATAAAACTGTACTTAAAATATGATATTGACATGCATATTTACATAACTGGTATGAACATTTTATATACATACACACACATATATATACAGTGGGGCCTTGACTTACGAGTGTCCCGACTAACGAGTTTTTTGAGATACCAGCTGTCTCTCAGCCGATTTTTTGCATTGAGTTGATAGAGTAATTTGAGTTAACAAGCTCCTTAACGAGCTCCATCTCGGAACGAATTAAACTAGTAAGTCAAGGCCCCACTGTATGTATATAATGTTCATATAATTTATTTATGGGTGGTGATATTACAATTGATTTTTATTTTCTCTTTCATATCTGCCCAATTTTCAAGTTACCCCCCTAAAATGGGGAATGTAATATTTTAAATGAGAATAAGCTAGTATTTCAGTACGGTCTATCTTTCTAGAGATAGCACGGCACAATGAGAACATGAGGAGTTCAAAGCTGGTTTCCACAATTATTAGCTTTATTTTTTTAAATTTCTTTATTGATTAAGGTTTTACATATGTGTCCTTATCCCCCCATTGCCACCCCCGCACCCCCACTCATGCCCTCACCCCCTGTTGTCTGTGTCCATTGGTTAGGCTCATATGCATGCATACAAGTCCTTTGGTTGGTCTCTTCCCCTTACCCCCACCCTCCCCTACCTTCCCTCTGAGGTTTGACGGTCTGATTGATGCTTCTCTGTCTCTGGATCTGTTTTTGTTCATCAGTTTATGTTGTTCATTATATTCCATTAATGAGTGAGATCATGTGATATTTATCTTTCTCTGACTGGCTTATTTCACTTAGCATAACGCTCTCCAGTTCCATCCATGCTGTTGCAAATGGTAAGAATTCCTTCCTTTTTACCGCAGTGTAGTGTTCCATCGTGTAGATGTACCACAGTTTTCTAATCCACTCATCTGCTAATGGGCACTTAGGCTGTTTCCAAATCTGAGCTATGGTGAATTGTGCTGCTATGAACATAGGGGTGCATATATCCTTTCTGATTGGTGTTCCTAGTTCCTTGGGATATATTCCTAGAAGTGGGATCACTGGGTCAAATACTCCATTTATGGTCAAACTCCAAGAGCCTACATTTCCTTCCAAACAAGGTTAAGAATACCTACATTGCTTCAAAGGTTGCTGTACAGATTAGATTAAAATTATATGTAAAATCACCTAACATGCAGTAGATACACAATCAATACTGTTTCCCTTCTCCCCTTGCCCCCCATATCTTTATATTCCCAAGTTGAATTAAACATTTATGTGTATAAAATTATCTTATGTAACGCATTCTGCAGTAGTTACATTTATTTTAAGCGGAAAGGTTTCTCCTTTTCTGAAGATTACAATTAACAATCAAAAGATCACCAGCATGTTATCTGATAATTCTTTACAAAAATGTTTTTGACCAATCAGACCACTCATTCCCTTGACCATAAGAGTAGAAGTTAGAGAATGATAACGCCTCTCGTCCAGAGCTGGCGGGGAGACGTCAGCCCAGTTGTCTGGCCTGAACAATGTTGCCTATTTCCCTGCCTTCAGAACGGGACGTGCGATTTGCCCTCACCAGATATTTGGTCACCGTTAAACATGACTCTGTGATACAGACAGTGAGCTACGGATTCAGATGACCCAATCCTGGCTCTTCTCTCCTTTAGCTCCATTACAATGAAAATACTAAACATGCCTCCTCCTAGGCTCATGGTGAGGACTATATAGAATAAATTATGGAAAGCACTTAGAACAGCGCCCAGGATGTAGTGACACTTGGTTAACATTCAAACACTTAAGAACAGTGTATGCACAAACCTGGTACTCAATACATACTGTGGAATGAATGAATGAATGAATGAATGAGTGAATGAATGAATGAATGAATGAATGAATGAATGAAAAGTACACTAGTATTTATTCTGAAAAAGAAACTCGGCTATCTTTCACATTAGGCTCGGAAAGCTTAGGCAATGCCCTGTATGTCTGACAGTAGTAGACATTCACTAGGCGCTCATTTATGGCCGTGGACTTAGGTGGGTAGTTCGATTTAACTCTGGACATTTAATCATCTCCCAGCCATTTCCCACTTGATTTCCAGACTCACGGCTGTTTGGAGAAGGCAGGCATGCCTCATGTGTTTCATTCACTTACCGTTCAGTCATCGACCCTACCGATGCCAAGTGCTTACAGTTTGGGAAACAGATCACTTTTCAGGATGTGAAGATATTTGAAAAATCTAGGGCACACTACACCTTTCATTATTCTTTTCTTCTTCTGATAATCTGATGGGACACTGTCATATCTAGATATTCTGATTCTCAGAGGATCCCTAACTCAAATGCAAAGCAGTTAAGTCTTGTTCGGGCATGAACAACTCCCAGGAACTTTGTTTCCACAGGAACAGAGAACTTCCTTAAAAATGCACATGCCGGGCCTAGCTTTCACGGGCCGCCAAAAAATTGTCTTCATTAAGTGTTCCTTCCTCATCTTTTTAAAAAATCCTCACCCGAGGAGGTGTTTATTGATTTTTAGAGAGGGAGGGACAGGGAGAGAGAGAAAGAGAGAGAGAGAGAGAGAGATAGAGATCGATCACATGTGCCCTGTCCAGGAATCAAACCCAAGACCTTTCGGTGTATGGGACGATGCTCCAACCAACTGAGCCACATAGGCCAGGGCCGCCTCCTTCATCTTTTAATGACACGTGATGACAAAAGTAGGTGGCAATTCATTAAAAAAAACCCACATCATTTTAGAATAAAGGTGAGAGAGTATGAGGAAGGACTAAGAGTCCGTGAGGTCAGATCATGGACCCAACACTGAAGCCCACCCACTCAGTGTGCTCAACCCCAGCTTCAGTGTCCTTGCCTTCTCTCTAAGGCAGTAACAGCTGTACCAACGACCTCACCGGTGGTTCTGAGGGTTAAATGGGGTCGTGCACATAAAGCTCAGGCCCGGGTGTAAGCGTTTGGTAAATACAAACCTCTTTTATTATCATCTTAGTCTGTTTTTCTTGTTTGTTCTCCCTGAATATTTTCCCACCAAACACAGAGCCCAGAACAACCATGCAGTTCCAGGCCTCGCTCATAAAAGCCTCAGCGTCTCTAAGCCCAGCTCTTAACCGCCAAAGCAAGTGTTAGGTCTTTCTCTGAGACGTGCGATCCACAAAGGCCTCCCTGATATCATTCTTTCAGCTGCTTCCTACTCCTCTCTGCTTCTGCAGGTGGAAACAGGCCCCGCTGCCAGTGAAAAGTCCAGGCCCACAGACGCCCCCACTGCCCAGGGTCAGCAGGTGATAAGCAAACAGAAGGGCCCGTGGGAAAACACAGCAGCACTGGAAAATGGCGCTTCACTCTGTTCTCTGGTTCCCATGTGTGCACATCGTCAAGAAGGGCGAGTTCTTCGGAAGAGGGTCAGGGCCTCGGGTTTCCTGTGGAGGTGGGGTGAAGCCAGGCTGGGGTGGCTGGTGAGCCTGGGAAGAGTGAACGGGAACTGGAAATTACACTAGATCTTCGCTAGAGGCGTCTCCTGCAGGGCAGCAGTTACTCTCGCTTCCCAAGTCGGATCCTATGATGGTAAGAGAGAAGCTAATTCTGCTGAAAGGGACTTTCGGGGTAAAGTAGAAAGGCCAAGCAAAGCAGGTTTTTGGCGAGAGGCAAATAGCAGGAAAGAAAATCCCCGTAATTCCCAAACATCCTTCTATTTCCCACATTTTCAACAGCCCCCAGCTAAGGGCACGACAGAGGAAGGCCACATAGCAGATTCTGCAAGTTGAGCATCAGGCCAAAAAAGAAAGGGGGACGTGTAGAGCTTAGAGGGACTGGGACACAGGGGCTCAGGGTGATCCGTGAACATGAGATACCCTTCACAGGCTTCGAGTGGCCCGAGAAATCATGGGGTCTGGCCCTGCCAAGGCATTAGTGGTGAGTTAGTTAAATGTTTGACCAAACATTGCACGCTATTTTTTTAAGTTGATACTTTTGTATGGCCTGCAAATCCTAAATAATAAAAGGGTAATATGCAAATAGACCGAACGGCAGACCAACCGAACAACCAATCAACGCATAATATGCTAATAAATGCTAAGGCTGCTCAACAGCTTGCTATGGCGTGCACTGACCACCAGGGGGAAGATGCTCTGACTGGTAGGTTAGCTTGCTGCTGGGGTCTGGTGGGTGGGGACTGAGGGAGATGGGCCGGACACGCCCTGCAGCCCTCCCACGGTCCCTCCCCAGCCTGACCATGCACTGGTGGGGTCCCTCAGCCTGGCCTGTGCCCTCTCGCAATCCAGGACCCCTCGGGGGATGTCGGAGAGCCAGTTCCAGCTCGATCCCACAGGCCACTCCCCTTGGGAGGGTGCTAGACGCAGGGCAGCAGCACTCGCCTCTGCCGATGGGGGACTGATTGGGCTCGAGCCCACGGCAGGCACAGTGGGGCCGGGATGAGCGGGAGCAGCAGGTAGGAGCTGCAGGCGGCATTGGACTGCGGGTTTCGGCCCGATCCCTGCAGGCCACCCAGAGGGACCCCACCTGTGCATGAATTCGTGCACCGGGCCCCTAGTGATGTTATAAATGTCCAGATGGCCCTTGGCAGAGAAAAGGTTCCCCACCCTCCTGTAGGCACGGGCTCCAGGAATCTCCCCAAGTGCTTCCTTGCAACCACCCAGCAACGGTCGGGGCCTCTGTTTGAAGATCTCTGACAGACCGCGTGGGAGCCGAGTATCCCACCCCCAATTCTGCCGCTGATGCCACGTGACCTTTTCAACCCACAAAGCTCCTCCATCCTCCAACTGTAAATGACAACAATACTCACAGAAGCTGTCCCTGTACAAAACGCACGGAGGTGGTCCAGGAAGGAGCCGGGCTAGGCCAGGCACTGTGTTTGAGCTTGCTGAGAAAGGCCCTCTGTAAGCACAGGCGCTTATGAGCACAACTACCTCCATCCGTTTCCACGGCCAGGTGGGCCCTGGGGAGGGTGTCAGGAGGGAGCACAGGAACCAGACCGAGATGCCTCCCTGGGTCGGTGGGAAGGAGAACGGTGAACCTGGCTCGTGAATGGAAACGAGAGAAGGCTGCTCTGGGCTCTGCACACCGGCCCCTCTGGCCCCCAGTGCCCGGTGCCCGCTGAGAGCCCAGGAGGAATACTTTTCTTCTGAGCTCAGCAGCTAACGAGTCCTGGAGTTCCTTGTCTCCACTAGACCATGCCTACATTTGGGTCCTCCAGGTGAAGCGGAGCTGGTGACCAATGCGGCTTAAGCAAACCGAACGAGGATCTTGATTTAAAACAGCTCATTAAACTTTAAAGTCAGCCCCAAAGGGGGAAGTCAGTCCTTTCACCTCCCAGCACCCACCCTGGTCTGCAATGTGAGGTGCATATATGTCTCCAGGTGTGCCAGGTGCCATAGGTGTAGGGAAAGTCAGCACTTCACTGCTACTCCCTTATCTTAGCTTTGTTTTTTATTTTTATGAATATTTACATTACAGAATATATCAGTACCATTGTACATAGTGAATACTGTACAGAGCGTGTTTGTTCAGGTTCTTTTTAGTGATAAGGAAGCTAATTCTCGTTTGGAGACCACCGCTGTAGACAAGTGTTTTCCAACCTTTGCAAAGAGCACTTTTTTACGCTTACAAAAATCTCACCTTGTGGTAATATTTTCATGGCATTTCCTACATGAGAAAGTTCATGGCAGTCTCAATACTCTGAAATGAATTTGCTTTGTATTAATTTTAAGAAAACACCCTTTTTTTTAATGGAAAAATACCAGTGCCTCTATGTATATGTATGAGACTTTTTTCTCTCTCCAGGCAAGATGCTCAGATTGGAGATCTGGTTCCCTAATCGCCTCCCAGTTCCACGGTCTGCTCCAAGATGAAGCAATTTTCCTCTCCTTGCCCTCCCAGGCCGGGGACACCCCCTCCTCCTGCACCAACAGTGCCGCAGTTCCCGAGGTGAAAGTCAGGGTGGCAGCGACGCCCGTGCTGCAGCCTGGGGTTCAGGACCCGCAGGGAGTATTGATGAGCTGGAAACGGGGTCCAGAGGCTGGCCACCCAGCAATCATTTGGCTTTAGTTTGGGATGTGATTCCGCCATTGATGCCTTTTACTCTGACTCAGGTCAGATGGGACCTGCCCAAGCCACCCAGTCTTCGCAGATTCTTACGTCGTCTTTGACCATCATCTCCAGCGTGGCACGGAGACCGAAAGAACAGGTGGGAGAGCCAGACTTCCCGGGGACAGATCCTGGCTTAGCCACTGACTACTACCCATGTGCCCTTGACAAGTTCCTCTACCTATCTGTGCCTTATTCACCTATAAAATGGTAATGACAATACCTTCTATGGTGTATGGTTGTTGCAAGGATTCATTTCATTAATCCATGAGAAGGGATTAAATGGTGCCTGACACAAAGGAATGAAGAGTGGGTGCCTCCTGTCGCGGCTGTCCGTAGCTCACCTTCCGCATGAGCTTGTAAGTTCTCTGAAGGCAGAGCCTGTGCCTCCTGTACCTTATACTCTGCTTCCCAAAGTGCTCTCCACAGAATTTCCTGTACGTACTTCAGCCTCTCACTCAGTACTTGCTGGAAGACTGTTTATGGAGAGAAATCCGCCTTTTGGCTTGACCCCTAGGCCCCAATGCTGGAAAAGTCTTGGGAAACGAGGCGAGCAGGACTGATGGCTATAAAACACACACATGTGCAGCGAGGCATGAACACACACAGACGCACACGTCCCGCCTACACAGAGAGCCGGCTCATAAATTCTGTCCGTTTTAAAGCAGTTGCAGGATTAATGGCAACAAAACTAAGTGGGGCTCAGCAAGCACTTCATCCCTCTTGAAGGTTTGCAATTTTTCAGAGCGTTAGTTGTTTTAGCCCATTTTAGGCTTTAAAAAAATGAAGGGATGTCCTGGCCGGTGTGCTCAGTGGTTAGGGCATCAGCCTGAGCACCGAAGGTCACAGGTTCGATTCCCGATTCCCAGTCAAGGGCACGTACCTGGGTTGCAGGTTTGATCCCTAGCCTGGGTCAGGGCACGTTCGGGAGGCAACCAACCAATGTGTCTCTCTCACATTGACATTTCTCTCTCTCTGTCTCTCTCTCTCTCCCTCCTGCCTCCCTTCCTCTCTCTCTAAAGATCAATGGAAATCCTCACGTGAGGATTAAAAAAAAAAAGAGTACCTTCATGTCCTTCAATCACCAACTAAGGCAGAGCTTCTCTAATCGTGGACATACTTTAAATGGAAACGAAAACACAGTGAGTTTTTATTTCACCATTTTCCCCCTTAATCGGCTGAGCTATTGAAGAGCCATGCAGTGTAGGGTCTTCTCCTTGGCTTTCGTATCTTCAGTCTCTTTAGACCCAACTTGTGTTTGCTGGTGTGCTGGGATCTTGTTCTGCTGACTTGTGTGTCCAGAGAGACACGGAACCAGATTTGACCTTTGCATATATCAAACAAGGTAAAATTGGAGGACACAGCTCTCCCGACCAGAGGCTGTGGATCTGATTTCTAAAATAACTGTGACGGAATAAAGCCACAGGCTGTAAACTCAGGTCACCCTCAACGCCCAGCATTAGGACGGCAATGTGGTGGTTCCGATTAAACAGGTTAGGTGAACCATCCACCTACATCAGGGCCACAGCCCCACTGTTTACTAAGCATATGACCCTAAGCAAGTTATTGCTCGATTGCCTTCTCTAAAAATGAGTCAATACGAATATCTACCTGATGAGGTTATGGGATCAATCAGATAATACTTATAAACCACTGAGCAGGGTACCTGCTATTAGTAACTGCTCTTTTACCATGGGCTATTATAGTTTCGATTAGCTCCATGACTTGAGGGTGGTTGAACTGGACGATCTCGAAGATCCTTCATGTTATAAAATGCTGATCCAAACCAGGAAACAGATATAATGAAATAAGGTGAAGGGAGCTAACATTTTGAAGCTAGACTTCCCATGTCCTCTTTCCTATGTCTTAAAAGCTTCCACATGCAGTGGCCAACTAACTAAAGAGAATGTTGTCCCACCAAGGAGAGGCAAGGGAACTCACACTGGGTCAAGTGCAGAGAACGGCCTCCTCAACTGTGTTAGAAACACAGGTGTTGAGAAAGAGCTGAGGGGGCTGAAAATCTTCCCTCTCTCCCCCTGCATTTCTCTCTCTCACACAAACACACGCGCCCACACACAACGTAGATGTCTGACTTCATTCTGAAACATAATTATGAATGGTTAATTGAAATAGTAAACATAAAAGTCAAAAGAGCCCTGGCCATGTGGCTCAGTTGGTTGGAGCGTCATCCTGGTCGCAGGTTTGATTCCCTGTCAGGACACATACCCAGGTTGTGGGTTTGATCTCCATTTGGGGCCCATACCAGTTGGGTGAGAATTTTTTTTTAAAGTCAAAAAAGTTAATTTTATATAATAAAAGAGATAACCCTATCTTAAAATGAACAGAAAAACCAATTAAGTGATGCGGAAGAAATAGAATTCTGAGAACTTAAGAGCAATAACAAAGGTTTTTAATTAATTATAATTAAGTCCCCCAAAGGAATCATCTTTGTATTCATAAAACAGCTTTTAAAAGTTCAACCACTGCATAGTTTTAAACAAACTTTTAACTTCCTTTTCCACTGATTAGATAAGTCATGAATGTTAACTGTTAAAAAAAGGGGGGTGGGGGGAATAAATGTCAAGTGTAATCTTTTATACCAGGTTTGAAAAATGGTATGACCAGCCATCCAGAGCCCTGTTCTAACCTATCCAGAGGCATCCTGGAAAACCAGGTGTGTTCTAACCAATCCAGAGGCATTCTGGAAAACCAGGTGTGTTCTAACCTATCCAGAGGCATCCTGGAAAACCAGGTGTGTTCTAACCTATCCAGAGGCATCCTGACCAGGTGACCAGGTTTGCCTCCAGTGGGAGGGCCGGATGTTTCATGTGAGTGAGTGAGTGTGATGTCAATGTCCTGTGGTCCATGCAGGGAGAAGCAGAAGTCCCAATTAGTACCACTGCTCACAGCTGGGATTCCAGTGGGGTTAGCCCACACCTTCTTCCTACCAAGACTCACGTGAAGTCGGCTTTGGAAGAGAGGGCTTAGAAGTTAGTTCTGTTTTCCCTGTGTTGGATGCTACTCTTAACATGAAACTGCCCATACCAAACCCACAAATAGACTATTCACACTCAGGTACGGAGAACCGGGAAAGCAGAAATTAAAGACATTTGTCAAGTCTCTTAATTTAATATATTTCCCCTAATTGCTACTCCGCATTACCTCCAAAATTCCCCTTTTATACATCCTTAAAGCCAGTCCATTTACAGCCCCTGAGTCATCAAAACTCTGATCTCCTACTCAAGTCTGATATTGCTATTGCAGGTCTGAGAGCAAGATGGATCCAGGCAAAGCAATCAGCTCTCAGCGACTAAATAAGGTATGGCCAGTGCATTGGTTAATTCTCCTAGTCCGCAGGCCATCCCACTATAAAGAGCTAAAACAACGTGTATATAGGGGTTGCTATCATTAGCTGATGGAGTAAATGGTTGAAACTCATGACAAAAAATTTGATTTATAGTTATTTTTGAAATTCAACTCTCATGGCTATTCCTATCGCTTAAATCAACCCCAGATAGAATACACAGTTATTTGTTAGACAATAACACCCCCAAGTCGCTCCCCATTTCCCGGAGCAGCCGGTCACTCACGCCCTGAGCGCGGAGTAGCTAGTTCTCTCTGACTCGGGCTCCAGAACATCTCCAATCCCACAACCAGAAGGCAAGTTTCGTAATTTCTCTTGCTGCTCTCTACTTTCAAGCCTATGGCCAGGGCGAGGGGTTTTGACTCTCCAAACTCCTAAATTCTGTTGTTCGTGGGAGGTTCACCATGGCCCTGAATTATAACACCCAAACTTTGGCCTCTCTCTCTCTCTCTCTCTCTCTCTTGCAAATCGCTTCCTCCTTTTCCGCAGTTGTTTGGCCACATGCCATCGGAGACCAATTCCCATCCGAGATTCCCCAGGTTTCTTTCCTGCGGCTTGTACCCTGGCCACAGAGACTCACGCGGGAAAAGCCCGCGAGGGGACTTCAAGGCCAGCGTCCGGCAGCGGACCAGGCCGAGGGCGGAGAAGCCACGCCCGGAACCTGCCTTCCCGGCTCCCAGGCTGGCGGCTTCGCTCCCTTGGGCGGCGGCGGCGGCGTCCTGGGCTGGGCGGACCTTGTTCGGGGCGCCCAAGGGTCCTTTGCAGAAGCAAGACGCTCTGCGAGGTCGGCTTTCCTAGGCCGCCCGGGTTCCGGCTCCGGAGACGGGGTTGCCATGGGAACAGGACGCGGAGGACGCGCTGGAAGCGTCGGCGCCTGTAGCCCAGGCGACGCGGGGCACTTCCGGCCTCGTGGGATCCAGGCGGCTCTGGCTGCCCGTAGCTCCGCCCGGGCCCTCGGCCTTCCTGTCCCCGCGGGGGCGTGACGCTCCCGAACTCAGGGTCGCTCCAGATCAATCCCATCGAAGGGTGGACAGACAGGAGCGCTGCTCCAGGACCTGCCTGTTGAAAGCTGCGACGTCTGGGCTGTATTCGGGGACACCCTGCACCGCCCGTGCGCCCCTCTGCGCATCCTGCACCCCAGTTGCTCCCCGGGCCTTCAGGCTCCACGACCCGGAGGAAAGGCTCAGAGGTAACTGCTGAGGGTGCTGGCTCCCGCCGTGTTGCCCCTCCGGGTAAGACTTGAGCCATCCTGTTAGGGAAGTGGAGTGTCAGGCTCGAGCAGCTAAAGAAAGGACCACTGCTTCCGCGGATGGTTAGCAGTTCAGAGAATATTTCGAGGGGAGAGTCACATTTGGCAAATATCACACAGCCCTAAATTTCGCAGCCACATATTCTTCTTAAAACATACCCTTATCCCAGGGTATGTTTTTGATTTGAGAGAGAGAAATTTCGATAGGTTGCCTCCTATGCCACCTTTAGTCTACAGGATGAAGCTCCAATCAACTGAACCGCCAGGCCAGGGCCCACGTATTCCCATACTACACCTTTCAGTGGCCCTAATCACACACAATAGTAACAATAACACGTCTGCAGAGGCAACTGTGGCCAGCTCTGGCTCTGGCAGCCCCATGCTTAAGGGTGGTGTCATCATGAACCCTACAATGAATTAGGGCCTATGACAAGGCAAGTTGGAGTTGCTATGCCCCTCCCATTTTCAACAAACAAACAAACAAACAGGCTTGGTAGAGAGAGAAGGAAAATATTTACTAGGAACTTGAGAGATGGTGTTTACATTTGATGTTTGTTCTTCCCAGCAAAAGGCTTAAGTTTCATTGCTGTTGATCCAAGACTGCCACGGTACCTATCCCTTCTGAGTTGGGCCGGAGGAGTTACTTCTCTGAGTTGCTTAAATATATCTTGGGTAAAACTGGGAAGACCTATCCGCTTAAGGATTAAATCCGTACCTTCAAGTTCCTGAGCCCACATGTTCTAAAGATCCCACGCCCTTTATCCTGTTTCCAACGAGAATTCTCAGCATGGAACAATAATGAGAACGTGAACGTGGCTTCAAGACCTCATGGTTTAGGTTTTCACTGCGTGGTCTGGGGCAAGTCCCAGCCCATGGGTCCTGATTTTCTTGCCTATCCATTGAGAGCATTTGTACCTCTTGTTTCTAAAACCCTCCCCAGGTCCAGGATTCTGGGAGAGTAAAACTGCAGATGTTTGTGACTGTGAACAATATCTAACATCTATAATAATAAAAGGGTAATACACTAATTAGACCGGACATCCTTCCTAACCAAGCCGGGCCGGAGGGAAGCCAGCCCGGGTCCTGGGTGCCTGCTGGTGGCCTGAGGAGGGAAGCCCGGGTCCCAGGTGCCAGAGGGAAACCGGTGCCGGCAGCCGGGGAAAGGAAGGCCTACTCTTGCATGAATTTTCATGCATCGGGCCTCTAGTGTATGGCAATAAAAAAGGAAGAATGTTTTCTTGTTCTCTAACACTTATGTCCCTAACCCCTTAGGTTGCCCTTCATTAAACTGAAAGGGCCAGTGTCCTGTCATTTTAGGAAAGGGCCACGAGGCTGTTTCTGTGTGTGTTTAGCGCCGCTCCCATCCTGAATACCTGCTCGTGCTGAGCACTGTGCAGGGAAGTGCAGTACCAGGGCAGGCGCCGAATTCCTGTGGGACAGCGGGTGCTCTGCTTCCCCCTCCAGTTAACTAGCGCTGGCCAGAAGCACGTGGCCCTCCTCTGTAAAGGTAGAAACCAAAGTAGAAGGACTGTAAAGACGGAGAGGTCCAAATCTGGGTGGTACCTTTTCCTTTCCTTGCCATCTTCACCCTGCCCCCAAATGTAAGCCGTATAGTAACTGTGCTTCAGGTTCGTTCGCTCACTCCACAATGGGCTGCTAGCAATCTGGGTGGACAGTGGTTGTAGAGGGTGCTCACCCACCTTCCCTCGTGGATCCCGAGGTGGGAGAGGCAAGCGTGGCCATTGCGAAAGTCACATAGAGGAAGCATGTGTAGAGGGTACTTCTACTCTTCCAACCCCAAGGCAAATGTGATTATTTCCAAACTATTCCAGCCCCAGGAACTGTGACACTTAAGAACAAAGAAATCCAAATAAACTCACTCTTGTGCAATTTCTTAAAACACATTTTTCTGGCCTCTCAAGACAGGACGAGTGTTGGGTCGCCACCCCCTTGGGAGCTTCCTGGGTGTAATCAGAAACGGGTCCCCATACTTGGAGGGCAGGGAGAGGCCAAAGAAAAAGGCAGATCACTCAGAGTGGGAAGGTGGTGGGTTTAATAAGCAAGGGAACTGACTCACCAGGCTCGTCTTGGGCAGCGGCAAGACCAGATTTCTGCACCTTAGAAGTTTATATGGAGGCCTTCCCTGGGGTCAGTCCAACTAAGTGACTTAACACAAATGTGTCATCTCATCGTCCTGGAGGTCAGAAGTCTGCAGTGGCTGCCGCTGGGCTGGAGACAAGATGGTTCTTCCTAGGGGCCCTGGGGCAGAATTTCATTTTCTTGCCTTTTTCAGCCTCTAGAGACCCCTACATTCCCTGGTTCCAGGCCTCATCCTCCCCCTTCAGAGCCAGCAGTGCAGCGTCTTTAACACGGACTCCTCCCACTCTGAAGACCCTTCTGCTCACCTCAGGCCCACCTGCACAACCAGGGTCATCTCATCCTAAGGTCAGCTCATTGTGAACCTTAATTCTATTTGCAAACGTAATCCCCCTTTGCCACATAACATCAAATACTCACTGGTTCTGGGAATTAGGACATGGACTTCTTTGGGGAGGGGAGGGATATTACTCTGCCTTCCAGAGTGGTTAACCTGAATTCAATGGCCCAGGTTTAAATACCTGGAGGTGACACATAGGGAACTGCCTATCTCTTCCCGTTAAAATCTTACATCATTTGGCCGACCTGCTCCTTTTTCTCCCCTACACATGCTCCATTTATAATCGGGTGCATCCAATCTCGAATATACTGTTTCTTCCCATTTGGGGGCCTGGTTTATAACGAATGTGCAGAAATGTCTCTTTTCTTCCCTTTCACTCACCTCCATCTCTGGGGGATTTACTCCTCAGGGGACCCTTCCCACCAGCTGGAACCCACATGGACTGCTCCCTCCACCAGCTCCCATGGCTCATGTGTGGCAACAATCTTGTCCTGTCCCAAATATGCCGCAGACTCCCACGATGCTTGGCAGTTCTCTGCTGTGCTGGGGAACAGAAATCGCTACTCCACACGCCCGGGTCTGTTGCTTTTCCGGCTCACTCTTTGTCCAGCCCGCTAACTTTGCTCAAAAAGTGTCACCCCATCTCTGCTGGATAATGTTTCTGCTGCGGTCAGCACCCGGCATGCCACAGCTGTGTCGCATGGAGAAAGGCTGTGCTTCAACATGTTGGGGAGCGTGTTCTCCACACAGTGCATCATGTGTTTATCTTAAGGAGGGTGGGGTTCATTGTTAAAAGCTTTGGAGTCCAGCTTAGGCTTAGGTTTATGTACGGAAAATAAATTGATGATTCTTAACCAGTATGAAGAAAAAGGCCATTCTTTCTCACTCGCTGTGATGATGCATACACTACCCCACTGCTTTTCCTCTGTGCTCCTGTATCACAGGGTGAGAGGGAGGGTGAAAATCCTCACGCGTATGAATAGATGTTTACAGATAGGACAGTCATCGCATCGTTGTCAGGGCTGTAAACTACTGGAAGCAGATTAAATGCCCATCAGCGAGGAGCTAGTTAAATAAAATATAGCACAATCATACTATGACATATTATGCAACAGTTTAGCAGGGGTGGGGAACGTCTGGCCCACGGGCTGTGTGAGGCCCGGGAAATCATTTGGTCTGGCCCTGCCAAGGCATTAGGATTGAGTTAAATAAATATTTGACCAAATACAGCAGGCTCATTTTTAAGTTGATAATTTTGTACGGCCCTCAAATAATGTTATAAAAATATTCCAAATGGCCCTTGGCAGAAAAGGGTTCCCCACGCCTGGTTTAAAAGCATGAGTTGTGTGTGCTGGCAGAGAGTAATCTCCAGGACTTTTAAGTGGAAAACTAAGGCCCAGAAGAGGGTGTGAAGTATGCTTCTCCATTTAAAGGGGAAAGTAAAACACACGCCCCCGCGGACACTCCGACTCGGAAGGTCTCAGATCACACGAAAATAGCTGTGGCCTGTGGGGACGGGAACGCAGGGCTGGGGGAGCAACAAAAAGCAGCAGCAGAGATGCAAAATGGAACAGAAATTTATTTCCGTCATACCTTCAGTACATCACAAAGGCAGAGTGCTACCCTACGGCACACGGCGTTCCAATATCTAACCGGAGTATTTGCAATAAATATGCATCCTGAGACGCGCTAAGAGGCGGCTGTGTCAAGCACCCTGCAGTCTCCCAGTCTCCCACTCCGCAGCGTTCTGTGCGGGGCGCGAGGGGTGTTCCGTGTCTCCGTAAGTGCTGTGACGGAAAGTCCTTTCACATTTCTTTGCAGCATTTTCGAAATTGCTTAACTATAAACAACTTAGGGAAAGGAACATGGAGCTGGACAGCCGTTTCTGCTTGGCTGGCCTTGGTCGGCATCCAGTGCAGCCAAGCTCCCTCGGCCGGGGCGGCCCTGCGGTCCGGGCCCTGTCGGAGCAGGCCTGCGCTTTTAATTACACACTTGGCAGATTTCCGTTTTCTGTTTACATCCCTCAGGAAGATCCACGCTGACAGGGAAGTGGCAAGCAAGTTAGAAACATTTTCTTTTTTTAACCTGAAAGGAAAGAAAGGGAACAGAAACATTTCCCCCCAAAGACCTTTGCCATGCACCCCGATGTTTACCATACCGGGGTTTCTCGTCTCCAAGTTGAAACACAGACTGTTACTAACAGTTCTTGCAGAGATCCTCTCTGGGCGCTGGCAGAGCCGGGCATGCAAAAGTGTTCACCGGGTACAAGGAGGACTCACTCTCTTCAGAAACGCGCTCTAGGGCTGAGGGTCTGGCAGCTCACACTGAGCTTGGAATATATAACTACCTTTTGCTATCGCTGAAAACTTTGAGGAAAAAGTCCTATTTCTAAAAAGTCTTAAGCATGGTTACCTAAAAAATATTTTGTTAATAGAGTCTCATGTGAATTTCACTTACTCAAGGGGTTTAGATATGAAAACATCTTTAAGAGCCAATAAAAATACTGTAGAGAGGAAAAAAACACGACTTTTAAAAAATTGAGGTTAAGAACGATGAGGCATTTCTTTTGGCTGTAAACACGCAGTTTACTGTCCCTTGTTGAAACACGACTGTTTGGATTTCCTGAGCTTCGCGGGTAACGGCAGAAGGCAAGTTTGCATAGAGAATTTGCAACACGTCCACGATTTACTTAAAAACTTCTTAAGGGCAGTTTGCTTTTGTTTCTAAGCTTCATGTTTTAGTGAACGGTGCTCATCAAGCTCAGACTGCCCAGCCGGTGACGAGCCACCTAAGGCAGATGGGGGGGAAGATGGGATTAAGGGTTTTCAAACCCACAGGACATCGGGTAAAGGGTCCTAGGCGGGCACCGCATCACTAGCGCTGCACCGATCTGCTTAGAAGTCAAATCATGTCTGCGGATTGGAAACCAGAGGCAAGGGGGGGCGGGGGGCTCCCCTGCGCTGGCGGCCCAGCCAGCGCGGAGGAACCCGGCGGCATTCACTGCGCAGCGGTGTCCACAGGTCGCTCAGTGAGGACGGGGCCACACAGCCGGTCAGGCGCCAGGCCGGGGCCCACGCCCCAGCACCAGGCCCGGCTCCTGGGCGCGGCCCACCCAGCCCTGGAATCGGAAGCGATGACAGCGCCTGTCCCCTCTGCCGCTGTTCAGTCTCCCCGCAGCTCTGGGGGGACAGTCTTCTCCGGGGCCAGTCCTCAGAAAGCAGCCTTGCAAGGGCAGAAGCCAGGCAGGTCCCGGCGCACACCACGGACGAGAACAAGGGCAGTGGTCGCCAGCAACCCCGGTCCAACCCCAAGGCGGACAGCGAGGGGCAGTGTCCCGCCGGGGAACCCACTCTACTTCTTCTGGGCCTGGGTCTTACACATGGTAAGGATCTGCTTCAGAACTTTCTGGACATCTTCATCCATCTGGCCCTAGAAGGTCGAACAGAAGAGAGTCATTGGAACCTCAGTGAAGTCCTGTCTCACCGAGGGAATGAGATGGCTGGCTGGGATGAAGCCCCGAGCCCCCGATCTTCCCAAGGAATGTTAGTTACCCCTAGCAATCCCCACATTTCTCTAGGGAACTGAGACTGGGAGGGCCCTGCTCTCGAACCCCTGGAGGAGGACCAGGCCGAGACTGACAGAGCCCCAGCAAAGGGTGTCTGGGGTCTCCGTAGCACATATGAGCCCAGAGAGCCAAACCAGCGGCAGTGAAAATATGGACAAGCCTCGAACATCAAGCCCGGGCTCCCGATCCTGAGGGTGGGCAGCTGGCGGGTGGGGGAGCGGCAGCTGCGTCCTCCTATTTCTCCAGGAATGCCGAGGTCGCTCTCAGCAGTTAGGACAGGGTTCCCGACACAGAATCCAAAGCCGGGCGGAAGGCATTTGAAAGCTTTCCTAGGTACAGGGTTCTCCTCGAATTCTCATTCGTTCTACTAGTTTGATGACGGGACTTGGGGCAACGTGGACTGCAGTATTTCTTGCAGGCATCCGGGCACTTCGCAGCGCGTTACCATACCTGCACAGCGTACAGAAGATGCATCCTGTAAACCGATATGACCTCCTGGTGTTGCTTCTTGCATTCCTAGGAAGAGGTGATTTTACTTGGTTACAGAGAGCTGTGGCCAAATGCTCCCCAAGCGACTCCCTCCATCCAATGCTCACATAGAAGCTTTTAGATTGTTGTGAGCTCACTGGCTTGTGTGTTTCTGAATACTTGTCAATATTCTCAGGGGGGAAAAAAAATCTATTTTATGACTTTGTATGTCAACTCTAGAAGAACATTCATGTAAGAAGTAATTATAATCCCAAATTTGTTGCATATATATGTGTATATATGTATATATATACACACATATATACACACACACACACACACAAACACACACACATATACATACCTTATGCAAATATACAGATACATTCACACAAGGTAAATAGTGCAAGGAAATATATCAAATGCAAAAAGTAATCATCTCTGAGTGGCTGAATAATTAGTAGTTTTGGGGGGGAACTTTTTCAGAGTTTTTCTACATTTTCTAACTTTTCTACAATAACCAAATATTTTAATTAAGAAATATATTCTTTCAAAGGGAGTTATTACCACCCACTCCATAGCTGGTACCATATACTCCCCAGGAAACACATTGATTGAGCTGTTGGGGCACCGAGGAGGAGTTGGGGCATCGATCTCCATGGTCCCTCAGCAGAGCTGCTAATGCTTCTACATCTCCTTGTGGAGAGATCGTTCCAATTCCTCTCAGCGCCTACTTCAAGGAGCCTCACTTAGCTCTTAGCTCTTCTAAAAAGAGGCCGTTCCTCCTACTTCACGATGAAAACCGAGACTGCCGTAGATGGATCTCTTCAAAAATCTGCACAAGTCTCCCAATACTCCTTGTTGTCGCCTTCCTATCATCGTTGACATGTGTCCTCCCTACTCAAAGAGAACCCTTCAACCTCAGCCCTTTGATGTTCATGCCATCAGAAGGCGTGCTTGGTATCTCTCTGCTGTTTCCTCCCACCTTTCGGTCGCCTGCACGCAATCATTGATAACTCTCTCTGGTCACTGCCTTCCTTTTCATCCCGGCTTCTGTCAGCAGTGGGTTGACTGCAGCATCTGCATGGAGGAGCCACCTAACCCTGGCCTCCCAGTTCCTCCACTTCAGCTTCAGTGACTTGCTCCTCCTCCTTCCAGCCACTCACTCTCATGGTCATGGCCCTGCCTCTCTTACTGCCTCTGAAATCTCAACCGAGAGAATCCCACCCTCTGACCACCATCTCCTGTCCTACTAGCAAACCTATCTCAGGCTTCCCCACCTCGCACTGGGATTCTTCAGCCCCATCGGACACCTCACCACTCACTCACTTCTCCAGCAGGCAGTGCAGATCTGGCTGCCACGCCACTGGAGGTGTTCTCGCCAAGGCTACCCAGGCCACTAAATGCCACATCTCGGTCCTTGCTGCCTCCTACTCATCCCTTCGAGACTCAGCACGAGCACCACCTTCTGCAGGAAGCCTTTCGAGACTCACCCAGGCTGGGTAAGCACACATTTCTGCTGCCCTCAGCATGTTGGGCGTCTCTCTATTGATGAATGCTGACCACATCAGGAATCTGGCAAGCCATATTACATATCAATTGTGAGGGCAGGGGCTGTGTCTTATTCATCTTTATACCATCAGTACCTTGGACAATACCGACACAGAATAAACACATGTTGAGTAATTGTAAGAACGCCCGTTGAAACCATGAGCACTTTATCTACCCGTCTGTGATCACCACTTTCTCAAAAAGTGACCCACAGATCACAGTGGGGAGCATCTTCTTCTCCCCTGATTGCTCCTCCAGTGCTAGCGCTGGGAGCACAGAACAGCTGGTGTTGGCCTTGGTGGCCAGCCAGACTCAGGACAGCAGAAATCTGAACTCGCCAGTGCATCAACTGTGCCCTGAAGAAATCATAAAAGCCAGGTCCTGTTTGTAACAGGAAGCTAGCGATGGCCCAGGACAGACTAACCCTCGATTTCACATGGAAAACATATACCCTTGTCAACCGAAACCTTAACTGATCCTGCAATAACTAAACAATGGCCCTCCGAAGACGCCCACGTCCTAATCCTAGAGCCTGTTACCTACATGGTAAAGGGACCTTACAGTGTGACTAAGGATTGTGGGATGGAGAGAGAGTATCCTGATTATTTGGGTGCACCTTACGTAAATGCGATCACAAGGGTCCTTAAGAGAGAGAGAGCAAGGTCAAAGGTGGGAGAAGAGATGGGAGGACAGAGCCATGGGCTGAAGTGCTGTCCTTTGAACATGGCGGCATGGACTATGTGCCAAGGAATTCACGTGACCTCTCAAAGCTAGGAAGGGCAAGGAAGTGGATCTCCCCTAGAGCCTCTGGAGGGAACCAGCCCTGCTGACATCCTGACTTTAGTCCAGCAAGACTGGTGACCTCCAGAACTTTAAGATAATAAATGTGTGTTGTTCTAAACCAAGTTTGTGCTGCTCTGTCATAGGAAATAGTCATCGGAAACTAATCCAGATATGAGAGGACTTTCCGGGTGAAAAGGGGGTGGGGCCAAGAAACGGCTTCAGACCCGTAGATATGCAACTACCAGAGATCCTGGCCCCTAGCAAGAAAAGTGCTTGCCACTGTGAGAGATGGTTATGGCTGTTGCAGAGAAATGGAGAAGGGGCGATAAGCTGGTGGATGGAAGAACAGGCCTACTCCACTGTCCTGCCGGTTCCTCGTCCTCAGAGATACATCCCCCTAACTCACAGCAGATAATAAGTGGAAATTTGACAGTTCCTTCTTTTGCCCTCCCCAAAGAGGGCACCAGTGAGTTGCTCCCTGAAGTACACGCTCCTTCAGGTTGGGACTCCGGCCATGCCCACCTGCCCTCCTAGCGGAGTAGGCATGCAGTCCGCCTCGCCCTCCACCCCACCAGGCGGGGGCAAGCCCACTCACAGCCAGCTGGGTCTGGAGCTGCTTGACCTGCTGCTGCAGCCCGTCCAGCTGCTGGCTCTGCCTCTTGGAGGAGCTCGCCGAGTAGGACAGCTGCGAGAGGCTGTTCAGGGCCTCCTTCAGCTTGGTGACTTCCTTCGACATCTCGTTTATCTAGTGAAAAAGGAAAGCTATTACCAACAGGCAGGAACGTGCCTGCAGAAGCAAAATTCCAGGTATTCCTACGCCTTGAACACAGCCTGTTAGCCTACAGGACTTGAGACTCTGGAACAATTCCTTTTATACATTTCAAAGAAAACCCATAAAATGAAACACATAACAAAATCAGACAAACCCACGAGGCCTTCTAAGGCCATTATATTCAAACTAGAGGCTCAGTGCACGATTTCATGCATGGGTGGGGTCTGGCCAGCCAGGCCCGGGGAGGGGATGCGGGAGGTTGGCCGGCCAGGGGGAGGGGCTGCGGGCCATTGGCCGGCTGGCCCCACCCTCTGGTCGAACTCCCAGTCAAACTCCTGGTAGAGGGGACAATTTGCATGTTAGCCTTTTATTATATAGGATAAGGGCCCCCAATTAAATACTGTGTTTTGATGTATAAAGATAAACACTATTACACTGATTTCCCTTTCTTGTTTTTTCTTAACAGAAACAGGATTTTAGGCATTCTTTATTTGCTGGCATGGGCGATTAGGAATAAGTTATAGAAACCCTGATATTTCTGGACATCTTGTCTTAAAGTAAACACAATCTTCCCCCCTCCTTCTCCCACCTCCCTGCCCCCTTGGCTCTGGGAGCTCGTTGGAAGCATCCATCATCATAAAGGAATAAATGATCACCAGTGCTCTAGTCCATGCCACTCAGAGCATCCGGCCCAGGGGACTGGCAGCAAAGCAGATTTGGCACAGAACCATCCTCCACTCCGCTCTCCCCTCTTCCTCAGGCCACGCCCAGTCCATCTCTCATCACCCGCACCCCACATTCCTCCCCTGCTCCCCTCCCATGCACGGGTGAAAACGAGGGCCAGGAAAGGCAATTTTTATACTGACTTGGGAAAGTCCATGGGGCTTAGGGAAGCGGGATTAAGTCTGGAAGTATTTGGGTTCCATATGACAGAGGAATCTGTCTGGATGCCAAGAGTTCAAGTTCAAGATCGGTCACAAGCGCTTTTCAGTTTGTGGGGTTACTTCTGAGCCCTGACACTTGGCAGAGCTTCTGTAAAGTCATTTCACAAGAAAAATTATGCACCACATATGTGAAAATGCTTTACGATAAGGGAAGTGTCGTTCTTTTAAATAAATGTCTAACCTACTACTCTAATGTGGCTTTGGGGACAGAGGGATTCGTGTGCCGAGCCTCTGAGCATTCGCAGCAAGTTAGTGTGAACAAATGGTAAACATGCGAACGACAGAAGGTCCCAGGGCTCACTAGCTAGAAGCTCAACAGCAAGGGCCCTCGCCCACCTTCCTGTCTTTGTCCTCCTCCAGCCGCGAAGAGCTCTCCGAGTGCCGCCTCAGCTCCGCCAGCTCCTCCTGCGCACGCTGCGCCTTCTGCAGGAGTTCCCCGGCTTCTTGCTCTTTGGATCGCAAGAGAGTCTGAAGCGTCTCCTTTTCCCTTTTCAACTGTGAGGCCTCACTTCTAACCTGGGCGACCTCCGACTGGGCCTTCTCTTTCTCTTTCGCGGAATCCTTTAATTTCGAGGCCAACGCGCTCACTTCACTCTCCAGCGCCGCCTGGAGCTTTTCGTAGGCGGCCCTGGGCACCATGGCCTCGGTCAGCGCCGCCTTCTCTTCCACCAGCTGCTTCTCCAGCCTGGCCACCTCCACCTCCCTGCTGGCCAGGAGCTCCTGGAGACCGCCCAGCTTCGCCTCCATCTCCTTGGCGGCCGTCCGCAGCGTGGTGATCACCTGCAAGTGCTCGGTGATGGACACGGAGTTCTCCCTCTGGGCGTCGGCCAGCTGTTTGAGCTGAGCCAACTCCTGCACCGCCTTCGCATACTGGGACTTCATCTCGGACAGCGCCTCCTCCGCCTTGGCCCTGGACAGGCTGGCCACCTGCATCAGTTTCTCATGCTCTGCTTTGTGGACGTACTCGGCGGTGACGTCTTCCAGAGACTTCCTCTTCCGGTAGTCCTCCAGCTCGGCCTGCGCCTCCTTGTACAGCTGGGACAGCTCGCTCACCTGCTTGTTGAGCTCATCGATCATCCTGTGCATGGCCTCTTTCATGTCCCCGGCGTCATCGCCGGGCTCCTGCGCCACCTGACTTTTCAGAGTATCTTTCAGTTGCAAGATTTCTTCTTGGGCCTCCTGGTATTTCTCGAGCAGAAACGCTTTCTCCTTGTTCATATTCTCAATAACAGAGCAATAGGAACTTTTCATTGCCTCGTACTCTTCCGCGGGCGGCTGATTCCCTGCCCCCTTCTCCCTCTCGGCCAGTTTCTCCTCTAACGCCCTCACTTTCTCCTTGTTCCTCTCACTGTCTTCCAGTGCCTTCTGGAGGCCCTGCCTCAGCGCCCGTACCTCCTCCTCGGGGACCCTCAGCTCCCGGAGGTGAGAGTAAGAATCCACGCTCTCGGGCGACACGAGGCCCAGCTTCATCTGCTTCTGCACACTCAGGACTTCTTTCATCGCCTCCTCGTACTTGCTCTGAGTTTCTTTCAGTTTCTGGCTGAGGTCGGAGCCGTTCTCGGAAATCTCGGCGTTGTTCAAGCGCACGGGCTCTGGGCTCCGGGACTGGAGCTCGGCCTGCAGCTGCCGCCTCTCTGCCTCGGAGCTCTCCAGTCGCTTCTGCAGGTCCTGCAAGACCTCCTGCAGCTGCTGAATCCTGACATCTCCGTCGACTGGGGGTGTACTCAGGGAATGGGCAGAGGCCGGTGGAGGGGATCTGGAGTTGGGGGGAGAGGTTTCACTAGGTTTCCCGAGAGCCGGGGCCAAGTCAGTGTGAGTGGAATGGAAGGAGTCAAAGCTCAGGTCCGCTTCTGCCTCTTTGGGGGTTTTGGCCTAAAAAAAAAAAAAGCAAGAATAATGAAATGGCACCCAAAGTGCGGTTAGGTGAGCAAGCACCTACAAGGAGAGCACACACCCAGAATCTTTGTATGGGCTAGCAGCGGGATCGTCTTGCGGGTGTACTCTCGCCTCGTGAAAAAATATCACCTGAGACCCGGGAGTCAGATTCCCGACACTAAGCCTACTGTGTTCTGTTCGAACAGATTTTTAGCGCCACTTGAAAAACAGTAGATTTGCTTTGGCTGCAAAGCCTCCGGCTCAAAATTTCCCTTTATTTCTCATATTATTTATGCTGAAATGGGCAATGAATGGGCTTAGTACAGTTACTTCTTAAATTTGCTAAATGATCAACTTTACTAAATGAATGGCTAATCACATCTTTACACTTATCTATCTATCTATCTATCTATCTATCTATATATATATATAATTTGTCATATTATATATCATACTATGTATATAATTATAGATAATTTACCAATTTAGAAACTTACAGAAATAGGGCTAATGAATAATTCTTTCAAAAAAGAAATAACTTGGAACTATAAAGGCTTGGATCTATATAGTTGAGGCTAACTATATTAAAAAAGAAGAAACGAATGTAGATGTTTAAAATAAAATATCATCTGACTAACCCTGAAAAACCCAGTATCTTAACCCAACAGAATAGTCTGTGGCGGTGATCGATCTGCCTACCTGCAATTTATCTTGTAATTCCTTATTGTGTAGAGTTAGAGATGCAACTTTTGCTTGTAATAGGACAAGAATATCTGGTTGGTCAGCTTCAGAACTGATATCCAGTAAGCTATCAGCACCTGGGGAAAGAGAAAGGCAATGCAAACTAATATTTAAAAATTAAATGGTTATTTCTCTGGCCTCTAACAAACCCCCTTTCTGCCCAATCCAGTTCTTCCTGGTCCTAAGAATGAGAGTCCCATCAGCTGGATAAGTAAACAGCAATTCTCGGTCCTGGGTTTCCTTACTGGGGTATCCCCAGCACAATCCTAGATGCCTGGATGCACAGCACCTCACCTGAAAATTGATGGATTTGATCATGCATTTTCCCATTCACTTGATTAAGTATAGCTTGTCTGCTTTTTGTCCCTCCCATACTTAATGAGCCCCATTTCTGTGACTCCTTTTAGAAACACGTCTGGAAGATGGCTCACTTCTTAACCCCACCGCCATTACACAGGTTCAAACGTAATCAGCTACTTTGAAACTTTGCAAACAGCTTCCAATAAATGTCTCTCTGCTCCCCCTCCCGCTCCCTCACCCTAGTAAAAATGTAGCCTGCACACCACTGTCCCACTAATCTCCCTAAAATATGCTTTGATCGGGCCATTCCTTCAGGTCAAGTGCTTTAACTGCTCTCCCTCCAAATCTTCAAATCCCTTTATCTACATTAAGACTGCTATGATCTGGCCCCAATCTACTGTGTCAGGTTTATGACTCATGATTTCTTCCTCTGGTACCCCATACTCCTCAGATTCAAGGTTCCCATCAGACTCTCTATATTCTCAACACAAGGCTGCTTCTTTAATGCTTCATCCATACAACCGCCCTTGCAACATCTCTTTGGTTAGAAAACTCTTCGGCATCCTTCAGGAGAGCCATGTCAAACTCTGCCCCCTCCACAAAGTATCTGCTAACCACTGCAGCATGATACAGTCTTCTCCAAATCCGCAGTAAACAACCGTGGGCAAGCCACAACTTGGAGACATCCTACTGACCATCACGCTGCAATAGCATCGAAAGCAATGCCATTCACTGTGCTCACTGACGGAGACAAGGAACTTGCTCCAGGATATAATTCAATGTACCGCTTTCTTCACCTGGAAAGTCTTCTCATGAAAAAAAACGTCAGCCGGACAAAACAGTATGCCTAGTGATATGGCTGATGACTGTCTGGTGCAGATTCCTTATGTTTATCGTGCAATGGCAGCAGTTTATAGGGTGATCGGAATAGCACTGATCTAAATGTTTTCCTGTTATTTAAAAATTTTTCACAGCCATTTAATGCAAAGACAAAAGCTTTTCTCTTCATTTGAAAAGATACAAACTGACATTTCTTCATAGATACGCTTACTTCTGACGTCTAGTGCCCAGCCTGCAGCTTTAATCATGCAGTCACGTGAGCATGGAATGAATCAGGGGATTGGGAGCAGGACTGTAATTCTAAGCAACAGAAATCACCTCTAAGATACAATGGATGAGTTTTAAAGTGTCCAATGTAACAACTGTTACAGTGATGTTAACATTGGTCTCTACTAGGAATAAGAAAGTTAATATTTATAAATTCTACATGTTTTTTAATTGATTTGAGAGAGAGGAAAAGAGAGAGAAAGAAACATGAATGTGAAAGAGAAACATCAGCCGGCTGCCTCCTGCACACCCCCTGCTGGGGATCGAGCCCCAAACCCAGGCAAGTGTCCTGACCGGGAATGGAACCGGCGACCCCTTTGGTGCACAGGACGATGCGCAACCAACTGAGCCGCACCACCCAGGGGCAATGTTTCTCCTCTGTATGTTAAAGGCTCCAAACACATGAAATGCTAAGACTGAAAAACTGAATACTGGAGCAAAAAGGACCTTTGAAATACGCTGTTTTAAACTGATTCTAAAGGAACTACACTACATTCTTAGAGGACAAACCCGCAGGATGGACTCAACGCCATGAACGAAACCCTGACCCGATGAAGACAATCCGATTGTGTGGTTTCATCAGCTCACCGTTTTGCGTGTGGCCGACACCGGGGGCTCGGCTGGCTCTCCCTTCGGGAAACCACCTGCTGCTCACCTTCCAGGAGAGCTGCCAGCTTGCAGCCCACGGACCTCATCTCAAAGCAACCGCTTCAATACGCAACATAGAATAGGCAGCTACAGTAATTTAAGGACTTGTTTTGTGACAGAACGAATAACAAGATCTGGCAGCAGGTCTCGGGAGGCTACGATTTCTAGCAGGTACTGAGAATGCTATTTCAAGCAGCTGTAACAACAGCCAGGTGAGAGGACGTGACCTGCGAAAGCTCTTGGTGTCAAAGTCCCTGGTCCGCCTATGCCACTTGGGTTACTGTCTATGTTCATAACTGAAGGAAGTGCTAAAACTTAGTTTGGGACAAATGACAGCAGATACATTTTTTCGCATCTGGGCTCTGAGACGCCTTAAAATCCAGGTGAAGGTGCCTGAGGTACAGCGGGCATGAGCCATGTGGCAGTGGCAGCTCTGGGGGGCACGCTGGGGTTCTCCGGCCTCCCATACAGAGGAGCCCGCTTGGCCTCTGCGCTCATGGGACAGAGACGAGTCGAAAGGACAGAGGCAGATGCCTCCCAGCTTACCTGTAGTGCTGTCACTCAGTCTGTCTTTGTTTTCCCGTATGGAGCTGATCTCGGCCTGCTAGAACACAAAGATGACTTACAAGAATATTCCTGAATGTAACGTCCCACAGAGGAATCAAGCAAAATTTCCTCCCTGGTGTTATCTTACTAGAAAAACAGTGACAACATCTCAAGAAAAGAAGGTATACTAGCAAACATTTGGGTGTAAGATTTTTTTGAGACATACGTTTTAGTTTCTCATCGGTAAACATCTAGGAGTGGATGGCTAGATCATATGTTGAACTTTAAAAAAAAGCTGTGTCAAACATTTTCCCAAATAGTTGTAACATTTGACATTTCCACCAAGAGCATCAGAGGTCTAATTCTCCTTCGTCATCACCAACAATTGGTTTTTTTAACCTCTTTAAATTTTAGCCATCATAACTGGTGTCACTTTTTATTTTCTTATGTTTTTTAAAGGTCTTTATGCACTCTATTTCAAAAAATAACAATTGTGCTATTATTGCCTCGTTGGAGCCATAAGCATATGAGAAGATATTAGGGTATTAACTGTAAGAGTGTAACTTCCTTGCCTTGCATATGTATTCATCTTAAGAGTTTACTAGTAAAATCTAGTTAAAGTGAGGGAAATGATGGGTTGATAGAATATTTTTCAGATCAAAGTGCTTCCAAGTTAAAAGAAAATTTACCTTTAGTAACTCTTAAATGGGGGAAATAAATATACAATTAAACCACTGAAATTTCATTTTAACATTAATAAACTACTTTCTTCCCAAGTGCAATTTTCTAGTGATTATTAGGTAAATAGATATTAAATACCCTCCCATTCCTAAAAATAATTTCCAACCACAAGTCTACAGGACCAGGTGGAATAAAACCTAGTGGATTTTTAAAATTTTTCTAAAATAAATATGTTACTATTATAGTCAGGAAAAAAGATTAATTAAAAACATACAATTACTTCTCAGTAAGACATCAGAGAACAACGTAACTTTTCATTTGATTGGCATTATATCAACTCAGTTTAGTAAGACTAGCCCTAACTGGTTTGGCTCAGTGGATAGAGCGTCGGCCTGCGGACTGAAGGGTCCCAGGTTCGATTCCCATCAAGGGCATGTACCTTGGTTGCGGGCACATCCCCAGTGGGGGTTGTGTAGGAGGCAGCTGATGCATGTTTCTCTCTCATCGATGTTTCTGTCTATCCCTCTCCCTTCCTCTCTGTAAAATAATTCAATAAAATATATTTAAAAAAAAAAAAGACGACTGATTGTCAGGTAAGCTTCACCTTTGTCCCTTTTTATTGAATAAAGAAATTAATTATTAGCTAATGAATGTAATGTACTCATCCTATTCTTTTGGGATGGAGTCCACGCCAGGAAAATAACCAAGGGTGCTTCGGGATGAGAAATTTGTAAACCACCCCCTGAGAAGTAATTCTGTTTTGCCCAGTGTCGCATAACTTAAACCAAACCTACTATGTTTCATACAATTCAGTAGCCAAATTGAACACAGGAAGGAAATACCTTGAAGGGTGGTTCAGCAAAAAATGCTGATTCCTTTCCTGAAATTGGTGTTGAAGTTATTGATCGTGGGGAAGACACATCACTCAACTAAAAAGAGAAAATGAAAACCACTGGTGAAGGCTTCTTCAAAGTCTTTTCTCTACCAGTGTCAGAACTTCAGCAATGCAAACAAATCGAACAGTAATTCTCAGGTTCAATTATTTGGGGGGGGGGGGGGGAACAGATCTTCAGTGAGATTCAGAAACCTCAAATACTTTCTGAAAATTTGCAGGACATAGCTAAACGGCTTCGCTCCTATATGTACTAGAATCAATTTTAAAAATCGATGACTTATATGGCAGGTTGAGAACATTATTAATGAACATGCTAACATAGTTAAAATTACTTATCAGATGAGATACTGCTCTCAACTATTTGAATATAGATTATTCTTTTTATGGCCCATGATTCTTTTAATAACAAACCCAGCCTGCTTTTACTGCCATTTCAAAGACATCTGCGCTTCCTCCCCTCTGCAGTAGTCACTATAACCAGAAATGAAAGCTGCTTGTAAGTCAACCTGAAATGTAATTAGAAAGGCAAATAGAATTTAACAGTGTTTTCAGGAACCAACTACAATTCATTTTTAACTAACTGCTTCACCAGCTACCCGTTCTCCTGCCCTTCACACTAGGGCTTGAGGGCCCAAAGGAACTGAACTTGTCAACTTCAGGAAAAAGTCTCCGTCATAAAGACGTTGAGAAATTTCCTTGAGGCTTAAAAAAAAGGTACTGTTCGCCTGGCCAGCGTGGCTCAGTGGTTGAGCGTTGACCTATGAACCAGGAGGTCCCAGTTCCATTCGGTCGGGGCACATGCCCGGGTTGTGGGCTCGATCCCCAGTAGGGTGCGTGCAGGAGGCAGCCGATCAATGAGTCTCTCATCACTGATCTTTCTCTCTCTCTCCTCCTCCCTTCCTCTCTGAAATAAATAAAAACATATTTAAAAAATAGATACGGCTCAACTTTTCCGTTTTGAAATAAGAATCAACCTTATTTCCATTCTAATCATTAAAATCCTCCAGATCACAATTTGTAAAGAAAAATCTCCCATGTGCGCTGAAGGCTCAACTCTAAAACATTCTTTTTGGCGACACACAGAACAAGACGGCGCCTCTGCCGGTGCGAGTTCCCGGTGGGCTGCGTGGTGTTTACCTGGGCAGGACTGATAGGAGGTGGTGGAGCTTTGCGTTTTTTTGGAGTTCCACTTCTCTCTGAGCTTATTTTAGACACTTGGTCATGCTGAAAGTTGTCACAGGCCAGAGAACGGAGGCGGGTTAGTGAGGTTAGTAAAGTCTGAGCACACAGCTTCATCAAACAGGCACAAACACCTCCACAGGTCATGCATTTCTCACGGTATCGAGATCAGAAATCTGCTCCCCACATACAAGTAAGGGATGTGCATGCTCACAGTTTCTCTCGGCAGCCCATGCTTTAATAGCAAGAACATAAAAACACAAGGCAAGCCGAAACCGGTGTGGCTCAGTGGATAGAGCGTCGGCCTGCGGACTGAAAGGTCCCAGGTTCGATTCCGGTCAAGGGCATGTACCTGGGTTGCGGGCACATCCCCAGTAGGAGGTGTGCAGGAGGCGGCTGATCGATGTTTCTCTCTCATCGATGTTTCTAACTATCTCTCTCCCTTCCTCTCTGTAAAAAATCAATAAAATATATTTAAAAAAAAACAAAACACAAAAAAACACAAGACGAAATCAGCTGACGGTGGTGTGGAAACTGGGGGAGAGGAGGGTGAGGAGCTGTGGGCCACCGTTTAGAACCCAGGATACAGTCAGTCTAGCTTTCGTCCCCCGCTCCGCGTCACTTCCACCCCTTTCCTCACAGAATGTAAACATGGGGGAAGGGAGAACCTCATCTCTAAAGGTTCTGGATGAATAAGTGACACAGTTAGTGCCTAATACATCCAGTGCTGAGTGTTTATAATCTATTCAAAAACTCTGATGTGTAAATAAACAGCCAAAGATACATCTCGTTAATAATAAACAATAGTGGCTATGCTTTTAGAAAAAACTCCAAAGTATCAGGGCAAATTTCTCAATTTCGGTGTAACACTAATGACATTTTTAAGCAGCCCCAATTAAAAGGAAAAGCTAATCTATGATTTTCATTAACTATCTAACTTGCAGCCCCAATTAAAAGGAAAAGCTAATCTATGATTTTCATTAACTATCTAACTTTGCCAGGGATGTGGCTCTATAATCCGTATGAGAGCCCAAATATTTAAAATACTGTTATTCATTCTGAGCTTAAGCCACATCAAACATTTTCACAACCATAGGAAATATTAGTGCATTTCAGAAAAAGATACATATATAAGCAGCAGGTTTAAAGTGACAAGCTTTGGGAATAGGGTAAACCATTTAGAAAATATTTACCACCTTATAACGATGAATCATTTATGCTAAAGATATTTCACTCCTTAAATGTTCCCAACAGAGTCTTTCTGACTTTGCTAGGACCACAGAGTGGTTTAATCAGAACATTTTTCAAATTCTCACAAGCAAAGATGAAAACAAAAAAAATTCCCTCTCCCAAAGATAAATACCTGCTTTGGTTTTGTTGGTGTCTTTAAATCTATAGAGGAAAAAGTGGGGGGGAAAAATGAATTGTAAGAGGCATAATAATTCATATCCACTTTGGGTGGAGGGATACACACAATACACACAATACTTAGTACTTCATTTTTCTTCAAGAATATGCTTAAAAGAACAATAAAAGATATCATATTGCACAAATTCCTTAATCCTTTGGGGAAAACGGGGTGGACAAACTTAAAACAACACCGACTATTTTCTTTCACATACCAGCATCCTGAGAGATTTTTGATAACAGAAGGCTTTGAATTCCTGCGTTTTCTGAGAGTTTGGAATAATGTAAGGCATTGTGTCCGAGAGAATCCACAAGGGTTAGGTCTGCACCCTTTTTAATTAAGGCCTCCACGACATGAGAGCTGCCGATCTCACAGGCCACCATCAGAGCAGTTCTAAAGAAAAGGCCAACGCCAAGTTAGTACTAATTAGAATGGATTCCTGGGAAATCATTTCATTTGTCTTAAAAAAGGGAAAAGAAGATTAAGTGCCGTTAAAACTATGCTCTAAATCAGTGTTTCTCAACCTTCCTAATGCCGCGACCCTTTACTACAGTTCCTCATGTTGTGGTGACCCCCAATTTCATTGTTACAAATTGAACATAATTAAAGCATAGTGATGAATCACAAAAACAATATGTAATGATATATGTGTTTTCCGATGGTCTTAGGCGACCCCTGTGAAAGGGTTGTTCGACTCCCAAAGCGGCCGTGACCCACAGGTTGAGAACCACTGCTCTAAATGGACTCAGGGCACTGGGGAAAGGGGTGAGAGCATGTGTCGGGGAGTAGGGGAGACTGGGGGAAGGTCAATGGGGAAAAAAAGGAGACATATGTACTACTATTTGTAATACTTTAAACAATAAAATAAAATAAAAAAAGAAAGGAAAATTATGCCCATAAAATATGGTATAAATTTAAGTGATAACCAAAAAAAAAAAGTATATATTAGTACATTTTGGTTTTTTTCTCTTGTATACCCCATTCCTAAACCCATTCCCCTTATCAACAAAGGCACTAAAATATTATTCAAATGAACCTTTTATATTTATTTATATAAAAAATGTGTCTGAAAAAAACAACTGTGCTCTATGGGAATTCAAAATGGAATGCTATCAAGATAAAATTAGGTAGTTGTTTTTTAAAACCTCAAATTCATTCAAAACATTAAGCCATATTAGGCCAAATAATATAGACAAAATCTTCTAAATATGATGGAATTTTATAGGACTGGCACAAATCTCATCATTTTTTTTCACCCCAAGCATTTCAAACTACCTATACATCGTTAGGGTTATTTTTAAAAAGAAACCAATAGCCCTAACCGGTTTGGCTCAGTGGATAGAGCGTCGGCCTGCGGACTGAAGGGTCCCAGGTTCGATTCCGGTCAAGGGCATGTACCTTGGTTGCGGGCACATCCCCAGTACGGAGTGTGCAGAAGGCAGCTGATCGATGTTTCTCTCTCATCGATGTTTCTAACTCTCTATCCCTCTCCCTTCCTCTCTGTAAAAAATAAATAAAATATTAAAAAAATAAATAAATAGAAACCAATATGTTTACTTTAATTCTGCATGAAGAGGCATTAAAAATGGCTTATTCACTTTAGTACTTAATAATCTCATCACACATTCAATGATGTTCCCAGAGATCTGGGAAAAAATTTTTATAAGTCGAAACAGATTCTTGATTACTAAGGCAGAAAATAAAAAAGCTAAGTTAAAAACCACTTCCTACAAATGGTCTAAAACTCTGCTCTGATATTTTAAAAGACTCTCAGGATGTGCATATCCCTGAAGTCACGTGGTTTCACATTCTGTGGTACCTTCCATTTTTGTCCCTGGAATTTACATCCGCTCCATGATCCAGAAGAAAGCGACAGACCTCACTGTGGCCATTTTGCACTGCAAGAAGCAGGGGTATATTCCCATCCTAGGAGGCAAACTCAGAGTAAGATTTTTATTTTTTTAAAATATATTTTTATTGATTTCAGAGAGGGAGAGAGGGGGAGAGAGAGATAGAAACATCAGTGATGAGAGAGAATCATTGATTGGTTGCCTCCTGCACAGCCCACACTGGGGATCGAGCCCACAACCTGGGCAAGTGCCCTGACCAGGAATCGAACCGTGACCTCCTGGTTCATAGGTTGATGATCCACCACTGAGCCACGCCGATTAAGATTTTTAACGCTGACACCAATGCCAGAATTGCAAAGGTCCTTTTCTGTCTACATTTATTCCTGAATTGTCCTGTTGGTCTTATGGCTGACCCCCACCCCCCACCCCCGGGTGATAGTCTGTGCTCAGTTGGGCCCCTACATCTTAGTGTAACTCTTCTCATGGGATTTCACTCAGCTTTTCCTAGGAGCCTTCGCCTCCTGAGTCGCTTGTTCCTTGGGCCGAGAGAGAGAGAGAGAGAGAGAGAGAGAGAGAGAGAGAGAGAATGTTGAGGCTCCAGGCACGTACAGATCCCAGGTTTGCTGAGAGATGGTTCTGGACAAAAGAAGGACTTGCTTCACAAGGCAGCTGGAGGTCCCACCGCCCTCCCGCAGCCTCCCTGAGTGAACACATGGGTCCCCTGCCACTACTATGTCCTTGGAAGGCATCCTCTGTCATAATCTTACCAGGTACCAAAACATAACATGAAGGAAGAGTTTGTCCATCACTGACACAGGACTAGATAAAGAGCTGGATGGAAGGAATGACTGGCTCAATATGCTACAATATGACAACTGGCAATTCCTAAAAAGAAAATTAGATCCCCAACTCATACACATACATTAAGAATTCAAACACGACAATATAAAGCAAATGGAAAAAAACTAGAAGAATACATAGGCAACTATTTCCATAATCCTAGAGTGAAGGGGCTCGATTCAAATGACACAGACCACAAGAGAAGTTTTCATTCTGAACTGGGGTCGACCATCCTGTTCAAGGTAGATGTTTTCAAATAGGCAAAGGAGAAAGATAAGTTACAATAGCGACAGTTATTTTAACATGGGAATCTATAATAATAAAACGTAATATGCTAATTAGACCAGACGTCCTTCTGGACAACCTTCCGAACAAAGCCGGGGCTGCAAGGGAAGCTCGGGTCCGGGTGCCTGCTGGGGGCCGAAGGGAAGCCAGTGCCGGCAGCGGGGGGAAGGAAGGCCTACTCTTGCATGGATTTCATGCATCGGGCCTCTAGTTTGTCATAATACGATTGCTGCTTAAGGATTAAGTTTCCTTTTAAAAGTAGAATTTCAGACACATTTCTAAAAAATTATCTCTGAGCAGTTATAACACTTTCTGGTTGTCAAGTACTGAAATCCAGGGAGTGTGAAGTATGCACAAATTCCATATGCTCACTTCACAATATCTCCACGAGGTGTAAGTGTGCATATAGCAATTCCCGTGCAGCAGCAGGAAACGGAACCCTGTCAGCAGGAGCAACAGGCATGTGAACTGATTCTCCCAATAGCCCAGGAGGGTTAGGATTGGCTAGAAGTGGTCTTCACAGCTGCGAAACTCCGACCAGCAGTACCCGGTGATGCATGGGCACCAAAGGAAAAGAATAAAACTCCTCCTCAGACTTATTTTTAAAAATCAAGACACTGCGCCTTATTAATATTTAAGTTGATGGGAGACCACATATATATCCTTAAATACAATTATGCACACATGGGAAGTGCATGCAGAAAACGTTTGATTTAGCCCTGGCCAGGGTGGCCCCATTAGTTGAAACATTGTCCCAGACACCGAAAGGTCACGGGTTCAATTCCCGGTCAGGGCACATGCTGAGGTTGCGGATTCGATCCCCAGTAGGGGTGCATGTGGGAGGCAGCTGATCCACATTCTCTCTCTCTCTCTCTCTCTCTCTCTCTCTCTCCCCCCCCTCTAAAATCAATTTTAAAAACTGTTTTATGTATGATTTAGGGAACAATGGGGGATAATACTTATAGCCACTCTGCAGAAGAGTTAGGTTGAAAAGCCATGGAATTCGCCAAACACTGAGCTCTCTAAAGTGCCAGTGGCCCCCAGGAGCACCCACAGTGCCCCAGAAACCATGTCCACCTCCACCCCGCGTGGCCACCTGCCACTTACCAGATCCTTGAGGTTCACCGGGCTCTTGTGCTCGCACAGAAGCTGCACAGCCTGGAGGCAGCCCTGCGCCGCTGAGGAAGGGAAAACAAACACCAGCGATCACAAAGCCACACTCGCAGCCTGGGCACCCCGCCCCCCTCGGGCAAGAGGCTGGGGTTCTACCCAGCTTGCTTCCGCTCACTCTGGCTGCATAGAAGAGAAATGGCGCCGGGAAGGTAAAATTAGAGACGTTTCAATTACTGTTTAATTTCAGCGTTAGCCGGCCCTGAAGCCAGCGACGGCCAGTTGCCTGGAGGCAAACATTGGCCCTAGCGCTTCCATAACCAGCCCTAAAAGAAGCCTGTCAATCTCATCCTCCCAGAGCTCAGTGTCAACATTTTGCCACTTGAAGCTGCAAGACAGTTAGTAAAACAAAATGTTGACAAATGGGTTGATGTTATTAATGAATGCCAAACAAAAGACTCTGTATCACACATGACTTGAATTCTACAGATGTTTATGAATACCCCTTCGTTTAAAAAAGAACCTTTAAGTTAATTAAAATATAATTAAAACAATTTCTTTTTGGTTGTTTGGAGGGCAATGGGTGAATTCTAGGTTTACTCCTTGGTAACTCCACACACTTTGCAAGCTGAATAAACTAGGAATGCCTAGGAATGATGACAGAAAACAGCACCAGGAATACTATAACATGGTCAGTGCAATGGCTTGAATCAGGAAGAGTTAGTGTGTCTACGGCAGAAGACAAACAAGGAATGGAAGTTACCTGCGTAATGTAGAGCTGTTTTCCCAGAGTTGTCAACGTTTTCAGCTGGGCATTTAGACTACAAGACAAAAATAAACAAATCCATGAAATAGAGTTCAGTTCTACGCAGCTCATCTTTTTCCTGCAAAGCATGATGGGACTTATTGGGAAGAATATAAACACGAATGGGTCCCAACTGCCAAGCTGCAGGGTCCCTAGTTTCTCATGGGGTGGGAGACTCATCTCCAAGTATTCAGGACACAGCCACCCCTCCTGTCCCTTCCCCATCACCGCATTCCTCCTGGACCCTCGCCACCAGCTAACACACACGCTCTCGAATTTCTCAATTCCCCACCCAATTCCTGCCCTAGTGCTTGTCCCCTGTACAAAACCCCCTTCTTCTCAAGACCCGCCCCCACACAGTCCACGCTGCCTCACCTGCCATTCATTCCTGGACCCGCAGCCCAGTGTTTCCCCCAAGACTCCCCAGAAACGTCCTAGTCAAAGTCGCCAACAGTCCTCGCGCTTCCTGTGACAAGGAGCATTTCCGTCCTCCGGCCAGCCTCTCACCTGCGAGCCAGGCCCTCCTCGCCAGCTCTCCGTCTCTCCTAGCCCTGCCTGGCCCATCCAATCCCGGTTTCCCTCCCACTGCCCTGGCCACTCCTCCTCCCTCAGGGCTCGCTCCCTAAGCTCTCTCCCTCCCCAGTCTCACCCACAGCCAGAACCTAATGACTCCCTAGGGCAGTGATGGCGAACCCATGACATGCGTGTCAGAGGTGACACGCGAACTCATTTTTCTGGTTGATTTTTCTTTGTTAAATGGCATTTAAATACATAAAATAAATATCAAAAATAGAAGTCTTTGTTTTACTATGGTTGCAAATATCAAAAAATTTCTATATGTGACACGGCACCAGAATTAAGTTAGGGTTTTTCAAAATGCTGACACGCCGAGCTCAAAAGGTTCACCATCACTGCCCTAGTGCATAACTGACCAATGACAACAAAAATAGTGTGTAAGTATTAGCTGTTGTGTGCCAGGCATTGTTCGAAGAACTGTTGTCAGGCCCCTAACAGCCCTCGTTGGAGACTGTCATTCGGCCCCATTTCCAGAAGAGGAAACGAAGGTACAAATCTGTTGGGGTCACAGTGAGCGGCAGAGCCGGGACTGGAGCCCAGACAGGCTGAGCTGGAGCCTGTGTACCCAAGAGAGGGCAACTCTGAGCGCCAGGCTGGCTCACCCCCTGCCCAGTTCCCATTTGGGTCCTGATGTCTCACAGGCACTCGAGCCTGGCAGAGCCAAAGCTCTGGTTCCTTCCCGCTCTCCTGTGCCTGATCCTCCGACACCTCCTCATCTGTCAAGCATGTCACATGAATCTAGTCAATGAGCCAGAAACCACGGCGTCATCTCCGATTTCCCCTCCATGTCCTCCTTCAACCATGGCCTGTCAATTCTGCTCCCAAAGCTACCCCAGTTCTGCTGCCTCTGCTTCTCCATGACAGCCTAGCGTGAAACAGCACCTTCTCACCCGGGCAGGTCCGACGGCCTCCCTCCCGCAGGTCTCAATTCTGCGTTTTTCCCCCTTTAACCACCTCTGCACAAATTAGCGCGACCTTTTGAATCTGTGACTATTGCTCTTTCCTTAAAAGCTCTTCACATTGCACGCTGTACTGAGTAATCACTGCCTACACATCATGACATGCAAGGCCCATACCCTGTGTCTTCGTTTCTCCTCCTCAAGTGCTTTGCCCCAGGTCCTCTCAGTGGCTTTCTTTCCTCTCTGACAAGTGCCTTTCTCTCCTTAAGCCACTGGTACTTGCTGTTGTGTCTGCTTGGAATGCTTTCCCCTGGGCTGTTTGCATTGTTGAGTCCTCAGCTTGTCACCTCCTCCAGGAAGCCTTCCCTGAACACCACCCCTCACCTCTCTCAAGTGCCCGGTAGTTGCTTTTTAGTGCCGTGCAATTTTTAACGTGTATTTGTGTGCTTGTTTACCAGACTGTAATTTCCATCAGGATAGGGGCTGCTCTGTTCATCAGTAGATAGTATACGCAATGCTTGGGGCATGGTGCTCAGGGAACACTTGTTAGAAGAAAGAGTGGGGGGAATAGCGCTATCAGGGGAGGGAGAGAGCTCATTTGGAATTTGAAGGGTTTCACAGGCTCTGTTTGTACTCACTGCTTGGGGATGTAGCCACTGGAGAGGGCAAGTGTCTCTAGCAGACAGATAGTAAGAGCCAAGGTCTCGAGGGCCCAGAGAGAGGAGTGACAGAGGGTGCAGGGGTGAGGAGTAGCAGGGGACAGCATGGGTCACATCACAGAGGGTATGGGTTGCCAGAGGGGAGGTGAAGATGACTAGAGAGGCACAGGCCCCAAGGGAAGCGCCCCATTAGGGGGACATCAAAGCCTCAGGTTTTAACTCCTGTCTACAAACAGCGTTCACACGAATGGTAAGTTCGGGGAGGCAAGAACAGGCAACGTTAGAGGGAGATGCCTGCCTGCCCTTGGGGGGGGGGCGGGGGGAATGAAGGTCAAGTTACAACTTACCAGGCGGTGGCCTAATTTTAGAACAGCACAAGGAACTGTTTAAAGGCTTCAAAGATTCCACAGAGAAACCAATCCATTTGCATAACCAGATATACGATTACATCAGGGGCTCGAATATCTGGTCCTTGCCCAGGAGGATCCCTGGCCTGTCAGCTTCATTCTCCTTAAAATCAGAGCCAGATGCGAAGTCTGGGTCTCCACGCCAGGGTGCGAGTGGAGATTTGAAACGCAGGTAGGTTTTAAAAACCGAGATAAGACCAGGGCCTTCCTCGGGCTGGTCCGTGCTTCCCCCTTCCCCAGAGGAGGCGGACGGACAGGTCCTCTCCCCGTTCTCAGGGAGAAGCCTCCGCATAAACACAGCAAGCAGCCCAGGTGCCCGTCAGTTTTCCTTGAATTCCGCGTCAGCCCCATTCCTGGCGCTGGCGGCGGCTGGCACCACGTCAGGCAAGACAAGCAGCTGCGTGATCAGCAGAGCCGGGCAAGCTGAGGACTGTGACCAGGTTTCTGCCCCAGAACCGCAAGGCCCGAGAAAGCAGGATGCGGGCCCCAGCGGGGCGCCCAGGGCGAGCCAGCCGGACGGACAGGACTCGGGGCACCCGGTTTACTGCTCTGTGCTGTTCCTGGAAGCAGCCAGCTTGCCTCTGACTGGCAACAGCTGGATGTTTGGGAAGGGGGCTATTGGGATTGCATTAAATATTCACCTTTAAAGATCTCCGGAAGTCGTCACCCTAAGCGATCACTGTAAGCTTCCCGGCGAGGTTGTGGAACCAGGCACTTGGCTTAAAATTATCCCAAGGGTAAAACAAAGAACTTAAAACCTAAGAACTAACAACTCATCGAGTTACGCACAAGGAAGTAATGGCTGGGGTTTTGCTTGGCAAGAACTGCCTGGTACTGATGACTGGAGAGAGAGGACCAGGGGAGTGGAGGGCCTGTCCTGAGGGGACCCCCACCAGCAGGGAGAAAGGTTTTTAAGGGACTCTCTGTAAAGGGCACAGGCCTTCAGAAAAGAAAACGAGGAGCTGACGAAAGGAAAGAAAAAGGCTGGATTCCAGGAAGACACTCCAAATCCCCGACCAGTGCCGTTGCTATGGAAACCATCTCCTCCTCCCTGTCATTTCATAGTGACTCTTCCCAGGAAACCCAAGGTCTGGGGTGGAGTTTAAAGGAGAAAGAAAGAGGGAGAGAGATGGTGAGAGGGAAAGGGGGGGGGAGGGTGAGGAGGAGAGGAAGGAGGGGAGGAGAGGAAGAGGGAGAGAGACAGTGAGAGGGAACGAGAGGGGGGGAGGAGGAGAGGAAGGAGGGAGCAAGAGGCAGGAGGAAGAGAATTCGTTCTTTCGCAGCTAAGGTTACAGTCACACGTTGGAAGTGACAGGTGTGTCACGGTAAGCTGTTGCCTGTCTTACCTGAAGGAGCTTCCGGATGCACTCATGGTGGCTGTTCTTGGCTGCGAGGTGCAACGCACTGTGACCTAAACAGATTTAAGGGGGGGGAAATGGGGGGAAGAAAAGGCCGCACGTGTTAAATCTCTTATCTCTGTAATGAAGACAACTATGAGGAAATACACTGTTCCCCAGCCAAGACGGGGTTGTTGTTCTTAAGAGTCAGGCCTCAGCTTCTTATCTGGGAAGTTCAGGGTGACAGCGGTGGGAGGACACAGCGCACCTGCCCCCCGGATAACACGCAGCCTCCGCGCTGTGCTCTGGTGTGACTCGGCTCTGAAAGTTCTGCTTTCAGCAGCCAGTACACACGCCAAAGGCCCCTGTCCACAGCCCCGCCAGGCTGGGAAGGCCACAGGCGAGGGGACCCCATGAAGGCCTCCAGCAACCGGCAGAGAGCACACCTGACCTCTCGTTCTCTCCCCTCCGCTTCTCCTCCGGCCCTGTATGGGAGTGGCCGGGGTTCTCAGCGTCTAGGTCCCCGCGTAGGAGGAGGAGAAGCGCATAAAACATGCACCATGACAGCAGGCTTCTCTCCATTTCCTTCAGGAGTACAACCCCGAGGTGAGACTCTGATGGCTGTGCACGGGTACCTGGGAACCCTGACCTACACCCACCTCCCGCCACGGCCCAATGGGCCTATGGGATTCCTAGGGCAGAGGCTGAGGGGCAGCCTGGGGACCTGCCGGCCCAGCAGCCCCCCCTGGCATTCAGGGGTTGCTCTCGCTGCCTGGGCTCTCTGCCTCTGGGACAGACACCCCTTGCTCTCTCGCCCGCTCCGATGCCCCGGAACCACTGCCTTCTGATGAGGACCCTCCTGACCTCCCACTTGAACCCCAGTTCCTCCCAGGCCTGTGACTCCTGCTCCCTGCTCCCTGCGTCACAGGTCCTTCTTCACGGCACAGAACAGGTTCCCGACTTCTTTCCACTGCCCCCCCGCCCCATCTCTCCCCACAGCCACAGGGTTAGGTAGCTGACTGTTCTCCTTTCCCCCCCAGAATGTAAACTCGGTGACACAGGACTTGCCTCACTCCCTGCCGTACGCCTAGTGCCCACGCCACGGCCGGCACAGAATTGTCGGGTGTGCGCATCACAAACGCCTGCGGAGGGAGCCAAGGTACCAACCGGCCAACCTGGCACATGGAGGAAGCTCTACCTCCTGCGCTTCCCCGACCCCCTGCCCCAGCCACCCCCGCCTGGCCCCTGGGCCTCAGCTCTGTTGGCACCTGACGCTGTGGGTGTTGTCCTGGGCCATGAAGGCTGCTAAGCAACATCTCTGCCTCTACCCATTAGATGCCCATGTCGGTTCATCAGAAATATCTCCAGACATTGCAAAATCTCCGGGGGGGAGGGGGGTGGGGTGCAGGGGCATCAACCCCAGCTGAGAACCACTGGCTCAGAGGAACAATTTCTTTTACATGATGGTCCCGTCTCCAAATACCATTTCTCCTTTCTGAGCTAGTCTTCACTCCGCAACACTCAGCGGAAATCCCCTGATTACTAGAGGACGACATGTCTAGGAAACACCATGTTTAAAACCCGAGGGTTTAGGGTCACAGTGGACTGCAGGAAGCCTGTGTAAGGTCCAAAGGTCAGGTTCCTGTTGTCTGATCTGAGCTGGACTGAGATTTGTTTGTTGTTTGTTAATCCTCAAGGGAGGATATTTTTCCATTGATTTTTAAAGAGAATGGAAGGGAGAGGGAGAGACAGAGAGACATCGACGTGAGAGAGTGAGACATCGATTGGCTACCTCCTGCATGCACCCTGACCAGGGCTGGGGAACCTGCAACCAAGGTACGTGCCCTTGACCAGAATCAAACCTGGGACCCTTCAGTCCGCAGGCCAACTCTCTATCCACTGAGCCAAACCGGCTAGGGCTGGACTGGGAGGTTTTAAGGGTATTTGGAGGGGGGCTGTTTTGTGGGGGTGGGACCTCAGAGGAGGGAATCCCTCCATCCCCCATGAGGGTGAGGATGAGGAAGATCAGGAAACGAAGGAATGACTCTGGGAAGCAGGAGGACAAAGGTCTTCCCCTCCCCTTCCTACTCTTCCTGCATGAGCCCCCTCCCAGGCTGTGGTGTGAGTGCAGTTACGTTATCCGTTAAACAGGCTTTGGGGGGCTGCCTGGCTCCCAGGATCATGTGGACCAGAGTCTGCAAGGACAAGCACAGCCTGCATTTGAAACAGACGCTTTACAGATGAGTGTCTGGAGCCCATCCTGAGTGTCAGCAGAAGACGGTTCACGCTGCGTAGGCACGTGTTAACGATCGTCTGTGCCGCGGACCAAAGCTATTGTGTATAAACAGCACCCCCTGCACACAGGCTCAGCTCCCCACACAGGGGGTAGGGGATGTCAACCACTCACCATAAACAAACGACGGCTTTCACTGAGCTCCCAGCGTCCCAGGCATGAGACCCGGAGAACGTGCTGTGCTTCTACAGAAACTAGATCCTTTCACTCCTTGGCCCCGTGATCTACTTTCCTAACCAGGAGCACGCAAGTATTTTTCATTTAAAATGGTCACAGAACTCGAATGATGCATCATTCCCTGGACAATATCCGAGGCAAGATGCCTCTCGGTGCTAATGTTAAAAAAAAAAAATCTCTTCCCCAATGCTAAGTTTTCTGGAGAGAATATATGAGATTAGTGAGAGTCTCGCGGGACCAAGACAGTGTGTACGTCTGGACCATTCAGCTGTGGGTCTGGAATATCAGGAGGCAACTTCCCCGAGGCACATGGCGGGGCGATGCTAATTCAAGGGCGTTGCAGCAGAACTTGGCTCTCAGGAAAAAGGCCAGTGTAACTTAGAAGGCAAGAGTCGTGGGCTGTTCCAGGGCTAGCCCCAGGAGGTGCCGGGATGAAGGATGGCCGTCTCTCAGGAATGATACTGCAATACTGAGGCAGGTTGACTGCAAAGACCACTCCTGTGAGAGCCTTTCGTGCAGACCTTCACCGTGCAAAAATGTTTTGGATGAATGATGAGCATGGAAGGCACAGTGACTCACGTCCTGGTCCTTGCCTGGGACTCTGATAGGCCTTCTTGAGAGGGAGAGATGGGGGCAGGAGTTTTAGCCGCAGGAAGGAGCTGGGCCTGGGCAGTCAATGCCATCACATTTATCTCGTCTGCTGTGACAGGAGAAAGACCGTGTTGCTCTAGATAACACAGCAGACGTTGCCACGCACATCCTTTGCACCCGGCTTCTTCCTTCCTTTGTTCTCGGGCCTCTCGCAGGCTCTCAAGAAATCATGACAAGTCAGCGCCTCATTCAGACGAACGTGAAACAGTAAGTCACGGACCAACGTGCTGACCTCGTTGCTAAAAATGCTGGGCGAGAGGGAAGGGACTGGCAGCTCTGAGATGTTTTCTACTCGCCCAGAACGTCTGGCCAGCGTCCTGGGGCCACAGAGCGCCGCGGATTCCACCCGTTTCAATCGGGATTCAAGAAATGGACTCGCAGACCCCAGGGGCCAGCCCAGAGGCATAGCCAGGACGGGTCTGCCCCTCCAGTGCTGCTCCTTGGAGGCAGTGCCACCGCCGTGGACAGGGGTGTGCAGGGCACACTGCCCAACGCTTCCCCAGGCTCTTAAAAGCGGAGTGAGGGCCCTGGTGGTGAATACAAACTCTACCCAAACGAACAAACCCAAACACACAAACCAACAAAATACCTACGCTTCTTAAGAGCTTTTACTAGAGGAAAGATGCTGGTAAAATATTTTTTAAGGGGGGAGGGAGCAGGATGTAGAGTTTATTATCACATGTGATCTCAGCTATGTAAAAATGTGCCAGGAAAAAGCTGAAGGAAATACAGCAAAACAGTAAAATGTGCTTCTTCTTGGTAGCAGAAGCCCTGCTAATCTTCTTTACAGTTTTCTGTCTCTCCCAGATTTCCTACAATGAGCACAAATCAGAGCACCTGATTCTCCCCGTAAGGAAAGACGGGGAGGGGAAGATGCTTGGCTCTGATGCAAATGACTAGACTCCCGTCTGAAACCTGTATCTTGGCATCAAATGCAGGGAAACCAAACTGTATTCCAGCTCCGATTCGTGCCCTTTATGCGGATTCTTTCAGGTCATGGTTTCCTTGGAAGAAGCCCTGTTTATGTCAGAGGATGTCCCGCCCATCCAGGGGACCCTAGCTCTACATGTAAAACATCACCAGTGATCACAATGAACTTGAAAACCAAATCAGCCGGCTAGGGATTAAAGAGGACTCAAGTCAGTATGACAAACATTAGCATTCCCTCCGGCAGGCACTTAAGGAAACCATTCATTCTTCTACTGGGATCGCCAATTCTCGAAGCATTCGGGGGGCATTTGGTGGCACTGCTCAGGGAAATCATGCTGTTATTCCAATCACGCCCTATTTTCGACCGAAAATGGTTTTCCCAGTGGCACTGCACTCACCTGACTTGACTTCAAGTGGCTCTTGGCCTGTCCTAAAGGAACACATTTATTAAAAAAGAATAGAGATTCCCAATCACGGAGAATCTTTAAATTTGTTTAACAAGTGCCACAGACTTTTGGAAACAATTCTGAAACACAAGTTTTCCAACCAGTTTTTGAGGAATAATTCTTCTGTTTCCTGACTGGTGGCCCCTCCCTCCCCCCATAACTGTTCTGAGGAGGCCAGTGTTTGGGGCGGGGCTGGGGGCAATCCATTACGGATTAACAAAAAGACTATAGAGTCAGACTGATTTCATATCCCAGTAAGAACGAACGAAAGCCTTAGGACGAGGCAAAGATGTTCAAGTTCAGTAGAGAAACGGAGCCCTCGGGAGTTGCTCCGGTCCCCCGGTGTGGCCAGCGGGGCAGAACCCAGGCCGGAGACCACAGCCAGCGGCTCTTTCCAGTGGAACAACGTTCATAAAAGATAGGCCTCCACTACCTTGTCTCTCCCTCTGCTTTGTTCACCATTTGTCCACACTGGCTCCACATTAGAACCACATGGGGAACTTTAAAAATCATACCAGCTGTCTGGCAACCTCCAGACAACGGAATCTGAATCTCAAGAGGGTGTGCATACTGTTTACTCCTTCCTTTCCCTCCCTTCCTGCTCTCCTCGCTCACTCTGAACCTTCCCCCCAAGTTCCCAGGGGATGTGAGTGCACTGAAACACAGCAAGGGGGTGGCCCTGGGCAGCTGGTCCAGATGAGGACCACGGCCTCTGCCCACAGAGCGTATCTCAGTGGGCAAGATGAGCTTCCAAGCAACGCATTCCATTTCTTACCTCCCATCCTGATTCCTCAAAACAAACGTAGAGAAGGTTGCATGGTCCCTACATACAATTTTGAAGGTAAGATTTTGCAAATGGGGGATGAGAAGCACGCAGTGTGCCCCCGACAAACCACATCTAAGATGAGGACGCCTGCAGCAGCACAAATGAGGAAACGCCCTCAGAGCCCAGTCTCTGGAGCTGGTCTACGTGCCTCCTCTCCACAGGGACCCAGCTCTGTGGCACCTGCTCTTGCGCGGCCTGTTGACTTAAGAGATAAAGACCACATACCGGCAGTGTCTTGCGCTGTCACATCCACGCCGTGCGTAACCATGACCCTGAGACATTCCACGTGTCCTTTCGTAGCAGCGAGATGAAAGCTGGAAAAGAGGTAAACAGTCTCCTTCAGATTTCCCCTCTTTAGTGTTCATCCCCGGCAACGTTTTTTGCCTCGTCGTGAACTTACTTTCTCCCACTTGAGCTCCATAACCAGTGAGTAGGTATTTTTATCAACCTCATTTTAAGGATGAGGAAACTGAGGCTCCCCGTGGTCTGAGAATTTGCTCATGGACACTTTTTATTGAGCAATGGAGCAGGAGTTAGTCTTAGGTCTTCCAGTCCAGAGACCAGGCTTGGAAAACAGTAAGATTCAACTGCATATTTGTCTCTTCACAAAGCGAATGCTCAAAGACTTGCAACTAGATTCAATTCCTAAATAATAGGTACTTTATCAACATTTTCTGTTGCCTAGTGCTTTCACTAAAGCCATTATTTCTAGGAAACATACTCTATAAGGAGAAAGGTATCCAACCCAACAATGGTCGTGACAACATCCATGTCAGGTCCATTGCTGTGTTGCAGCTGAATAACAATTGCTGTACACAACTTCTGTGATGTGTGCCATTACATTACCTCTTTTCATTCACATGACAGCCTTTTGAGGTGAGGCCTATACTGTCTCCATAGATGGCAGGTGTCTACACGCAGGTGCGAACAGCATGAACTAAAGCCCACAATTAAGCTCAGAATTCAGTAACATGTGGGAGTGCAGGCCATGCCCAGCGTGTTCAGACTTGCCATGAAAAGAAGAGATGGCATCCACATGCCATACCAGTCATCCCTGCAGGCCCCAGAATGAAGGGCATTCCTACCGGCAGAAGGAAAGCCCAATTCCACAGAGCATTCAGGCCCAGAGGCCGAGGAGGCCCAAACCCTTGGGAAGGTCTCCGCCAAGGAGGCCTTCCCTCTTCTGTCTCCTTCGTTCAGGGAAGAAGTCACTGAACCTTCCCGTTATCCACCTGCCTCGGTTCTGTTCTAGGGAGTTGCCTTCTTGGGACACTTGCCATGCAGCACCGTAGTGTCTGCAGCTCTGAATGAAGGCCCAGGCAATATGTTCTTCACAAACCAGGACTGGCACTGAGGCCCAGGGTCACACCCAACTAGCAAATCCAAGAGGTAAACCAACTCAAACCCGGGTCAGCTTGATCCCACACCTCTGCTCCCGGAGATCTAGGCTGCGTGAAGATGGACAGAGAAGCAAAAGGAGATGTTTCCGTTCTGGTTGCCAAGCAACCATAAGTCAGCAAGGTACCTCTGGGAAGTCGGTTTAACCTCTCTGAGCCTACACTCCCTGCACTGGAGAACGTGGGGATTGAATCAGATGATATCGGATGCTTCCTGCAGCTCTAACAGACTATTATTTTATCCTACCTGGTTCTGATCACACCAACTATTTCCACGTTTGTGCAGCCATTCATATGTAATGTCTCTTTACAGTCAAGCTCTGCTTTGTAGATGATTTCACACAACTGTTAAACTTTGGTCATATGGAAATACTTGGAAATGTAGTGACTTATTTAAATGGAATTCCTGATTAAATACAGCCCAACCAAAAGAACCTCCCACCGGGCAGTATGAGTATACCTCTGTTTTTCATCATCGTTGTCCTAACACAATTTTACAGTAAGTTCACCCTTAAGCAGCAAATTGTTTAACTGGCCTTGGGGAAAGGTCTCTAAATGCCCCCATCCTTCGTAACAGTACACGTTACACACGTTAATTGCTCTTCAGAACATGACATCGCCAGTAAGAGTCTCAATTACTGACCTCTGTCTTCAAGGCTATTCATCTACAAGCCCCAGATTAAGCCTTAATACTCATCTTCTTCTCTCTGTCTGTGCCTGTTTCTGAGCTGTTCTCTCTGCTACCTCCTATGGCCAGGGGAGAAAGCAAAACTATCTGGACAAGAGGGCAGCCACATCCTATCTTACAAGTAAGAGCACCGGGAGCAATGATTAGTGTACACACACACACACACACACACACACCTAGACATACAGGGTGGGGGCAAAAGGAGGGTTATAGTTGTGAGTACCCGAAACACAGAGTTTATTCTTGTTTAATATTTAGTATTTCTTGTTTATGATATTATTTGCCATGTAAACCACTATAAACCTATTTTTGCCCTATCCTGTATAACTTTTGATTGAAGCATAACTTATGCAAAGAAAACCACATATCATAATTCTATAGCCTGCTCATTTTCACAAATGGAGCATGCCCACTTTATCTTCATACGAGTGAAGACGTGGCTGGGGACCCAAATGCCCTCCTCGTATCTCCCGCCAGCACCCAGAACCTCTCCATGTGCCCCCCCCCTTTACTATTGATATATCCCCACTCAGACCGCTCAGGTGACCTCTGGACTGCACACTCTGTTTATGGGGGTGAAACTGCAGACACGTGGCAGTGAAGCATTTCTGTGCACCATTTCTGTCCGTGGAGAAATGGAGTCTGACGTGGTTTCTGGGGCTGACCTGGGACTTGAAGGGTTTCGGGATCTTTATCTGGAAGGTCAATGAGGATTACAAGGCGGGAGAAGTGATGTGTTGGGACGTTGGACTCACTACCCAATCCTGCGATAAAGACTTTCTTACCAACAGAAACCGACCTGTGTTTGATGGCTGTAGTGCATTTTATTGAGGGATCAGCTGCTTAAGGTTTCACTGTATATGCTTTAATAAATTGTGTGTGTGTGTGTGTGTGTGTGTGTGTGTGTGTGTGAGAGAGAGAGAGAGAGAGAGAGAGAGAGAGAGAGAGAGAGATTGATTTTGTTTCATCTTTCCTCTCTTGGTAGAATTTGGATCAGGGAGTGACTTTTCCTCTATTCTGGGAACTCTGCAGAATACTGTGTCCTGCTGAGAAAATGAAACGATGACAGTCTTTTCCAAATGCATAAATTTCTCACATATTTCACCTAAAACATCAGCATCAATGCTCTTCCAGATAAACAAAATACCAACAGATATACCTAGAAACTGCCAATTATATGAGGGCAGATACTGGGCTTGTCCTTGTACACTGCTTGACCTAACAGCACGCTTTCAGCTAACATCACTTTCACTGACGGGATTTGATTAAAGGTGTTTTTCAAATAAAACTCTACCAGGTGTCTGTTGTGTTTATATGGCACATAAAAGCTGTGGCTCTACTTTCTAAAACCCAGGAGCATGAGAGGAGGATATGCCTAAAAAGGAAGAGCTGGTCATTTTGCCAGAAGTTTCCGATTCATCTTCCCAGACAGACAAGGAACTCCCCTATGTGTCATCATGCCTTCTCCCGGGAGATGCATTTCCGGGAAATGGGAGCACAGTCAAGAAACACGCTATTTAGCCCTAACCAGTTTGGCTGAGTGGATAGAGCGTCGGCCTGCGGACTCAAGGGTCCCAGGTTCGATTCCGGTCAAGGGCATGTACCTTGGTTGCGGGCACATCCACAGTAGGGGTTGTGCAGGAGGCAGCTGATCGATGTTTCTCTCTCATTGATGTTTCTAACTCTCTATCCCTCTTCCTTCCTCTCTCTAAAAAATCAATAAAATATATTTAGAAAAAAAAAGCAGCACACTATTTAATGCGCCCATGCTGTGCTCTGCCTGCCCCTCCAGCCCTGCCCTCCACCTGTCCCCAGGGCTGCGGCCCAGGAGGCAGGCCTCTCCCGGACTCACCCAGTGGGCGGCCTTATCCTTCAGCTTCTGGTTGGGTCCAACCAATGGAAGACACAAGAGACAAGTGGATGAGAGATGAGTGCAGGGCATCACCCTCCTCTCTCTCCACCAGGCCACACCCTGGCAGTGGCTGCCTCCTCTGGGAAGCCGACACTGTGTGCACCGGCTCTCCCTCGGCGTTTGGGAACTGCTCTCTCTCCTTGTGCCTTCAGATGGGAAGCGATGCTCACCGTTACTTCTCAGGGCTGCTGTCCCACCTTGCTGGTTTAATCCACCACAAATGTGTAAGCAGTGCCTTTCTTCACCTCGAGTCACCCATCCCATGTGAGGGTGCTACCTGCTTCCCGCTAGGACCCTGAAGGCCGCCCGTGTCGGGTATTGTGTGTATGACCACCCACAGGGTACATGGTTAGGTTCTGGTGGATATTATTTGATTATAAATATTTGTAAAGGAAAAGTGAGGCTTTAAAAAAAAGTCTCAACTCCACATATAACAGAGTTGATTATTTAAGACGTTTGGGTATTTTGGCTAAAATGCTTTGATGGGAGAATGTGCCAGATCACTTTAATTACATGGCATCTGACAAGTGACTTCTAAAAAGCTCTCTGATATAGTCTTAGGCCAAAATAGGAACCAATTTTAAAGGTTCAAGAATACATCTCTCCAAGGATAAGGAAAACAACTGACTTAAATGACAGCCAGCACCAGTCTAGACTGTCCCGCGGTGCAATAAAGAAATGCCAAAAGTCAGACGTTAAACTGTGAATGAGGTCTTGAAGGAAGAACCAACACAGGAGCACACACAGTTGTACGTGCCACTGTGCTCTGAAATGGAGACTCGTTAGTTCTGTGGGCATATTCCAGGGAATAACAAGCAAGACATGTTGGACTTCGTTTCAATGTCCAGAAGACAGGCTAGCAGACGTTGAATTAGAACCACCTCTGCTTAGGAAATGAAGGAGGGAGAAAAGAAAGAGGGAGAGAGAGAGGATAGGAGGGAGGGAGGGAGGGAGGAAAAAAGGAGAGAGAATCAAAGCTAAATGCTCACCCTAGCCCAGTGGTCGGCAAACTGCGGCTCGGCAAACCGTGGCTCGCGAACCACATGCGGCTCTTTGGCCCCTTGATTGTGGCTCTTCCACAAAATACTGGCTCTTCCACAAAATACCAATACCGACTTCTGCGCATGGGCCACAAAGTTTCTATCGCACTGTACGTGCGCACCCGCACATGGTATTTTGTGGAAGAGCCACACTCAAGGGTCCAAAGGGCTGCATGTGGCTCGCGAGCCGCGGTTTGCCGACCACGGCCCTAGCGGTGGTTTGCCGACCAGTTTGGCTCAGTGGACAGAGCATTGGCCTGTAGACCAAAGGGTCCTGGGTTCAACTCCAGTCAAGGGTATGTATCTTGGTTGCAGGCTCTTCCCCGGCCCAGGCCCTGGTTGGGGCATGTGCCGGAGGCAACCACTTGATGTGTTTCTCTCACATCCATGTTTCTCTCTGTTTTTTCCTCTCTCTTCCACTCTCCCTCAAAGATCAATGGGAACATATCCTTGGGTGAGGATTAACAACAACAACAAAAAGCTAAGTGCTTTGCCATTGAATGGAAACTCAGGAACAAAGTTGTAGACAGTTGCAGGCAACAAAATGCCCTCCGCGCCTTGTCTCAAGCCTTGTCTCAAGCCCACACTGGAGCAGCTGGCTTTCTGGCACTGCTGGTGGAAGTGATAATCCCCATAGCAGGGCTTGGCAGCAGCGAGTCCTTAGTATTTAGCCTCTGAAGGTGAGCGAGAAGTGGAGCCAAGTTTTAATAGGACACTCAAGTGGAACGCTGGGGCTGTCGGGTGGAAACACATGTTAATCAGCGACAGAACCTGATTGCAGGTGGCAGGAGTAGGTTTCCTTTCTCGTGCAGTGATTGATAGTGTGGGCATCTCAGTGGTGGTGTCCAGGTGACTGATGGGCTGGGGCGGCCCCCGTCCGGATGGCAGACAGGCATCAGTGGGGTTGCCTCGGCTTAGGGACCAGATGTTGTCCCAGGTCAGCAACTACTAGCAAAGAGCATGGCCGGTGGCCCCTGGTGGCCTGTGTCCTGGAGAACTGTGAAAGGACACACCTGCATCTAGAGTTTGCAGACCGGGATGAGATGAGAGGCAAAGCAGTAGGTGGATGAATGCGTCCCCACCCTACAACAAAGATACTGTTCTTGACCATGTTGATTCTAGGGTACTGAAACTAACCCAAGTCTGGGGCAGCTTTCCTATGTCTATAGTTGTGTATTTTTATAAGCACTGCTATAGCTACATATATCCGTTCCCTCCTCTGTTGCCTCTGAGACTGCGGTACTGATGTGCCAGGCACTGTTCTGAGCCCTGAGAAACATGTGGAGAAAACACAGCCCCTGCCTCGTGGGTCTTGGCTTTTAGTGGAGGATGGAAGGCAAACCAGAGGTTCACTACTGGGGGTGAGGGTGCTGCCCTCCTCCTGCATGCCTGGCAATGTCTGGAGATATTTCTGATTAAGTGAGGGAGGGGGTGGGGGCATTCTACTGGCATTGAATGTCTAGGGGACAGAGATGCTGGCAAACACTCTACAATGCACCCCACAACCACCACGTACCTACCGAGTTCAAACTGTCCATAGTGCTGGGTTGAGACATTGACATTCTGATTGTCCATTAAAAATAAACTAGAGGCCTGGTGCACGAAGTTCATGCACTGTGGGGGGGGGGGGTTTAGGGAGGTCCCTCAACCCGGCCTGCATCCTATGGCAGTCCAGGAGCCCTCAGGGGATGTCTGACTGACAGCTCCTGCATTGAGCATATGCCCCCTGGTGGTCAGTGCACGTCATAGCGAACTGTCATTCCACCATTCAGTCGATTTGCATAATAGCCTTTTATTATACAGGATGTGTGATACTGAATATCATTCCATTAAGACACATTAAAGACTGAAGAAGCAGGAGCACATTTTAGTCCTTGCATTGATAAAATTCATAGTTTAAAAATGCACAATTCTGTTATTTTTAGCATATTCACAAAGCTGTGCAACCAGCAGCACGCTCTAGCTCCAAAATATGTTCATCACCATAAAATACAAGACCCGTACCCATGAGCAGTCCTTGCTTCTCCCATGCCACCCCAGCCCCTGGCAATCCCCAATCTCCATGCTGCCTCTGCAAGCTTGCCCATTCTAGTCATGTCATAAAGATGGTATCATATAGGACATGGGCTTTTGTGTCTCGCTTCTTCCCTTTGGCACGCTTTCAAGGTTCACCCGTGTTGTAGCATGTCTCAGCACTCCACTGTTTCCTTAAAAATATTCCATTGTATGCATACACCACATTTTGTGTATCCACTCATTGGCCATGGTCATTCAGAGACTTTTGGGTTATTGGGAAGAATGCTGCTAAGCCGTTCACGTACAAGAGTCTGTGTGTTTAATTCCAGTGGGTCGGTACCTGGCAGAGGAACTGCCTGCCGAGCCATGCAGGGACCATGTTTAGCTGCGGAAAAGTGCTGAGCGGTCCTCTAAAGCCGCTGCATCATCTCACATCCCAGCACGGACGCAGGAGGGCTCCGGGTTCTCCACATCGCAGCCAAGACTGGTTACCGTCCGGCAGGCTTTCATTTAGGAGATGCGAATTTTAATTACAGTCTAAATCTTCCAGAGGGGAAACGCTCAAGTCTTTCTTAATAAACTCTTCGGTTCATTATCAGCTGAAATTTCCCCTTAGAAAGACACAAAAGAGTGAATGCAAAGCAAATTCAGAACATCTCTGGCTCTGGCTCTATAGGGGCTTTTATTCCTAATTTAAAAGTGTGGCCCTTCCTTTTTAAAAAAATTTATCTGAAAGTATTTATTGTTGAAAAGATGTCCCCTGTTTCCCGATTAACCCCCTCCACTCTGCTCCTCTCCCCCACCCCTTCACCACACTATGGTCTGTGTCCATGGGTTAATCTCTTCCCACCCACCCACCCCCACCTTCCCTCTGAGATCTGTCAGTCTGTTCCATGCTGCCATGTCTCTGGATCTGTTTTGTTCATCAGTTTATGTTGTTCATTAGAGTCTACATGTGAGTGAGATCACGTGATACTTGTCTTTCTCTGACTGGTTTATTTCGCTTTAGCAGAACACTCTCCAGGTCCCTCCACGCTATCTCGAAGGGTAAGAGATCCTTCTTTTTCACAGCTGCATGACGTTCCATAAATGTACCACAGCTCCTTTATCCACCCACCTACTGTGGCCTTTCTTTCAAAGACAAGAAATGTCATTCGAGAGTCTATAATAGCAGTGCATCTCACAAGAGGTTTTGTTGGCTTATCTTTGCCTTTAGACAGGTCAAGAATGCAGTGGAGGAGGGAGGGGTATAAAAACCTTCTAACCACTCCTCTCACCCCAGGCCCAGGGCCAGGGAGGCTGGCCCCGGCCCGAGGATACAGCAGGCTGGCTCTCCAGACTCTACTGGAGCTCAGTGACAGTGCTCTGATAGCTCGAGTCTTGTCTCCTCCAAGAGTGGCCCATGGACCAGGAGCTTGTTAGACATGCAGGCTCAGCCCAGCCAGTGTGGCTCAGGGCTTGAGCATTGACCTATGAACCAGGAGTTCATGGTTTGATTCCTGATCAGGGCACATGCTGGGGTTGCAGGCTCGATCCCCAGTAGGGGGCTTGCAGGAGGCAGCCAATCAGTGATTCTCTCTCATCATTGATGTTTCTATCTCTATCCCTTCCTCTCTGAAATAAAAAAATATATATTGGGGAAAAGAAAGCAAAGCAAAGCAGGCTCCATCCCCACCCGCACGTGTACAAGGTTCCCAGCCGACGCACATCACATGGACACGAGGTCTGACAGCATCTCTCCGTGGATGACAAGTACAGATCGCCGCCATTACTCTTACCCAGGCACCCACTGTTTCAAGGTTCGTTTGAAAACATAATCCCCTTCGCCTTAAAGACAATCTCGTGATGTGTTGCACACAAAGGGAACCCACGCGGATTAAAGGGTCACTGTGTTTCGCTTTGCGTCTAAAGCTCGGCTGGGCCCTGAGACAGAGATGCATCTAAAAGGCACAAGCAGAGCAGCCTGAGGCTTACATAATACGACTTTGATCCCTTTGCCGCTTACCCATCGCTGGAATGTCTCTGCTTTTGTCACTTGGAAAGTTCCCAAGGTTTCTGTGCTGAAGAGTTTTGTGGCTCCCCATCTCCCCACCCCGCTCTCTCACCCCCAAGAGAAGGTCAACTCCCTGATGTTCCCAGTAGCCCGATAGGCAGCCGGATGCCAGTGAAGGGGGTGGAGGAGCCAGCAGAGGGAGGGGAGTGGCCTGGAGGCGGGGTGCCATGCTGGGCTTGGGCCTTGTTGCTCCCGCATCGTGGCTGAGGCACTGAACCTCAGCTCCCTCAGCTCTACAGCAAGGAAATTAAGGAATTCAAGGAAATTCAATACCAACCTCATCAATAGTAACGGCAGCGGATCTATTAGAACTCGAGGCACTAGCTGCGTCTGAACTCATTACAATCCCAGCCAACCTAAGGGAGGGGCCATGTTATCACCCCCATTTTATAGAGGAGGAAACTGAGGCACAGAGAAGTCTGGAAACTTGTCCGAAGTCCCAGAACTAACAGGCAGGGAGCCTGGATCCTAACCTGGGCATCCTGCCCGCAGCGCTGGCCCTTCACCGCCGTGCCAGGCGATCGCCGTGCTTGTTAAATCTCTGCAGACTGGGCAACGCTGCACAATATCACTTACTGGCTGGGCAGCTCTCTAAAAAACAAAGTTTAAACTGGAAAAATGAAAGCCTCCGGCCAAAAAGCAAACACTGGCTTCTCACAGGGGCCGCTGAGGCTCTCCCACGGGCAGGCAGGAGTGTAGCCGGAGCGCAGAGGCAAACAGAGCCTGCCCTGGAGGTCCCACTTCCTACCGGCCCTCGGCGCGTTGGGCAAACCTTCCCGACATAAGTGCCGTGGGGACGGGGCTGGGCTATTTCTCCAGGCCCTGCACCCGAAGGGGACTCGAGCTGCGGCTACTCCAGAGCCGCGAGTGGCCGCCTGGAAAGTTCCTGCGATCTTGCGGAGCAATAACAAACAATCCCGGTTTCGGGTTGCCCACTGAAGCACAGAGCTGGAGGCCAGACACACTCGCAGGTCTGCTTTGAAGAGACTTTGATTCTTCAGGCACATCCATTCACAGAAATTTCACTCGGACCAAACTCTTCCTGGTCCCCATCATCCGCTCCAGCTCCTGGTCCCAGAAGCGCTGGCGGTGAAGTCAGGAATGAACAGGAGGCTGCCACGCCGGCGCTTCTAGTTCCTTCCACTGCCTCTGCACCCACATTCACTCCTCAGATCAGGCCAACCACACGCCCACACCAAGAAATGACCACGCACCAAACCCTACCCAGACTAGCCAGGCCCAGATGCCCACAGTCAGAGGGTTCAGAAGGATACACTCGTCTGACGCCCCCAGTTCACGATGAAGACACTGAGGCCCACAGAGGTCCGGGAACGTGCCAAAGAGCAGGGCTTGCATTCGCTGCCCTGACGCCGAGAGCAGCTTTTCCTGGATGTGCTTACGTCTCCCTTCTTTCCTCTGAAAATCTCTTTCTACCCAAGGGAGGGGGTCCTTAGGGTAAGACTCTGAAATACTTCGTGCCAATAACCAGCTTTCAGGATCCCTTGAGAGCGCCAGCATTTCCCAAACACCTAACATCGCCTGCCCTTAAATTGCATTCCTTTTGTACGACATCTTTCTGAGGGGAGAACATGATATTAAATCATATTAAAAACAAATCAGGGAAATTAAGTACTTAAACTCAGGATTTAACCCAAATTCCCCCCCATGGCCCAAAGGTTCCCGTCCAACCTCACCTTCCCGCTCTCTCCATTCACACCAAACACCCCTCCCACCTCGGGGCCTTTGCCTTGCTGTTCCCTCCACCAAGACAACAGCTCCAGGAAAGCGCACAGCCCGGTCCCTCACTCCCTTCAGGAATCCGCTCACACGCAGGAGTCTGCTCAGAAGGCCCTTCGCTCCCACGTGCATTCAGAGTGGGGCTCCTGCCCTGACTCAGGGGTGGAGCCCAGCAATCTGGTCTAACACGCCTCCCAGGCGATTCTGATGCAGGTTCGCTTTTCCCACCACCGGCACAGTAGGAAGAAGTAGGAACTAAAAACCAGCGTTCTCTGGCTTTGGTCTCAGCTCTGCCATCCCTCCTCTGTGACAACAAAGTCACTCAAGTTCACCGGCCTCAGTTTATTCACCTGTCCGTGTGGTCACTGAGGCCTCTGCCAAGTTCTCAAAGTCAATGCTGCACCGTGTACATTCTAATGAGGTCACCGAGCTCCGATGAGGCTCCGTCCACACCAAACATTTCAGCGGGACACCCCTTCATCCTGAAGGATCTGGATTCCCATTTCAGATTGTAATCTGAGGCCAAGACAGGCAGTACTGACTCTCTAAGAGCTTCTAGTTACAAAGCCTTGGAACTAAATTCTACTCCGCCAGCGGGGACCCACCCTATCAGCCCAGAGAGAAAGCGCCTGGGGAGCAGCGCCGGGGTTGCCGGGCTGTCAGTGATGTCAAAAGCAGGTGCAACCGAGACTCCGTCGCTGCTTCTGCGAGGAACCCAAGTGGCAGGAAGGCTGAGAAATGGGACACTGGTTGCCCTTTCCTCCTCCGTGTTCCAGGTGGATATAATCAAAGGTGGCTGCATGAGAGAAAGCAAAGGCTGCAAAAATAGGATTCCTGTCTGAAGTGCTCACGACGGGCTCACAGAATCGGCAGGGCTACCTTCTGGGGACAGAGACCTCCTGGGGACAGGAGGGAGGAGACGAGGATGAAAGACGACATCTTCAGAACTAATAGACCCCACGGCATTGCACCCGAGCGTTAGCTCTTCAGGATGGCCTGGCCTCAAAACGCCACCTGGAAATAGCCCTTGGGCTGCAGGAAATCTCCATCAGGGCAGAGGGAGAGGTTTGTCTCTTGTGGTCATGACAGACCCCCAGCCTCAGCACCGAGCTGAGAGCAGGTGACTTGTGCTAATTCCCGAACCTTGTTCGCCCGCCCATGCTTCTTCCTGAATTACTCCAGGGTGACTGAGGGCATCAGCTGAGAAACACCCCGGGGAAACGGACGGCCTTTAAAATGGGGGAAAGAATGAACGAGGGTGTTGACCGACTGCGTCACACGGAGGAAGCCCCTAGCCCAGCAGCGGGGCACTTGGGATTAACATGATTCACAATGATTCCTTCCTCAATAACCGCCTGAGAATGAACTCTGACCCTGACAGTCTACTAACAGGGATGAGAGAAGGACACAGGCAACCGAGACCCATCAATCCCAGACGGCTGAGGAGACAGTGGCGACCACGAGTCCAATCGCTTTGGAAAGTAGAAAGGGCTTCGTGGGGGAGACGGCAAGCGGGGCCTTGAATGACATGCAAGACTCGGTGGGCGGGGCGGTGGCGGTGGCATCCGGGAAGGCAGGCATTCCAGGGACCCCGGGGAGGAGCAGGACTGTGTCTAAAGGACAGGCGCGTGCTAAGTGATCTGTGTGCCGCGACCTTGAACTGCCTGGGTGCTGTCAGCGTGAGAACCGCCTGCTCCAGGAGCCCTCTCCCGTGGGGTTAGACGGAGTGGAGGTCACTGCCTGGTGGGTGGGACCCACGCCCATCCACCCGGCTCTGCTCTCCGTCACAGGCGCTACTACAGTTCCCAGGCTCCGCTGACCTCCGCCTGCGGGAGCGGGTCCAGCCGGCGGGGGGCACGCCAGAGGACGGAGGGAGGGGGAGAGGCAGTCTGCTTCAGCTCTGAACACGACCCATCTGAGTGTCTGAAGCCCTTCAGACTCAATATATTTTAATCCGGCTTTGAAAACAGTTTGAGAAGGAAAAATCCGGTGACCCACCAATACTTTCTCAGTGTAGTTCTCAATTTCCCATTCAGTTCTCATCCATTTGCACCACTTCTGTGGTTACAAGTCTTCCCTCTAAAGCACAATTTTGCAGTAAGATCTGTTCAGGTTTCACATACCCTATTTCTCTTTAAAAAGCTCGTGAATTATATTACTTTGACATCATACACTTTAAGCCCAAATTTAGCTTTCATTTTAATTTTATTTTGTGCACAGCATTACACACACACACACACACACACACACACACACGGGCTCCCACCTCCCTCCGCCCACCTGTCAGCTCTCAGGGGGTGGGACCTGCTGGGAAGCTCTGGGCTGGGAAACCCAGGTCTCAACATGTAGTGCCGCGGTTCTCAGTTTGGGCTGAGCATACAAGTCACCTGGGTGCTTTGAAAATCCCCAGGCCCAGACTGCACCCCAGGCTCACGACACAGGGATCTCTGAGGGGGCCACCCAGCATTTTTCAAAGCTGTCAGGTGATTCTAGTGGGAGTCAAGTTGAGAACCACTGGTCTAGTGTCCAGTGGGGCCCTGACTTTGAACTGCAATGATAAGCCCTTCAAGGAGAGAAGGAAACAATGGTCACAGTGTCGCTGTTTTTCCTTTAGTTCGGGATGCCCTCATGCTGGGACCAGCACTAACACTGGCTTCTCTTCCCTGCACCCGCCCAGTCCTCCTGACCCACCCTGCAAGGCCCGCCTCACAGCACACCTGGCCAGGAAGCATGCGCAGCTACCGCAGTGCATCCCCGTCTCTCCCCTTCTTGCACCCCTTGCAGTTGAGGATTTTACAGTGAGCAGGACGGCCGTCGGTCTTGTCTCCTCGGCGAGATGCTGTGCATCTTCTAGACGAGGACCCCGTTTCCTCCTCCTGGGGCTGCACTTACAATAGGGTTTGGAACATTGCAGAGGCAGGGAGTCCCTCCCAACGGCTGGATTAACGCAACAAACATGTGGGCCCGTTGGCTGGTAGCAGCAGAGGTGCCATCACCTTCGAAAACCTTGCTGACCCACACCAGAGTGGCTTTGCTACAGCAGCAACTATATTATATCCTTCAGCGTATCCCTCTGTCCAATGGCAACAGGTCTTAGGACAGACAGGGTGACTCTGCCTGGAAGGGGATTTTGCAGGGAGGAAGGCTGCCGTTACACACAAAGTCTAGCAGTTTTAGGTAAATTAACTTGGCAGCCAAATTGACTTGATTTCCAAGACTCAACGGCTGGAATTAAATACCCAATACATCCTGTTCTGAGAAACAGCAACAAAGGGCACCAAGCCCCCAGCCAGAAAAACCCCTAGTCACATGACTTACACAATTCAAGGGCTCCCTCCCTCCCGTATTTCAGATTTAAGCTCCACAGAGTCATTTAAGAATACTTGCACAGGTTCTTGCTTTCAAAGCCACAAAGATCAGGTTTCTGAAGCGTGGACCGTGTGTGCAGACTGTATCTATCTCTCTGTCTATACACACATGCCTGGGTGGTATTTCTTCAAATGCTACAGTCCCAGCAGTGATTTTATTTAGTCTGGTTGTTCCTAAGACAAACACACATAACGTTCACTGAACGCGCACCACATGCAGGGGAGACCATCTTGAAGCAATTAGACTGCTCCGTGGCCAGAAGTCTAGGGCCAGGGCGCCCTCCCACTTCCTCACCTCCACCGGGAACGGGAACAGATGGGCGGAGAGAAGCCAGGGCCGGCTCCGCAAACACAGCCTGCAGCTCAACTTTCTGCCCGGCTCCCTTCTGTTCTCTCCTGGCCCAGGACACCGCCCTCCTTCTACTCTTTCCTATACGAATTCCAGCCATTCGGTTGCTTTCACTCGTTTTTGTAGCCCCTCTCTGATCAGCTTTAGAGGGAGGGAATTTTCAGGCAAGGTTTCTGATCCGCCCCTAAAGGCAGTGCTGCAGGGAGAGACGGGAAAGGCTGAAGAGTGCCCAAACCGCCCATCTGGTCGCTGACCTTGGGTTGGGAGGCTTCTGGAGAATGTCTGCTGACATGGCTGCCTCGGCCGCCTCATTCCCAGGACTTTGGGGGTCATCTGGTGTTTAGGTAGGAAAGGCCGAGCATGTTCCTATTTAAATTGCACTGGAAGCTGGGGGAGCCGAGTGACGGGTTGGGACATTCACCAGGAAAGCCCTTTACCTCTTGGACCCCAAGCTACTTCACCTCTAATGCATTCACCCAGGAGCTTTTCACCGGCAAAAAAGAGAGCGTGTTATCCTGAGAACCACCCTGAAAAGTCGCTCCCACAAATTCGGACCAAACGCCCCTCTGTGCTGAGGATCGTGGAAAAGACCAGCACAGCTGCAGACATCCCCTGGTCCTGTCCTCGGCGAGCTTCCCGTGCTGTGCGGGATGCAAGTCTCTCAGACAACGAAGGTTTGTCCCAAGCTGCTGAGTCTTTTGTGCTGTTGCTCCTGTTCTTTCAATGTAAGAAAACACATCAAATTCTAAACTAGGGATTGCAGTGGCTTAAAGAGAAGAAAAGCCACAGAAGGACTGAGCACATCGGAGAGGGAGGCGTCTGGACTGGACAGAGAAGCTGGGCCGCCACCTGGACCTTCTCACCTGAGGGGAGGGCCGGGCGCAGGCAGCCCCACCTCTGGTAAAGGCAAGTGCGAGCCAACACTGAGCCAAGTAGGGGCCGGGCCAGTGGGGGGCCCTTGAACGCCAACATCAGGGCTCCAGGTTGTCAGGCAACAGAGAAACACTGCGCCACTGAGCAAACTAGCAAAGTGGGCTTTCACAAAAGCTCCTAAAATAGGCCTCCAGCCTCATTCTGACATGCAGGCGGCTAAATCACAGGGTAAACCCGAACAAGCAGGCAGAGAATGAGGCCACGTACCAACAAGGACCTAACTTTCAAGTGCGTGACCTGGCCTTGCCCTTAGGAGACAAATGCAAAACATTGCATGCACGTCCCAGTGACATGCTGGCCGTGTGGCCTGCACAGGGCCAGTGGGGCCAAGAGCTCCAGCGGAGGGGACATGCTGGGCTGGCCTGTCACACATGCAGAACCGCTCCCAGCAGGTCAGCAGTTCATGTGCTACCACACCAGCGCACGTGGAAAGAACAGGCACAGGAACAGAAGAGTCTCCACAGCGGGAAGATGAAGCGAGGGAGACGATGCACAGGCAGGCAGGAGTGCACGTACCGCGCCAACTCCAGTGCAGACGTGCAGGCGGGTGAGGGGACAGGCTGCACCACAGGACCCACACTGCCCGGGACTCGCTGTTGTAGAGCACCCTTGGCCTGGCTAACATCATTCCATGATGCCGGAAGGACAGGAGAGAGGGTTTCCAGTGACAGCCCCTCTCATTCTGCACACAAAGACCATTAGATTTGAAAGAAAATATGAAGCCAGATAGATGTAATTCTGTGGTGCCTTTCACACTTAAATTCTTGTAGTTATCAGTCAGTAGCTGTCATCATCAAAAGAATATTCCAAGCAGAAAGATTAAATGTTAACAGATGAGTAGTTCTGGAAAACCGTGCACTGAAAAAATAAATACCCCCTTTCTCCCGTTTTCACGTAGTTCTAACTTTCCACGTAACTGTCATCGAAGGGAAAAATGGCGGGCTTGCACATGAAAAGGTGGGCGTGCTAGAACTAGTTCCAGAGTGAATGCAGCAAAGGCTGTATCACGTGGGTCTTCGTTTTACCATTTGCAAAATGGAGGTGGCCATTTTTGTATAACTGCTCTGTAAGAGAGTAAGATGAAGAAGTGATTCGTGCTACAGAGATGGACCTTGAAACCACTGTGCTAAGTGAAAGAAGCCAGAGACAAAGGCCCCACATTGTATGGTCCCATTTATATGAAATTAGAGGCCCGGTGCATGAAAATTCATGCACTGGAGGGGGGATCCATCAGCCTGGCCTGCCCCCTCTCTCAGTCTGGGAGCCCTCAGGAGCAAGCCCAGCCTTGCCGCACGCATGCCTGCTGCCCCAGCAGGGATGAGGGGTCTGGGCACCACAATCTTTGAGGGCGTGACAGTCAATTAGCATATTCCCTCCTTATTGGCTGTGGGCGCCACCATCTTTGAAGGCGTGGCAGTCAACTAACATATTCCCTCCTTACTGGCTGTGGGCGCCCCCATCTTTGCAACAGCATGAGGGTTAATTAGTATATTCCCTTTTTATTAGATAGGATACCCAGAATAGGCACATGCATAGAGAGAAAGCAGACCAGTAGCTGCCACAGAGAGGGAGGTGGGGAAAGAGGTTGGGAAGTATCACTGCTTAATGGGTACAGGGTTTTACTTGGGATGATGAAAAATGTCTGGACATAGACAATGAAAATAGTTGTACATCATCGTGAATGTGCTTAATGCTACTGAAATGTATCCTCTACTATGGTTAAAGTGGTAAAGCTTATATTATGTATATTTTACCACAATATAAAGAAAAGAGAGAGAATAGAAAACAACCTTCTGACTGTGTCCTCTATACATCCTTATTAACAAAAGGAATAAATTTATTCAGCTGATCACAACCGTGGCTAAGCTGCTAATCTAAATGTTCTATTTTCATTTCAGTGGGTACTGCCTTAGACAAAACTATCATAAACCGTTATCTCCCCTTTCCCTGGCACAGCTGTGAAAGGTGGTTTTGTGCAGACACTTGCAAAACTGGACTGGGAAGGAGGAGCCAAGAAAGCTGTGTAATGCTGCAAGAAGTGGCCCAAAAGCACCATGTCTAGCACCCAAAATCTCAGGATAGTGGCCTCCACCCTTGTCCATCCAATAGCTCTGACTCCACATGGTGCATGGTGGGAAAAGGTTAATTGACTCGTTCAACACATACTTTCTGGGTACCTACAACAAGCCCAGCGGTGGGCTAAATGGGGTAATTATAGCCGTGTAAAGTTACATTCCCTTCTATCCAGAGAATTTTAATCTAGAGGGCAAGAGGGATAAGCACCAACAATTACAGAAGGCTGGGAAGGCTCAACACATCAGCCAACAACCAAGGCCTGCCCACTATTGGGAGCCCTGGCTGTTAAGTCAGAGTTCACTGTGTTTGCGCCCCGTGCCCCACACCCCAGAGACAGGCCTCTGCAAAGGCAAAGTCAAACCAGAGCTGGGGGCGGGGAGGGGGGTGACACTCAACCTGGGGCTTTGGCTGAGGACAAGCCCAGCTCCGAGAGGGCCAGACAGGGACTGAGAGAGGACGCTTCTCCCTGAAACCACCAGCCTGTCCCTAGACAGAGCTCAGCACCCTGAGCTATCGTGTGGCTCCCTCAACACCAGGGTCGGCGTCTATGCTATGGGATCTAGTGGGTGTCAGGAAGAGGGTTTAGTTGGCAAAAGTTGCTAAAATGTGATGCCCAATCTTAGGAAAAAGTGCCCTTTATTCTCACTACCGATCCTTTAATCTAGAGTCAATCTAGTTTCTAGATGCTGGTTCTCTCTGGTTGACCCTACGTGGGACACCATAAAGTATTGATTCCTGGGCCTCTCCACAGACCAAGTGATACAGGACATCTGGGGTGGGCAGGGCATCCGTATTTCTTAAAGCACCCCAGGCGATTCTAAAGGTGGCAGGGTTGAGAACCTCTCACCTAGGCTAAGAAGCGAAGGGAACAGGCTTTATCAAGAGCCTACTATGGGCTGGGTACTGTGCTAGCTCCTTGCATACAGTGTCAATCTCTATAGGTGCCCCACCAATTACCTTCTTGGATTTGTTCTGGCCATAAACATATGGTCCCTCAGAGCAGCACTCAACCTTGGAGGGACAGGAGATTAGGAAAAGATACCCCAGTTTCCTTACCCCCTGGGTGGGTAACTCTGAGGCACACTTCAAAGCTGGGGTAAGCAAACTCTTTCTGTAAGAAGCCAGACAGTGAGTATGTTCGGCTTTATAGTCTTTGTCCTGACCACTCAAATCTGCCTCCACAGTGCAGAAGCAGCCACAGGCAATGATCAATAATGGACTTGGCTGCATTCCAATAAAACTTTATTTACAAAGACAGACAGCAGGACATAGTTGGCCAACCCCTGCTCTAAGTCTAAACAGATTCCCAGAAGTTCTCAGTGAAAATGAATTCCAGTTGACCCTAGCAGTAACCTGCCAATAGCAGGCTACTTCATTCCCTCACTGCCCACTTCCTGGGGTCACTGGCAAGAGAAACTCCCTGCATTCAGATTCTTGTCTCAGAGCCTGCTCTGGGGGCGCCCACCCAGCATCGGTATCTTGTTTTAGACTCACAAATACTACGGAGTTGAATACACCATCTCCAATTTACAGTGAACAAACTGAGATCCCGGGTCTGCAAAACTGATACGTGATAGAGTCCATATTAGAAGTCTATTTGGCTCCAAAGTCAATGATTTCTCTACTGCACGACCGGAGTAAGGATGGAAACATACACATACATACACACACACACACACACACACACACACACACACATACACACACACACACTCAAATAGCTTTAATTATGGCGAGCAAGATTCCTACTACCCGTGTAATTACTGACCTATGTTAGAAACGGGTTTTAAAAAATAACAGAAGTAGTAAGGTTTCACGGTTATGAAAAAATACTCTTTCTCTTTTACGCTGTATCTAGGCCAGGATAGAACTCATTTCCCAGCTATCAGCTGGCTGCCGTCCTGGTGCTCTATCTCCTCTGGTAGAATCTTTGGTCATACCTGGGAACAAATCCAGCCATTCAAGGTAAAACCCCCTGTGTCACCTGGAGCCTGAAGAGAAAGGAACTAGATTGAAAGGCCCTCTTCCATACAATAACATGGGGTGTGGGGACAGCAATTTCTCAAAGCCCCTTAAAGGCACTTGTGAAGGTCCCCTGCGATCCTAGGAGTTCCAGAGAACCGAGAACCCACAGTCAGAAACCACTCGTCATAGCTTACGCGGTCTTGCCCTCGCTGTCCTGCTTGGTGGCACTGGCCCCCTTCTTGCCCAGCAGCGAGGCCACCTTCTCGGCATCTCCGTTCTCCACGGCCTGCAGCAGCCGGTCATCATTCTTGTTCCACTCATTGGTCTGTGGAGCAAAAGGGAGACACAGTGTCAGCAGACAGCAGTGGCCACGGCCGTGCTCACGGCAGACCCTCAGGCCTCCTGCTCCCATCCTTCCCTGCTGTTGTTCAAATCAAACTCTCCCCCCACAAATAGGCGCCTTAAAAATACCTTCCCCTTCACCATGGCGGCACTCAAGAAAGCCGGCTTCCCAAAAGGAAACATCAACAGTTTAATGAAATAGCAGCCGTCACCAAACTCTGCAATGAAAGTACTTGTTTGAACTGAAGTTGGGGAGATGAGGCAACTTACAAAGACCTCCAGGCCAGTTTACACATTAGCTTGTTTCCAGCTCAACCCGACAGCTGGCCTCTCGGAGCAGTGGCCTTTGACCTGGCTCACGGGGCCCACGGTGTTACAGAACCAAACCGCCAATGGCTCAAGGCTAGCTGAGGGTTTGTAATACACGTAATTTTTTGTCTGCTTTTTGCCACTCTTTCCGGCCTGCTTGCTGGGCCCTGAGTTTTGAGCTGTGCACTGATTTTAAGTAGTTGTCCAGGCTACCGACTCAACAAAGTGTCACCAGAAACAAAACTGCTTCCTGAGCAAGCTACTTAACATCAAAGAGCTCTGAGCAAACCTCCTGGGCCAAACCCCGGCCCCGCAGGGCAATTATGCGAACACAGGGACAGCAAAGCTACCCTGTGCACAGAATTCGTGTTCACTCTTACAAAGGGAGGAGAGGGTCCCTATGTCAAAGAAGATGGGCCTTGAGTACAAGACCAAGAAGTTTCAAAAGTGAAGGCGGCAAGCAGTGAGCCACTAAAGGTCTGGAGCAGGGAGTGCGGGGATAAAATCAGTGACTCCGGAAGTCATTGGGAGAGGTGAGGCCTATGGGGTTAATGGGGGAGAAAAGATCCTGGTCACCTCAAAGCCCATGGGTCACTCTGCAGGCCCCGCCACCTCCAGACTCCCCCTGCAAAGCCTGCTTTCCCGCCCCTATAGCTAAATGTACCCCTCCCCCCCAAGAGACTCCTACTCACTCCCCAAACTCTCTACACACAGGTCTCCAGGGCTCTCTGCTTCCTTGTGGCCTCCAAAGAACCTCCAGAAATTTCGTACTAAAGGCTTTGCCATGGACCACTTCAGGGAAGGAGACAGAAGAGATACTGGAGATTAAAAAACTAACAGAAGGGAATTTTGCAGGACTACAGTCTTCCGTGGCCCCCGAGTGTTCCCAATCTCTCTGCGCTGAGGGAACTGGGAAACCCAACAGGGCACTGCCCTCTCACTGAGCAGGGGCGGGTCTACCAGATGTCCCCAGCCTAGAGGCAGGGCCTCAGAGAAATCACAGGCCATGGAGGAGTAAAACAGGTGTACCCAGGGTTCAAATTAGGAATTTACTTCTCTGAGAGTCTCAGGACTGGACCCTCCCATCTTCAGGACTCTCCCCCACCCATCCCACCCACCCCTAAAGAACACAGAAAGAATGGTAAGCTTGAATGAAAACGAGACGTTTGTCCTCAAGGCTGCATGAACTTTAAGTCCACAACTCTCCATTGACACATGCTATGAACCTAGTCACTCAAAAACCTCTCTGTGCCTCAGTTTCCCAAGGCATTGGACTGGATGACCACACTGATCCCCTTAAAGCTCAAAAAACTTAATCTATAAAATGCCCCAAACCAAACTTTGCTAGGGATTTTTCTAGAACAGTTCTGTCTGCACTAATAGAAACATTCTATATCTGCACTGCCCAAAACCGTCCCCCTAGGCCAGGGGTGGGCAAACTTTTTGACTCGAGGGCCACAATGGGTTCTTAAACTGGACCGGAGGGCCGGAACAAAAGCATGGATGGAGTGTTTGTGTGAACTAATATAAATTCAAAGTAAACATCATTACATAAAAGGGTAGGGTCTTTTTTTTTTTAGTTTTATTCATTTCAAACTGGCCGGATCCGGAGTTTGCCCACGGCTGCCCTAGGCAGTACTTCTCAACCAGGGGTGATTTTTGGCTATCTACACAGACATTTCTGATTGTCATGAATAGGGGGTGCTACTGGCATCTCGAGGCTGGGGTGCTGCTAAACATCCTTCAATGCATAGGACAGCTCCCTCCCTGCTACAAACAATCATCCGGCCCCAAATATCAAGATTGCATCCGCCTCGTGGAAGCATTGGAAATGTAGCTGGTGTAGCTGAGGGACTGGATTGTTAATGTGAATTCCAGACTTCGGTGCAGCTCTACGCGACGGTTTTCGAAACATTTCTAACCAAGTAGGAAGGTGTCTGGGCCAATCTCCTCTACACTCTCCGTCAACAATCAATTTGCTCGCAAAGAAGACATTAGGTTTCATCTTCAATTATAAATCGGGCTTTCTCTGGAAGGGGAGGGGAACACAGAAATAGACCACTCCAGGCACCAGCGTTTGTTAGTACAACAGGAAACTGTCCTGAAACACAAAATGTAGCCAACACGAAGAAACAGCCTGCAGCGTATTTCCCCCAGAGTGCATCTTTTTACAAGCCAAAACAAAACCAGCAAAGTTTATTGAAGTACGTGTAGGACTCATGATTCCTACTTACATGGTCCCATGCTCCGTTATTCATGTTGTCTTTTAAATCCTCCCCGGACCAAATTAAAACGGGATTGGGAAGATCAAAAGGCTATTAAATCTCAGGGGACATGATTGAAAATACTTCAGCGAAGAACGGCCACATGAAAGGGTTTTCCTTTTCAGTCTGTGCACTCAACTCGAGTCGAGAAAAATGTGATTGCAGGGATTTCTTAAAATTAGTTACATGTGGGTATGTAGGGAGTTCCATTTCTATAGCACCAAGCAGGACAGACTGCCCCTTCCCTTACTCTTTGGAGGACACGGTCAACGGCAAATCCCCTGAGATCTAAAACTCTTCTCTTTTATCTTGCCTCTCTTTTTCGCTTAGAGCACATGAGGCAAGAGAACATGCCCACCCCCACACAAAGATTTAATAAATAATTGGCAACACCATTCAACCTGCATGTGCTGCAGATGCGGCTCACCGGAAGCAGCGAGAAGGGAAAGGATGGGTGGGTGCTATATATGTTGGCCTTTGAGTCTGAGCCAAGAGAACAGTTCAGAACAAATTGGGAAGATCCTGGGGGAAAAGGAGACCATCAGTTGGGAAAAGAGGAGAGTTTTACGCTTAACGGTCTCACAAGTGTTCTACAAGTAGAGGCCAAGAAGGGTCCCAATTAGACCTCCAACCAGGAATCCAGGTTCCGAACGTGAGTCTTCCGGGTGAAATGCCATGTGGCAGTGTAACGGGGCAGACACTCCATCTCTTTAACATGACCCTGTCTCCTTTCTGCCTGTCCACTCCCTTCTTCAGTCATCAAGCCCCTTGGACATCAGATTCTGGTCAGTGTCAATCTGTCTTAAGAACAAAGCCTCAAGCCTGTTGATCACAGAAACAGAGTTTCAGTCAAGTGAAAGATAACATCTAGACTTCAGTTGTGTTTCAGCCTCGGGCCCATGAAAGTAGAAGGACCCTACAGATCATCTCCTCACGAGACAAGACAGAATAATACCATGGCTGACATCAGGACCTGACACAATGGTCAGCTACTTTCTACCTGACTCCAACCAATCAGCAGAGACCATGGCCCCACTCTTGTAGCCGCCATGAGGAATGACTTTCCCCCATACAGCCCATCCCCTGGAAGCCATCACCAGGGAGCCGGGTCTTTGAACACTAGCTTACCTGGGACTCCGGGCTTGGTGCCATTTCCTCAACTAATAAAATTCTTTGCTGCAAACTCCTATTCACATCTGAGGGGGCTTTGATGGGGGCAGGTGAACAGACCCCTTTTTTTCTGGTAACAGCAGGGAACAGAAGCTAATGTAACAGAGTTCTCCAGTCCTGGGCCAGGCCCATTCTTCTACTTGTAACTAGTTCTGCTATACACAACTGACCATACCACGTGCCTCCCAGAAGCATGGCTTTCAAGATGCCAACACTTTCCTCTCCTAGACCTGTCCCCGGACACATTCCCTCTATTTTCTCCTATGAAACTATTCGATTTACATTCTAAACCAAACATTCCATAGCTGATCACAAGATGAGACAAAACAGGTATCCATCCAAGTTACTGCCCTTGGGAATCCAGAAGCAAATTTCTCTCCCCCCCTGCATCACCCTGCTGAGTGGTACTGAATTGAAATCAAGCATCAAAAGGAATCTTTAAGAAAAGCTATCTTGGCTAATCTACTGTCCAAAGGCAGCCCTGGTAAGAAGGGTTTTGTGTAAGAAGTAGATCATGTGATAGGTGAAGTTCGAAATTTTGCCATAACATCCCGAAGTAATTCACTTATACTTCTGCGGACCATCATCCCACCAACAATATCCCCTCTGCCCCCTTCCCACGGAAGCCCCCTCCACGGGGCAGGCTTAGCTCCGTCTCCACACTGGGCTCCTGGTCCCCTTAGAACGTTTTTAACCTATTAGTGGGTTAATCCAACACTTAAAAAAAATAGAGAGAATAGAAACACCAGATACATCATATTTTAATGAGGTTAAATGTCTTTGTATGCGTGTACTGCATGGTGATTAAACCATATGTATTTTTCACTGGGGAAATCACAATAAAAAACATGGGGTGCCTCTGCTTTTGAATGCTCTCACCCCATCCGCCTAAGAAAGGCTCTCTTCTAAGCCTCACTCAAGCCCCACAGACTCCTCAAGCCTTCCTGCTGCCTGCTTCTGCTTCTCTCCCATCCTGTCCAGAGGTCGCCTACTCAGTGCTGGAGCCCATAGTCTAGACTTGAAATATTGTCCTGGCTTCATTCCGAGCTCCGTGCGTGCTTGCTGTTTCCTTGTCTTCAGCTCCCTGAAGGCAGGGGCAGCCGCCTTCTTCTCACCCCCGTGTTGCCCCGCAAATGGATGTGCTGCTGATTTTAGCAGGAGTTTCTTCCTCTCGGTCGGTTAACCTGAATCTCGGTTAACCTGAATCTCGCCTGACTTCGAAAATACTTTTTTTTCATCTACAAAACTCTCTCATTCTTTTGCAAACAACTATCTCATCATGTTTCCAATTTTTAAAAATCTTTATTGTTGAAAGTATTACCCATATGTCCCCTTTCTCACCACCCCCCCCCCCCACCTCCACTGACCCCATCTAGGCTGCCTGCCTCCTGCCCTAGGCCTGCAACATTTCCCATTTTTAAATAGGCTACATAAATCCTACTCCCTTAACTTTTCTACTCCCTTAACTTTGCTAAGGCCAATTTTCCAAGATTTTGATCATGGGTACATTTTTTCCGAATCTCTTCATGACTAAGCCTTGTCAGTTCGTCAGGGTGGAGCCGTGTCTCCCAGTCACCAGGCTCGCCTGGGTGCTTGTTAAGTATGCAGACTCCCAGGCCCCGTCCTGGAGATTCCGGCCCCCACCTCCATCCCCCTACTGATTCTTATGACAAGTCTGGGGAAAACTGGAACCTATGCAAAGGCTAACCACAGAATTCCTTGAAAGGAAGTTCTTCCTTCACGAGGCATTATTAAGGAATAATAAGAAAATGTCTTTGCCTTTTGTTGGAGATCTAGGTATTCTGTCTCCCACAAAAGCTTAATCAATATTGGGTTTCCCTTAGGAAACGTATACATATGTGCAACCCTATGCATAAGAATTTTAAAAAGCACTGCTCATAATGGTCAAAATTTATAAATAATCAAATATCCAATAAAAGAAGATAGATAATTACAATATGATCAAGCAACAGAATACCACACAGCAATGAAAATGAACACATTACAACCACATGCAACATGGATGGATATGGAAAACAATGTTGCTGAAAGAAGCAGGACACAAAGGAACACAGGATGACTGCATGTATATAAAGATGAAAACAAGAAGATGGATCCATATTCTTTAGGGATATAGGCACAGATGGTCAAACTATAAAGGAAAGCAAGGACAAGGTCACCCTCAGAGTCAGGAGAGCGACTGGGGTCAGGGGGTGGCATCTGGTCAGGAAGGGCCACCTGGGAACACTCCAGGGTCCTGTGCCCTGTTGCATGACCTGGTTAGTGGCTCCCCAGATGTTCACTTGTTAGACGCGACGTTCCTTTTGTGCAGTTTTCTCTACATGTGACGTATTATTCACACACACACAGTTTAGAAAGAATCTGTGGTTCACTTTCTGGTCAAATCAAAACCAAGTGCCTTTCCTTAATTTGCATTCTCACTTGCTGCTTCCTTGTCTGTAAAATGAAGGTAGGGTGGTGACAAAATCTGGTTCTTAGGAGCCTCAAAACACCCTGGAGAATGTGAGAAAGTGATGATCTTCCCTCAGAACAATGTACATACACACGAAAGCTTGCATACAATTTCAGAGCGTTCTACAACTCAAACCTTCTACCCCCAGCCCACCCACTCAAACCCAAGTTAAGGATTCTTGGTCTAGACCCGTGGTTCTCAACCTTCTGGCCCTTTAAATACAATTCCTCATGTGACCCAACCATAAAATTATTTTCCTTGCACTTCATAACTGTAATGTTGCTACTGTCATGAATCGTCATGTAAATATCTGATATGCAGGATGGTCTTAGGCAACCCCTGTGAAAGGGTCGTTCGACCGCCAAAGGGGTCGCGACCCACAGGTTGAGAACCGCTGGTCTAGACGAAGAAACAAGCTGCAGTTTAGTGCCTCTGAGCTGAAATTCCAGCTCCACCGCCTCCCGGTGAGTCTTAAGCAGGGTATCCACAGCTCTGGTCTCCACACCCTTATCTGTAAAACGGGGGGCCCTACTTTCTTTCAGTTATCCAGAGAATTAAATGCAATGCACATGAAGTGCCTGGCACTCAAAAAATGGTGATTATTATTATTCAACTAGAAGGTCTGCACTCTACCTTCGTAATTAAGCTCTATAAATATTTCAATATTTACAATTTATGACTGGTGGCATTACCCCTTCAGAGGTAAATAACACCTTAAATTTTAATTTGCAAATTTTCCACTATCCTCCTTAAAAAAAAAAATCACAATTTAGAGGGCTCAGGAGAAAACACTCAGAGACATGGAATTAACTATCTTATTGAACACGGTCCTTTTCCAGGAGGCTGTGTAAACAGACGGTATTTCAACAGAGCGCAGGCCACATTGGCAAGTTCAGGAAGCCATATGCGACGCTCCGGAGACATGTGTAATGTGTCAGCTATGAAGGGCAGCGTGTGGGAAAGGCAGCCCTCACCTTCCATGTGGGCTCCAGGCCTTCCCGCTCATACCGCACAAATGAGACGCTCAGTGGCTGGCCGGTACGCCTCCTATTCGTCAAATCGTTTCCAAACGACACCCACTGGGTGCAGAGCTTTCCCTTGAATCCCGGCCTTTGGAAAGCACGGCCTGCCCCTCGGAGGGTAGCAGACACCACGTCGAGCATGTGATGAGCGCCGGGCTTTGGCAGCTGGCAACGTCTGCCCTTGGCCAGACATGGCATCACCTTCTTTTATTTTGGTTTAATCACTGGGAACTGAAAGCCCAGTGGAAACTCAGTGGCCACAGACATCTGGTTAGTGGGCAGCTCTGAGTTTGGGAATATATCAACCCAACGAGAATAATCCAGTGGCGAGAGCAATCCCGGGGCGAGCTTCTCTGACCTTCTTTAGGACAGATGCTAACACCCCAAGCGGCACCGGCCTGACGGTGTGGGTCGCCGAGCAGCCGTCTGGGGGGGCTATCCGGGAGACGGTCTTTGGGAGGCTGCACTGCTGCCTCGTTTATGGAGAGCAGACCCCAAGGTCTGTTATCTTTGCCAACATAAGCGGGAAGGCTGAGACGAAAGTTAAAGTAGACAGTGCTTTCACTGAGAAGCTTTCAGAGTCACACCATCCAGGAAAAAGTAAAAAGCACACACCTCATATTTTAAGACAGAAGACAAGAAGCAGGCAAGCTTCCGGCCCCGCCGATGTTCTCCCCTGTGAACTGTAAGCCAGGGCTTTTTAGATATGTATCTGCGAGGCACACAGCAGAACAGAAAATGCTGTGCATGTTACTTTCAATTGTTTACTCACTCATTCAGCAAATATTTACCGAATGCTTCTCATATGGCTGGCTTCATCCTTACTGAATTTTCTGTCTTGCTGTGGAGCTAAAATACAGCAACCTGAGAAACAGGCCAACAACACAAACCAGGACAACGAAGAGCGGTCAACTAAGCCAAACGGTGAATCCGCAACTACCAGCTAGGCAGGGCGGGAAGGTTTTCCGATTTGCATAATAAGCGAGAACTTGCAGTGAGAATACTCAGGAGGGAAGACAAGATACAACAACGGAAAAGTGCCAGATGTATTTCGTGAATAGTGAGTTGATCCAAGTCTAGCCTTACAAGACTCTCCCTAGTGTGCATGGGAAACGCAGAAGATTACCAGCATTTCATGACAAACGTTTGGCCATTCCCCAAGTTTTAACAAGACCAGCAGTTTCAGAAAGAGCTCTCTGTAAACTGTTCACTATTTTAAACCAATACATGATAAATTCATCTAAAACGAGTTTCTCCTTTCCATACAGTTGTTTTAAATCCTCACCCAAGGATTTTTATTGATTTTGAGAGAGAGAGAGAGAAACATTGATCAGTTGCCTCCCGTAAGCACCCCGACCAGAGATCAAACCCGGAGCCCAGGTATGTGTGCTGACCCGGAATCAAACCCTCAACTCTTTGGTGCAGAGGGCTGTGTTCCAACCCACTGAGCCACCAGGCCAGGCCCCTCTCGCTACGTTTTCATTTCCGATTACTCACACAGGCAGGTTGCAGCGTCTCTCCTCCCTGAAACCCATCGCCCTCCCTTTAACGGGCTGCATCAGTAATTCCTGAAGCCCTTTCACATGATGCTGAATGCTGTGCCACGGACATAACCCATAATTATAAACACCTCCTTCCAGAAGCAGGCTGGTCCTCTGCCCTCCCCACTTCAAGCGCTATTTAGTCATTGCTCCCTGTGCCCCCAGGACGAGTCAGTTCCCCTCCTGAGCCCCCTCCCCCCCCCCCCCCGCACCCCCCATGCTGCTCTTCCACAGCACATGACACCATTATCATTTAAATAGCTGTTCTAAAGTATCTTCAAAGGTCTGCCGACCTCCCACTGGACTCGGAGTTTCAGGGCATGGCCAATGGCCACCATCTGTCTCGTTCAGCACTGAGCTGCTGGCCCCTGGCCCACTGCCCACCAGATGGTAGGGACTCAATTCAGAGCGGTTCGTTCAATAGCTTTATTTTTCTTCCTTCTCCCTTGGGAGCCACTATTGATTAACCCCTTCTCCGCTGATGGCTTTGTCTCCATCTACAAATGGACTTAAAGCCTCCATAATCCTACCAAATTCCTTTCTCTGATGATGCTGATCAATATAAAGCATTACTCACTATTTAAAAACCTCATCCCACGAGGAAGGATAGATCAAGCCAACTTTACCTTCCAGGGAGAAAAATGGTTCCATCTAATGGGGTTCAAGCCCTCATTTGCTTAGTCTTTATACCAATGAGGGACGGTGCAACATCCCAGGGATAAAAAGACGGATAGGAAATGACCTTGGCCCATAAGGAGTTCACAGACGTCTGAAGACAGAAGCACACCCAGTACTTACTTACATTATTATCTGTCGGTGCTAGGCCAGCGCTGTGAACTAAGACCTGTCAAAGTCCGGAAAGGATGCTATTACTATTTTTAAAAAATCACTAAAAGCATAAGCCCTGTTACAGATGAGGAAACTGAGACCCGGAAAGGTTAAGAAACGTGTGTAAAGTTACTCCATATACCACTGGAGAACGCTGAAGCAATTTAAAGGAAAATCAAGAAACTTTTCAGGTGAGCAAGATTTAAGTTACGTTTATAGACTGAGGCAAGCAAAGGAGTCAATAGAAAGAAACGGAATGACTCGTACCAGCGGTGAGGGTGTGAACTGAGAATACGGCCCAGGCGGAAGGCTGACCTTTGTAAATTAGAGTCAGGGTCTTCCTGAGGGTGAGCAGGGACGGGAGAGGAAGTCAGTTTGTGTTTTATGCTTCTGTTTTCTTCAGGAAGCGGGAGGCAATGTACACAGAGCCAGTGCTGGGCTGAGAAGCTTTAAGAATGTGTTGAAGAGTTACTGTTTCTAATAGCTCCTGGGGTAAAAGAGAAAGGAAACCCACTGGAAACGAGGGAAGGGGTTTTCAAGCAGCCCAGAAAGTCCAGCTGAGAGTAGGAATTATAACTCCATAAAAAATCCATTTGGAAGTGTCATGTGATTTTTCACGGGAAGCACTGGGTAGGATACCAGCAAAGGGGGGGTTCCCTTGATTGACAAATGGAGGCGGGAAAGTCAGGTAAAGCAGAGATTCCAGGCTCAAGAGGATGGACGGTGCCAGTGAGCAGGTATTTGAAATGATTGTGGGGTTAGGGATGGGTAGGGGTAAGGAATAGGGCATAGTCCTATAGATCAAAGGAAGGTTGTTGGATGGGTCATTTACAGGAATGTTAAGAGTTCCCAGGATGATGGGAGAGAGGAAAAATGGGAGCTGGGAGTCAAAATCCTGGAGAAATATCAGGGAGCGACCTAGAGACCCAGCACAACCAAAGAGCAGTGATGCCAACTGAGAAAGGAGTGACGAGGTCAGAGAGCAAATGGGTCCAGCCTTCTGAGGAAGTGGCTCCTGTGATTTACTGAGTTCCTACCGTGCTTGTCTCTTGTGAGTGTCGTAACTGATTTCATTTACGTCACTGTAACCACCTATGCTAAGGTTGGATAGGGTCCCCACAAGATTCATGTCCTGCCTGAATGTCAGAATGTGACCTTATTTTGAAACTAGAGGCCCGGTGCATGAAATTCATGCACGGGGGAGGAGAGGTCCCTCAGTCTGGCCTGCACCCTCTCCAACCTGGGATCCCTCTTGCAATCTGGGACCGGTGGCTCCTAACTGCTCACCTGCCTGCTTGCCTGATCACCCCTAACCGCCTCTGCCTGCCCGCCTGATGCCCCTAACTGCTCCCCTGCCGGGCTGATCTCCCCTAACAGCTCTCCCCTGCCAGCCTGATCGCCCCTAACCACCTCTGCCTCAGCCCCCGCCACCGTGGCTTTGTCCGGAAGGATACCCAGAAGGACGTCTGGTCTATCAGGTCTAATTAGCATATTACCCTTTTATTAGTATAGATACGGTCTTTGCCCATGTAGTCAAGTTAAGATGAGGTCACACTGGATTAGGGTGGGCCCAAGTCTAATGACTAGTGTCCTTAGAAGAGGAGAGATGTGAAGACACGGAAGACAACAGGGATGAAGAGCATATGCTGGTGGAGGCAGAGACTGGCGTTACGCCGCCATCAACCGAAGAAGGACAAGGACTGCTGGCAACCAGCAGAAACTAGGAGAGACAAGGACCCTTCCTTAGAGCTTTGGAGGGAGGATGGCCCTGCGACAGCTTGATTTGGATTTCTAGCCTCCAGATCTGAGAGAGGATACAAGTCTCACATCTGTTCGAAACCAATCTGTGACAATTTGTTACAACAGCCCTAGGAAGTGAATACATCACCCTGCGAGGCAGGTACTATTATTCTCATTTCAGCGATGAGGAAACTGAGGTTCAGGAAATGTAAGTCCCTTGTTCAAAGTGACAAGGCCGGACAGAGAGTCGGGATTCAAACCCTGGACCTGTGGTATCCTTCCCACTGCACAGTCCTGCCCCACAAAGGCCCCGCAGCTGAGGAAGACCAGGCAGAGCACAGAGCACAGCGTGATGGGCCACGCGGGGCAGAGGGACACACCTCACTCTACGGCCTCTACTGAGATTGGAAACTCTGAGCTCCAAGTCCCTTTTAAATGCAGGAACTGCACCCAAAGCAAGTCATATATGAAATCTGTAGTTATACACAGGCATGTAACACATGATCATTTACAAGCATGTTCACAGGACGGCCTCTCTGAACAGAAAGCTCTTGAAGAATAAGTTCTTATAAGTATTCAAAGGAATAATCATTGTTTATAGGGAGGGACATGGTAACAATGAATATCTCAAGGTCTGAGCGAGGCTTTCCTTGCACACAGACAGGACACTTGGAGGCATGCCTGGCTACAGTCCAAGCACACACACCAAAAGTATGTCTGGCACGCATTTCAGCCTAAGCAGCCACAGCCTGAGCTTTGCTCTTTACCCAAGTGGCACCATATAGATTTCACATGAAATACCCAGACGAAATAATTTCATCCACAAAGTCCCACGTCAAATGCTTAACTAAGTGCATTTGAAGTGTCTACATCAGCCGTGGGCAAACTACGGCCCGCGGGCGCCCGTGCCCTTTTATGTAACGATGTTTACTTTGAATTTATATTAGTTCACACAAACACTCCATCCATGCTTTTGTTCCGGCCCTCCGGTCCAGTTTAAGAACCCATTGTGGCCCTCGAGTCAAAAAGTTTGCCCACCCCTGGTCTACATGGTCAGAGGGAGGTCTCTGTCCCGATCATGCCTAGGCCCCATGCCTTTACAAATGCTAAATGATTACAAGGGGACAAAAGGGTCACTAGAGAACTTGAAAAGCAATGAAAACCCTTCTTGAAGTTACAGATTCTAGGGGAGATTTGCTTGCTCTGGATTTTCTGCTGTCTTCCGCCACCTGCACCAAAACCCAAACTCAAACCCACACTCACATGTACGCATACACACACAAACACACACTCCCTTCTGGAACCAGTTGGTTCAACAGGTGAAAGCTGGGGTAGGGTTCAACCCCACTGAAGGAGGGTATCTCCATGGCTATGACTGGTTTTCTTGTTTTTGGACTAAGGAAACCTTTGACACTGCTGGTGCTGCCTCTCTGGTTCCCCTTGCATTGACAGGGCTTCCATTCCTACAGCCAATGCCTTTATTTAATCCTGTTCAGTCCAACAGCACCTTTTGGGTTCCTACTTTTGCCAGGCATCATGCCAGACACTTCCGATGGGGCCTCCTCTCTGCCAAGCTGCTGGAGACAGATACTTAGAGGCCCAGGGAAGAGGTTGACGCTGATCATTGTTTACCTGGGGCATTTGGATAGTTTCTTCACTGGCTTTTCTACTCCCAGTTTCCTCCCTTCCCTCTCCCATGCCAACTGCCTTGCTGGTGAAATATTCTTGCCTACTGTTCTGGCTCTCTCCTATACAAATCATCCATGGCCATCCGGGGCCAACAAGAGGCCCCTACTCTTCAGCAACCCTCCACCCCTCACACACAATTAATCCAGTTTCGAACCTTAAACTCCACTCTGCCCAGCTCTCCCTCTGGCCCATGCCACCCCCACCCCACTGGAGCATGGAGCTCTGGCCAAGCTCTTGGCTCCAGAATCCAAGTTATTCTTTCCTCTTCTGCTTTGCAACTACTCAAATGATTGTCCCACCTCTCTGCCAGCAAGGGTGAAAGCTGCCCCCTGCCTTCCAGTTTAAGAAAGTTTACACTGACATTCGAAGTATACGGCTTTCCCATTTCATGGGAGGCGCTACTGTGTAGGGCAAGGAGCCTGGATTCTGGGTTCTGGGTCTACATCCTGCCTCTACCAAATCCCAGCTGTGTGACCCAGAGAAGTTATTTAGCTTCATATGTCTCCTTTTCTCACCTGTCAAATAGAAGATAATAGCACTTTAAAATATTTGAATTCCCAAACAGACTGTACTTGATGCAAAAACTTTTGTCTTCCTCATAATGTCTTTCCATAGATATCCAGATGCCTTTTATGAATCAATACAGTAAAATAAACTTGCTCCAGATCGGAGAAAAGACTGTAGTGCTCCAACTCATCAATACCCTTTTGATTTTCTCTCTGTGCTGCAACTGGGTTGGGAAGCCTCGAAAAACATAAAGTCACTTAAATAATCAAAGCACTACGTGTATAAAAGCATGCTGCCTCATGTTATCAGAGGTTAGTTTTAAATAGTCTGGACATTTTAATATATTTGAGATAAGAGACGCCACTGATGTATTTATACCCAAACTCTTGTAGTTCTCAAGACAGGGCATATCTGTTAGAGCCTTTCTACACGCCTGTAATAGCAAATCCAAAATAAACTCCAACATCCACCCACAGGGGACAAATCTGGTTCCAGAACTGATTCTGCCTGGCGTCTGAAGGCAGAGGGCGGCGTTTTCTAAGGACGAGGTGAGGGGCCATGGTGTTCACCAGGGTCAGGTCTTTCTGAGGCCTCCCACCAGCATGTGAACAGATGACCTCGACACCGTCTCTCCCCAGGCCCCAGATCACACGGGCCCCAGGGAAAGCCAGGAAGGCTCACCCTGGAACTGCTTATTCCCAACGAGCAACAGAAAAGCCCAAACCAAGGACACAGCAGATCCGGAAAACTACGGAAAACTCGAGGTTCCCCTAATCAGTGGTTGGCAAACTCATTAGTCAACAGAGCCAAATATCAACAGTACAACGTCTGAAATTTCTTCTGAGAGCCAAATTTTTTAAACTTAAGCTATATAGGTAGGTACATTGTTATTAACTTAATTAGGGTGCTCCTAAGGCTTAGGAAGAGCCACACTCAAGGGGACAAAGAGCCGCATGTGGCTCGCAAGCCGCAGTTTGCCGACCACGGCCCTAAGTGAAGCCTCGTTCATTTCCCTGCAGCGGTTCTCAACCTGTGGGTCACGAACAATGTAAATACATCCTGCATATCAGATATTTACATTACGATTCATAACAGTAGCAAAATTACAGTTATGAAGTAGCAACGAAAATAATTTTATGGTTGGGGGTCACCACAACATGAGGAACTGTATTAGGGTGGTCGCGGCATTAGGAAGGTTGAGAACCACTAAAGGCTACAGGAGAGTCCCCCAAAATGTCTCGCCTGAGAAGCTTATGGCTCAGCTTGATGCCGAGTGCCAAGTAAAGTTCCACAAAAATCACCGAAAGGAGGGAAATTCTAGTTCAGCAACATTGGAACTTGGGCTACGGATTTTGTGTGATCTTGGGCTATGGATTTTGACCTTAACTAATATAAATGCCAGGGATCTGCAGTTTGAACACACACGCTGAAAATTAATGTTAAAACAATGAAATAGTAATAGAAAACATGGATGCTTGTGAAATTCTGAAACTCCATTTTCTAGGGCAGGCTACACAGAACTTCTATCGCTTAGAGACCATTTCTACTGTAAGTCCCTTGGCGTTCATGTCGTGGTGTCCCACAGACGGCGAGTTCTAGGGCAGGGCTCTGGCTTTTACACCTGCATCCCTAGCCCCAGCACAGGGACTGACATATGGCCTGTGTGGAATACATGTTTGTTGAGTGAATGAATGTTTGCCTGAGGAAAAGATGCTAGCAGAGCACTGGGCGTCTTTAAACATAAGGTTGCTACGAAAGCCACTGAGGAAGTAGCCAGCTGTCAGGATGCCCCCAAGACAGTCTCCTCTTCTCCGATGCAACTATCTGAATGTCATTATCATGACATTTGCATCTTGACACCCCCCTGTGCTGCTGGGCATCAGCTGGCTCCCTTCTGTCTATGCTATCAAATCCAAACTCTTTAGAGCCTCGGATCTCCAACCCCATCCCCGCTTACTGAAACGCAGCATAACAGGTTGCTTTCAAGCATGGACCCAAAGCCAGGCTGCCTGGGTGCACAGCCAGCTTCCTCACCGTGACCTTGGGCAAGTTACTTGGCTCCTGTGTGCCTCAACTGTAAGGTGGGAGATATCAAAAGTAACTTCTACCATAGAGTTGCGGTGAGAATGAAATGAATCACGTTTGCAGAACATTTAGATCAGTGTCTGGCACACGGTGAGAATTCAGTAAGTGTGAGCTCACACGCTTCTTACTCACGCTCCTAAGGGAAAGCCCACGTGTTATTGTGAACAGTGGTTCTTTCCTCTAGGACTGGCCGATGTCCACATTCACAACCTACTCCCATGGCCAAGCCAGACTCCCTGGCTGGCTTCGGCACAGATGAGACTGTATGCAAATCCAGAGGTTCCGGCTGCAACTCTCCCTCAAGCGAAGCTAAGTTACTAAAGGATTTGGACCTCGGGAAAATGCATCAGTGCCTCAAGTATCTTGATCTTGAACAAGTTTATCACTGTCCCATTAACGTGAACTGCAGAAAATCAAATTAAAGGAAAACGTGCATCTGCCCATGAAGCTATGGGAAGATGATACAAGCCAGAAACTTCAGGGCATTCCTTGCAGTTTTAGGTCAGCGGGCCAATCGGACCACTGGTGGAGACGAGCTGTCCTCTGGGCCGCCGGGAAAATGCCTGGAAGAGATCCCAACACAACTCCATTCCTGGTGCCTAAGTCAGAGGGATGCCGGGTGACGGGGAGGGTGGGTCACTGAGAAACCACGGGAGGCCAACAGTGGCTGGCATGGTGGGCAGCGCCTAAGGAAGGAGACTGTGCCCAGCCCAGAAGGGCCTCGGCCCCAGTGAATGCCAGGCTGCCACTGAGGCTGCCCTCTGGCACAGAGGGGACCTCCTGCTGCCATCACTTTGGATTCTTACGCTCCCCAGGCTGCGGGCTTCTGAACCGGTGAAGCACAGAATGACAACCCCAGGTTTCCCCTCCGCTCTTTTTTCCCCCCGATGGAATAGCAGACGAGGGACCTTCTAATATCTGATAGAACCATTCATTCCTCAATTCAGAGGAGCGCAGGCAGCCCCCTCGAACAGTGCAGGCCCAGGGAAGGCTCAGTGCTCCAAGAGAAGGGAGTCACGTCAGGACCAGAGCGCATCTGTGCCCGAGAAACAGAACTGCTCCTCAGAACCCAGAGCGGGGGCCCACCGGGCTGGCCACCGGATCCAGGAGAAAAGCGTGTCTCCGAAGCTGCTCCACAGGAGAATCCGGAATCAAAGCAAACCATATGGAGACGCCACGTTTAAAACGTGCTGCGAGCAGCGAGCAGCACACGGAGGCATCTAGGAAATCGGGAGTTAAAGTAAAAGACATGTTGGCATCCTTAACTAAAAGGAAAAGAAAAAAGACAGTAAAAAGGTGAGGGGAAAAAAGATATAAGAAAAGGATCCGGGCAATATCATCTATGATGTAGATATCTAAGCAAAAAAAAAAAAAAGAAAGCAAACTACCCTGAGCTAAAGAAAAATTTGCCTATAAAATTAAATGACTCTCTAAGTAACAGAATCAGTGAGGGGGTCAGCTGGGGAAGAGCCCAGTATCTTGAGACAAATTTCACAGAGATACTTTAAGTTTGAAGAATAAAGAAAAAAGTCCGTTTTTTTCAACAGGTTATTTTCAAAGGCTCCCCATTCAGGCTGGTTCAGATTTCTCCGAAACACTGACCTCCAGCAGGCAGTGCCCATCAGCAACAGAGTTTTGAGAGGCACCGAGCATCGCGCAGCAGTTCTACCCGATAAGATGTGCGGGAAACAGAAACGCATCCTCCGACACACAAGACTGGCCAGCCCTTACCTAAATGCTCCTTCAGAACGTTCCAAGGCGTGGTCCAATGGACCAAGAGAAGGACCACAACAAGAACGCCAAAACCCAGTGCTACTGGCTGGTGTCCATGTTGTGTAGCAAAAGAAGGAAAATTGCGAATACATCCATAAAGCACGAAGATGTAAAATAAACTTGGAACTTGAACCCGGGGATGCAGGCGTGACTGCCGTCGCTCTAGACCAGCGGTTCTCAACCTGTGGGTCGCAACCCCTTTGGGGGTCGAACGACCCTTTCACAGGGGTCACCTAAGACCATCGGAAAACACATATAATAATTACATATTGTTTTTGTGATTAATCACTATGCTTTAATGATGTTCAATTTGTAACAATGAAATTGGGGGTCACCACCACATGAGGAGCTGTGTTAAAGGGCCGCGGAGTTAGGAAGGTTGAGAACCGCTGCTCTAGATGAAACAGGCAGCGTGGGAGGGTCCCGATGGAGGAGGGCATATTTCCTCCCAGTGCTTCCCTTACAGACAGCGCCTTGCGCAGCAGGGTGCCCATCCTCTTGGGACGAGTGACTGGCATTAATTCAGAGGCCCCCAGGATTCCTCACTGCATCTTTTTTTTAACCAAACCATTCTCAAAACCTGGAGAAAGAGCTCAACAAAGCTCCGAGCCAGCTGTTGGCCTAACAGCCCTGACCAGCAAGAAGAGGACAACACTAGCACCCACTAACCATAGAGATGCTCACCTTCCCTGCCCTCCCCGCGCCCCCAACCTTCCTCTCTGCCGCCAACATCCAGGGGACCAGACCCCGAAATAAGGAAGATGGCAAAGGAGTTGAAGGGCAGAACAGCCCATCCCTCCCCCACTCCGGGTGCTCTGAGACTGGGTCACGCTGCATGGAGAAAGGGAAGATTTAAGTCAAGCTGGAGTTGACTTTGAGAGCTGGATTCGTCTCTAGAAGTTTATGGAAGTTGCACGTTGAGAAGGGTCAGGAAAGGGAGATTCGATGTGGCATGGCTGAAGGCAATGACTGAAGAGAAACAGAAACCCTTTCAAAGTGACGCCTCAAGCACTTGAGACAGTTCAATGCAGCAACTACATCTCTAATACAGTTAAAGGCCTGTGTTCTATAGGGGCATGATAGTACTGACCTAGACCTGGGCTCAGACCCCTGGCTTGGCCCATTCATTCATTCATTCATTCATTCAGCAGGTGTTGACTAGGCACCTCTGTGCACAGGACAGAGCTGTGAACAAGACCGATAGAGGCCCTGTGTTGTGGGAAGTTGAATTCCAGGCACCTGTGTGATTCTGGGAACTTCCTTAACCTTCCTGGGCCTCAGAGTCTCATTCTCATATTCCCCCAACTTAATTTCTCAGGATCCTGGAAATTTAGTGTCACAAAACAATCTATTTTTAACTTTAGCAACACACACTTCACACAACTAAACTGAGATGAACAGCTTGTGTTTTAGAAACGCAAGCACAAGCCACATGGAGGCTTCTAAACATAGAGAAGTTACTCCGACTCTCAGAATAGATGGAGGGCAACTGGCTGAGGGAGGAAGCCAGTCATAGCTTGCCTCATGTGTCAATTATAGTTTCATTATCCTTGTGTCTAGATATAAGGGGGGAAACCCTCTAAACATAAAAAAAAATCTATATTGATGACTTTAAATATGTGACAGGGTAAATACTTTGCAAAAACTAGCACTTCTGTAAGGTAGAAAGACGCAGAACTGTCTTGCAATGGTGATTCAGCACACCCAATACTACTGCTGCATCTACACAAACTATCAAATCCACGGCCACATGTTTTGGTTACTTAGAGAGAGTAAGACCCCTCTGGGCACTGGTCCATGGACTGCAGCTCAGGTTCTCTGCAGAGTAGAGAGAGCACCTGCCACCTGCCCCAAGGCCACTTCGCCTGGCAGAGGAGCCCTGGGAGCTGAAGCCTCAGGCTGCAGGCCTCGTGGGCAGTCCCCGGAAGGCTGGCTGGCCCTGAGCTGGCCCTGAGCTGGCCCTGTGTGCACTCTGCTCTCCTAAGCCATCTCCAGAGCCACTGGCACCTGGTCTTTCCTTGCCTTGGCTTTAGGAGACGGAAAACAGGCGGCGGAGCATGGCACACCTGCTCCCCTCTCCCCCACCTCTGGTCCTGTAGGGCAGCAGGCCACCTTGGCCATGTCTGACTTCCAGAAGGTCAGGCTGTTCATCATTCGGGTCAATCCCCAACCTGCCCAGCGGTGCAGTCCCAGGTGTTCAGCTGTCCTCTGTCAACACAGGAACTCAAATGACTCAGTTTACCCCAAAGTTCACCAGAGTAGCAACAGCTTACCTAGTCATTGCCTGGAGTAATTCTTCACCAAACTATTTATAAAATGGCACTTACTATTTATTTTTCTTTTTTTTTCTTTCTCTTTTTGAGCCTAAAAAAGGGAAGCACTCAGGTAGTTGAATGCTGGGACAGTGGAAAAGCAACATAAGGGACAACTTTGCCAACAGCCTCCATGTGTTCAAGTCAGAAAATGCAAAACCTCCACAGGCCAACAGCACCAAGGCTATTTCCTCTGGCATGTTCGAAAATAAATAAGTAAATGGATAAACATACAAATGATAAACAAACGTCTTAGAGAAGCGTTTGTGTAGGGTATGTAACTACAAAACAATTTGCTACGCACTCAAAGTATAAAATAAACCCCTGCGATATTACTTTGTTAAATAAAGAGAATATTTTTTGTTTAGGCGAAGATAAACAATGTAGTTTAAATATATGTATGGGAGTGTATTATCTCAGTTTACAACATTACACGTTTTTGCTGACCTTATGGTTTTAAAAACAAAATATAACCACAAAATAGAAAAGTATAAAACGAGGGACAAGAGGAACATCCACACTCACTGTGTGTCACTCTGTCAAAAACAAGGTGAAACATGTAGCTCTATTTCCTTCTAGGCAATTGCCCCAAGTCTCTCTTTCCAGCATAACTGCTGTTTGCCCTGCTTTCTTTCACACTATTAAAGTCACCTTATGGGGCAAAATACACTGATATTCTATAGGATCCCCATAATTGCATAAATTATTTTCCAACATTTACTCAACTTAACATCCCTTTGTTGTTTAGCATTTAGTTTGTTCTCAGGAAAGAACACAGCCAGCAGCTTACCTGTGCATGTTTTAAAGAACATCTTAGGTAACGCTGCTTTCCATGCGGGCACACGCTGACTATGAGGAAACCAGATCTCATCACCGAGCGAAATGTTTACAATGATCTAACAATGCGCAGAAACGGGCAATTTTTAAATTATGGGAATATTGAAGCATATCCAAGAGTAGGGGGAATAACTCATCGCCCTCAGTGACTGTTCACGGGTGCCCGTCTCATTTCAGTCATATCCCCATGTTAGGTCCCACCGGGTCGTCTGAGCAAACCCCAGGCCACCCAGCAGAGCTTCAATACAGGCTCCAGGCTGTGTCTCTGAATGTAAGGACTTTTTTTTTTTTTTTTTTTTTTTAAATGAGCACAAGACCACATCACATCTAAAAAAACACACCAAGATTTAATCCAGCAAATATCCAGCCAGGATCCCAGTGTTCCCAGTTGTTGTCCCATAAATTTTTCCTGGTTTGTGGGAATCAGGGTACAAACAAGGTGCTCACATTGCAAAAGGCAGCCCCATCTCTCCAGGTTCTTGATCTGTAGGTTCCCATCTTCCCACCTCCCTTTTAATTTACCTGTTGACTGAAATGAGGTCCATTTTCCTACAGTGTGTGTACTAACTGCACCTCCTAATGCATTCAGCGCGTTCCTCTACCTCCGTTTCCTGCAAATTCTAATGGAACCTAAAGGCTTGATCAGATTCAAGTTAATGGGGGTGGGGGTGTGGTGGCGGGGGAGAAACAATAAATCCTTCACTGGAGGTGCCGTGTGCGGGGTACTCCCACCAGAAGGCATGGATGTCGGGCTGCCTCTCTCTTTTTTAAGTTATAAAGCATTTGGGTTTAATATTTTTAATGAAAAATTCCCAAATGTTTTATTATTTAAAAAATCAAGCCAAAGGAGAGAAAAGAACATAATGAATCCACATCCACCCATCATGCAGCCTTGATAAATGTCAACTCCTTCTCCCTCACTTCACTGTATCTATGCCTCATTCACTCACCCTCTCTTCCCAACCCACGCAACTTTGAACCACGTTCCAGACACCATATAATGTCATCTCTCAAGATTTCAGTGTCTCTCTCTCTAAAAAACAGGAATTTAAAAATTGTAACACCTAAAACTTTTTAAATAATTCCTTAACACCTTCAAATAGCTGATCAGCACTCACATTTCATTGATTGTATTAGAAGGTATTTCTGGTATTTGATTTTCATTTGCAGCATTTGATTACTGGCAAGAACATTCTGCCCTGTTCAGGTTCTGATTGTGAATTATATCCTGGTGCCTGCATTTGTTTTGCTTTTCATTGAGCTGGTGGGCTGACAATAATAAAGAGTGACGGCTGTTTTTGCTACAAATATCTTCTCAGTCTGGTATTTGTCCACGAATGGGAGGTGGGGTGGATGGGGCAGTCTGCCTTCCGTCTAGGTACTACCCGGTGAACTTAAGCTTTCTCATTTCAGTGCACTTCCTGATTCCTTCTATTGCTTCCAAGCTCAGAATGCCTTCCTTTCTTCAAATATAATGAATATTCGATTGTATTTTTCAATAGATTTTTCTCAGTAATCTATGTTGTTCATTACATTCAGGTCTTATATACTTAGAAAGCTATTTGGGTTGTATAAGACCACAGAATTTATATCCATGACCTGTAAGTCATAGATATTGAAAGAAAAGAGTGTATTCTGTAATAGTGGTGTATTTCTAAATGATTTAAATCCTTTTGCAGACTGACCATAAATACATTTCCTTTTGCTCCCAAAGGAAAAATTCCAATCCCTTCTAGAGAAAGGGGGGCCCTTGTTACTGGGGTTGAAAGCACTCGAAATAATGAGGGTGTTAATGAGTTCTATGCAAGAATGAAAAGTGGGGATTAATTTAAATCACAATGAGGCTGGTGGTGGAGGGGTTTAATGGGTTCTTCTTTAACAGTTACCAACACATTTCAAACAGGCACAGGGCCTTTTAACAGGAGGGCATTGGTGCTGCACAAGCCCAGTTACCGTGGAGACCCCCCCTCCCCATCCTCCCAGAGCCTGTGGTCCTGGAAAAGCAGCTTCAGTTGAATGGATGGCCAGTTTTCCCAGCCTCAGCTGAATGGACAGGAGTAACAGAAGAAAAGCAAAGCTCAACGATCACCTCAACTATAGTCCTAGATTTTTTTAAGTGGAATTCTCACGGTAGCAAAGTAGGATTATAACGCAAAGTTCCGAGTAAAACTAGACAACTGGTTTTCTATGTTCCGACTAAGACACCAAGGCTAAAAAACGTAGACCAAGTGCAGCAAGAAGTGTGGAAACTTTGAAGCACTGTGTAAATACCAGTCCCCAGTCTATATCACACTTAACCCGCTGCGGTCCAATGTTATCTTTGGAATTCAAACAGTCTGGTCCAAATTAATTGACAGGATTGAATGTTGAACTTTTTAATGTTCTTATTGCTTGACGTTGGATCTGCTCCTAGTGCCTGGTCTGTTGAGTCAGCCTCAAGGTTGGACCGAAATGGGATAATGGTTGTTTCATCAACAGAAATTTAAGGGTAATGAATTCGTTATGATTGAATGTGCTCAACTCACTCCTGCATTAAAAAGTCCTTTGAAAGGATCAGGTGAGGTTATACATATACAAGCACAGCATTATTAATAACTAGAGGCCCGCCTTTCGCCTTCCCACACTGCCCAGAGCTGCCATCTTTGTTGGGTTAATTTGCATACTCACTCCTGATTGGCTGGTGGGCATTGCAAAAGTAAAGTCAATTTGCATCTTTCTCTTTATTAGTGTAGATACCATTTGAAAGTTAGCTTTTACTAAACCAGCTTCTGAAATTCCACTTTTCCTATAAAGTGAACCCAGGCTACCACTTTGCGTTACCACCACATGACGGTTAGTTTTATGCGTCAATTCATTGTTTGGTCAAACACCAATCTAGATGTTGCAGTGCAGGTATTTTTCAGATGGGATCAATATTTAAGTCGGTGGACTGAGAAAAGCAGGTCACCTTCCATAAGGTGGGTGGGCCTCAT